>NC_084790.1:83418505-83738505 GCF_028858725.1 Colius striatus
GGTAAACTGAAGGCCACCTCTAGCAGAGGCGCGTAGGGAGAGATGGCAGCTCCATGAAACATTAATGAGGAAACCAAGTCTGCCATAGGTTGCCTTTTCCTCTAGAGGGAAGAGATGAAGAGCCACGTGAGTTAGACAAAAGACAGAAGATAAAGCTGAACTAGCTCAGGTGACTCCAATCCTATTAACTATTCCGAAGAATCCCTCACAGTCCCACCCTCAATGTTATGCTTGCCACCAAGCTTAGACACCAGTGAGATGAACTCTCAGCACCTTTTACAAAGGTCTGACTAGTTCCATTCTTACCAAATAAAGACTGTAAATGGTGAAGTATGGTCCTGCCCTGGGCAGTCCAGAATAGCAAACACCTGCCATGCCAGTTGAGGTGTGAGCAATCAGCCTTTCTGGAACTTGCTATTACTCATAGAAGGTCCGTAATATGAATCACACTGGCCATGGGGAAAAAGCCTCTTTTTTCCTCAAATGAGAACGTCCACAATACTTGTGAGAAATCGCCCACCTTCTAAGGACTTTGCTAGAGACTGCAAGTTACACCCTATAGACTATCCACTCTGTAGAGACTACAAGTTACTGCAGTGGGCTGGGGTTTGCATTGCTATGTTGTGCCACACAAGTGGTCACAGATCCAGACAGAAAAGCAAAAAGATCCAATTACAAATCAGCAAACACGGGACTTTCAGAGCCAAACCTTTCTTGCCGTGTCTTGCAGGCGCACATCACACCCCCCAGCCCCCCCAGCCAAAAGTTGATATGGCAACTTCACATCTGCACACAGTTAAGATCACGTGGACACTTTTGGCTTTAAAATTCATAGGAAGATGTTCTCGAACTGCAATTTGTAGCAGCGGTACGCAGGGCTCGGGAGAGATGTCTCGCTTTCTGGCCACACAAATGACAGTTCCGTGCCTCAAGCTGCTGAGAGATGGAAGGGCTGATGCTGAGATCCTTTCCACGTGCAAATGCTTTCAGCAATTCTCGTGATCCTAGTGCCACGGAGAAAGTTTTGGCTGAGAGGCCGTTCTTTCAGGCTCCTGGCCTCGCCGTCAGCGCCCCGGTAGGCAGGCGAGACCGATGGGGGCGTGTGCGCGTCCGCGGCGGGGGGCGTAACCTCTTTTGCCCTTCCTCCCACCCCGCAGCCGCGGCCGCGGCCGCACCCGCGAGGTGCGCTGGGAGAGGTAGTTCTCTGTCCGCTGGCTCGGCCGGCCGGCAGCGGGCGGGACGAGCGAGGCGGCCCGGCGGGAGCGGTAGTTCCGCGGGAGGGCAGGCTCCGGGCCGGCCGGCCCGCGCGGGACTACAGCTCCCAGCATGCCCCGCTCTCCCGCGGGAGCGGCGGGGCGAAGCCGGCGCGAGCAGCCAATGGGCGGCGGGCGCTGGGGGGCCGGCGCGGGGCGCTCTGGGAGTGGCGGTTGTTTCAAGATGGCGGAGGCGGCCGCCGGGCCCGGCCGAGGCGTTCGCTGGAGCCGGGACAGTATCCTTCCGTGCGGCCAGGGCAGCTCGGGCCGGGCCGTTCCAGGCGCGGCCGGGCGGCCGCGCCTCGGCGCGGGGGGTTCCGGGCGAGGGCCGAGGCCAGCGGTGGTGTGGCGGAGAGAGAGGCAGGAGAGCGGTGAGCTGGGGCGGGGGCCGGGAGGCCTGTCAGGAAAGGCGGCGGGGCGGCTGCGTTGGGGTTGTGGTGCGCGGAAGGCTGGAGCTGGTGCGAGGCTGTGGGTCGGGTTAGGTTTAGTGGCCGTGGGACGGGAGATTGGAGGGCTCCGTCCTGAGAGCCTTTCGGTGTTGTACC
This sequence comes from Colius striatus, assembly GCF_028858725.1. NCBI lineage: Eukaryota > Metazoa > Chordata > Aves > Coliiformes > Coliidae > Colius > Colius striatus. Next base: position 83,420,304 of record NC_084790.1, read on the forward strand.
TTTCCTTAGTTTGTGAACGATGCTGATTTTTAACAAAGCGTTTAATATCTAGGCCACTTAAGAAGTTAAGCCACAATCCCCTGAGGCCCGGGCCCGCCCCGGTTCCTGTAAGACGCTGCCGGCTGGTGACAGCAAGAACTCGCTAGGCCCTGCCCCAGCCACACCAAAGGGCATGAACAGCACTAGGCTCCCTCTCCACTTGGGGCTTTCCTGCCACGGCACCACGGCCGTCCCAGGCGCCGAGTCCTGCCTCTGGCTGCTGCATCCGACCGCTCCCCCGGTGAAAACGGACGGCAGCCTTGGCTGTGTCGTCATCTCCGCTGCCCCGGCGCTACTGTCAGCACCCAGCACTGCCGCCTGCACCCCGGTATCGCTGCTTGCACCCCGGCTCTGCCACCCGCTGCCTGCCATTGCCACCCACCTCCCGCGTGGCTGCCCATCCCCCGCTACTGCTGGCACCCCCTGACATCGCTGCTTGGCTCAAGGCTGTCCCCACACAGCAGCAGCAGCAGCAGCCATGCTAGCGGCTCTTATAGTACGCACCGCAGCACCCACAGCACATGACATGAGATTGACCCACAGCCTTATTGTGTGGTGCCAGGCGGCGGCTGCTGCAGGCGCAGCCGGGACAGGGCTCACGGCTTGGCACACATATCCTGCCTGACAAAAAGCCTGATGGCAAAACTTATCGATGAGTGCAGGATTTACGGGCAATAAATCAGGTAGTCGAAGACTTATATGTGTACAACTTTCTTGTCTTATGAATGCAGAAGTCTGGAGCCATGCGCTTCTGTCATGTGACAAGTCAAAGTTGTTGGAGTTCATAGCTGGTGCTGTTCAACGCTGTAATGGTATGGATGGCTTCCAACTCTAACAAATGGCTTGGTTTCTTTCTTTTAGTTCCATGTGACCCTGCGGCACACCAAGGGCAGAAAAGAAGCCAAAACCTCTCTCCTCCTGAAACTAAGGGAAGCTCTTTTGGAAGCTGAAGACGTCTCTCACTGCGGGGTTCTCCTCCAGGTAGTCCCTCAAGGACTCTGAGTGGCGGCACCGGAATTCCCCTACAGCTGAATCCATTCTGGAGCTCTTGTGCCACATATCCAGAAGGTAGGTTCTAACGCTACAAGTCCATTTTGCCTCGTAAGAGAAGAGAGGCCACCCATTGGGGAAAACACTGCACAGAGTAGCCTTCCGTCGTCGTGTTAGGATGGGGAGATTGCTCTCGGGTCAGAGAGTACTGACAAGTACTCCTCGCAGCACAGCGAGGGTTGGGCCAATTCCCTTTTTGTTGGTTGGAGCACAACAGACCTTGTGGAGCTTCGGTTGGGCCAATAGGTCCTGCTTTTCATAGCTTGGCTGCATTTTGCTTGGAGTCTTTGGTAAACTCTGCGAAGCTCATGCGCGTGCTCACTGTTCTCGTGCCACGGTCCCGCAAGCGACCGCTAGCTTGATTCCCATCTCCCAGAGCAAGCAGGTTTTGGCATCGCTCTGCCCACTCCATAGGCACAGCTTTCCAGGGAAACCCTGTTCCTCCTGAGGTAATGGGGGAGCAAAGCCAGTAACTTGCCGATTGTTCTCCCAGTTCCGCTCATTAGGCCGGCAAGCAGTCCAAGGAGGAAAATGCACCTTTTCAGCCACATAATCCTTTGGGATCTTACGAATTCCAGCTCTCTTGTAATTGTTCAAGGGTGTTTAGTAAGTTTTCGGGTAAGTGGTGATTTTTGTTCGACTGTGCACGGGGCTGTAGCTCTCTGAACTCTAGAATAATGTTGCCAAGATCCTTTTTCAGCCACTCTCAGGGCAGTGGAAGTAGTCAACAAGACCCGGAAAGGTCCCTGCCACTTAGCTCTCAGGGCTTTGTCCTTCCATGTCTTGACGTAAACCCACTCTCCTGGTTGAAATGGATGTGCCGGAACGCCTAGTCCACTTGGTTGAGGTGGGGTCACGTGGTTGTGGAGCTCCTGGAGGGTCTTGCCCAAAGCCAGCAGATTGAAACGAGCTTACACAATTTCTTCTTGGTTGTACTGGTACTCTTAGCAAAGCTTTTGGTAAAGCTTGTAACCAAGAGAAGGAGGTTTCTTGGTGTATTTGATTCCACTGTAACTTAAGGCTCTGGTTCACGCCTTCTACTTTTCCACTAGCTTGAGGTCTGTTGGGCGTATGTAAATCCCACTTGGCTCCCAGATGCGCTCCCACCTTCTTAACCACTTCTGCAACAAAACAAGGGCCTCTGTCTGAAAACGTTCCTGCTGGTACAGCAAAGCAGGGTACGCTGTGATTTAGGACTTGTTTGACTGCTTCCCGTGCCACATCGGTGCCACAGGGCCATCCATTACATGTGTCTACCAGGTCGAGGAGATACTGACAGGCTCCCTTTCTCAGTAGCTCGGTGAAGTCTATTTGCCAGTATTCCCCTGAGGTCATCCCTGGTTTTGTCACCCCTGCGATGATGCTCTCACCTGTGTTAGGTCACTTTTCAACTCCTGGCTGGACCCCTTGGCGGGGTCCTCTCTTATTAGACCTATTTTTTATGATTTATTTTGAGGCCTAGTCGCCTCTGAGGGGTTGTTGCCCAGCCATCTTTTTGTTCCTTTGCTGCCAAATCACCGATACATTTTCTACCACCTTCTTCATAAGGCAGGATCGGGCCCAGTATCCTCAGTGTCTTTTCAGGGATCAAGGCCAGACCTTCAAATTTGGCCGCTGCTTCTGCTGTTTTGTCAGTTCTTTGGTTGGAAGGCTAGGAACTCAGTCTTTGTGCAGAGGTATTGGAGGGGAGCGCCTGTGCCTGTCCTCTTTACTCTGTTCTCTACAAAACTCTGTCCATCAGCATGCATTCCCAGCCTGCATCCAATAGTGGTTGTCCCTTTAAATCCTTTCTGCTGCAATAGACTTTGGCCATTTGTCTTTCAACAGCTGGAGGGGATAAGCACAACAAACGCGTACTTGGTGTACAGCTGATGGCTCTTGGCCCTCTCTAATGACTGGGGGTCTGCCAGGGAATTTTTCTGATCTTGAAGGCAGGCACATTCTCCACACGAAATTTCTGCATCTGTGCTTCAAACAGCCGTGCTCTCAAAGTGGAGGTTGAAATAGTTGTGCTGTTCACTCCATACCTTGCTGAAGTGCAAGACCTTAAAAGTTTAGGGGCTGCTTAAAGCCCAGTACTGCTCAGCGCAGTTGTCTTGCCTGTATCTCCCAGGTCCGTAGGAAAGCACTGTGGCAAGGCACAAAAGCAAGGCTTGGGGCGCAGGGGCTGGAAAGCTTTCCCGTGGAAAGGGACCTGGGAGTGTTAACCAGCAGCTGAACATCAGCCAGCAGCGTGCCCAGCTAGCTAAGAAGGACAAGGGCATCCTGGCCTGTATCAGGAACAGTGTGGTCTGCAGGGCCAGGGAGGTGATTGTTCCCCTGTACTGGGCACTGGTGAGGCTCAACCTTGAGTGCCGTGTCGAGTTCTGGGCCTCTCAGTGCAAGAAGGATTGCAGGGGCCGGAGCGTGTCCAGAGCCGGGCAGCAGCGCTGGGGAAGGGCCTGGAGAACAGGTTGTGTGAATAGCAGCTGAGGGAGCTGGGGGCGTTTAGCCTAGAGGAGACACGACCACCCTCTACATGTAGCTAAAGGGGAGTTGTAGGGAGGAGGGGGTTGATCTTTTCTCTGCGGTAGTGAGTGAAAGAACACGAGGAAATGGGTTTGGGTCGCAGCAGGGGGGCTTTAGGTTGGACATTAGGAAGAACTTTTTCACCAAGAGGGTGGTTAAACATTGTAATGGACTGCCCAGGGAGGCAGGAGCGGTGCAGTCACCGTCCCTAGGGATATTGAAAAGACATCTAGATGAAGGACGGAGGGATATGGTTTAGTTTAGGGATGGGCTTGGCAGTGTCAGCTTAGTGCTTGGACTCGACGATCTTCAAGGTCCTGTCCACCCGTAACGATTTTGTGATTTCTCAAAAAATTTCACTGGGACTGTCTGGCACACGCAGAAGAAAAATTCATGTGCTGGTTTGTAATATACATGGAACAAATGTTTCTCTTAACTCGCCCACAAACTCAACTGTGGCCACAGTGCAAACAAGTGACAATGAAAACAAGTGAGAGACCTGGGGATGTTCAGCCTGGAGATGAAGAGGGTGGGGAGAGACACAATCACGCTCTGCAACTCCCTGACAGGAGGCTGTAGTGAGGTTAGGGGTGGGAGTCGGCGTCTTCTCCCCAGTCACGAATGACAGGACAAGTGGAAGTGGCATCGGGTTGCTCCAGGGGAGGCTTAGCTGGGAAATGAGGAAGAACTTTGCCCCCAAGAGGCTTGTTGGACTGGCGTGGGCTGCCGAGGCAGGTGGGGGAGTTCCCATCCCTGGAGGGATGCCAAACCAGTAGAGCTGAGGTGCTGAGGGAAATGGTTCAGTGGCAGGCTTGTCAGTGTGAGGTGAAGGCTTGGACCCGATGAGCTTGAGGGGCTTTTCCAACCAAAATGATTCAATGACTCTGTGAGAGCAGCTGCCGCTGGGACACGGGACACGAAGATGCTGGGAAGGCCAAGACGCTGCACGAGAGGCGGTTCAGCCTTCCCATCCTCTGGCCTCCCCTTGCCCGTGGTGCCCCGAGACGGGCCCCGTGGCACTGCAGAGCCGTGTGCAGGGTCCGAGCACCATGGAGGACCCAGTCCCTTTGTGACATCACCTCGGACCACACCCCACCTGCTGCTGATATCCTGCGCCCAAGGCAGTGGCCTTGCCAGAGGCTCAGGAGCCAGCACCGGGACCGGACATGGAGCCGGGACCCAGCAGGCACCTGCCTCGCAACGAGACATTGATCTTCAACCAGCTTGATCAGCTGGAACGCCAAATACTGGCGCTCTGGGCTGAGAAGCAAGAGCTGGAGTGGGAATTGGAGCGGCAGGACCAACAGCAGCTCCAGCGCAGCTACCAGGGTGCGGCAGATGGCGTGGGGCCCAGCTCAGCACCCCCCTATGTGTCTGTGCCCCACGGAGCCCCGGGACCCTTTCCCTTCCCCAACTCTGGTGAGAGCATGCACGGACCTGCAGTGCCCTTGCCAGAGGCACAGGAGCCAGCACCAGGAGCACCCATGGAGCCAGGTCCCAGCGGGTACTTGCCTGGCATCAGGCCCGGACTCTTCACGGTCCTTCATCAGCTGAGAGCTATGACAAATCTGCTGTGGAACAGGAACCAGGAGCTGAGGCGGGAATTGGAGCGGCGGAACCAACAGCCGTTCCAGCACGGCTACCGCGGCACAGGGCCCAGCTCAGCACCCGCCTACGTGTCTGTGCCACACAGAACCCCAGGACCCTTCCCTTTCCCCAGCTCTGCTGAGAGCATGAACAGACCTGCAGTACCCTTGCAGGAGGCACAGGAGCCAGTGTCAGGAGCACCCATGGAGCCGGGTCCCAGCAGGCGCTGGCCTTGCGTCAGGCCCTGTTTCTACACTTACCTTGAACAACTCAGAGCCATGACCAGGCTGCTGTGGAATAGGAACCGAGAGTTGAGGCGGGAATTGGAGCGGCGGAACCAACAGCCGTTCCAGCACGGCTACCGTGGCGCAAGGCCCAGCTCAGCACCCCCCTATGTGTCTGTGCCACACAGAGCCCCAGGACCCTTCTCTTTCCCCAGCTCTGCTGAGAACGCAGGCAGCTCTGTAGCGGCCTCGGGCCTGTGGGTGCGGCAGCTGCCAACATCCACACCTTGTCCTGTTGCCAGCCCATTGGACTGGGGGCTGACACTGACAGACCAGAGCTGGAACTCCAGAACCCTCTCTAGGGAGCCGAGCTTCAGCCGGCGAGGTGAGTGCCGGGGGGGGGGGGGGGGGGGGTGGCGGAATCATGGGAGAGAACATCGGGGCGCCCTGTACCAGGGGCACGTGGGAGAGCTTGGGAGCAACCTTTGGTAGCCTGTGCACAGGGAAGGCTGGCACGGCGGCCTCTGGAAGCCCCTGGCAGGTGTCGGGGGAGGAACGGAGGGAAAACACTGGTTTGGGGATGAGTGCCTGACGCTGCTGGTTCCCGCAGAGAGCTGGCAGCCGAGATGGCAGCGGCTGCTGGGCGAGATCGCCTTCCAGCTTGACCGCCGAATCGTCCACAGCGTCTTCCCCAACGCGGATCGCTACCGCGGCTTCAGTGCCGCCACCATCCCCGAGGGAATCGTGGAGGTAGGCTGGTGCTGCGAGCCGGGGAGCCGGGCACAGTGCCCGCAGCCACGGCCCGGTGCGCCCTGGTCCCCCTTGTGCTCGGTCACCCGCGGGTGCCGGTACTGACCGTACCCTCTCTGCCACAGATGGTCGAGGAGACGGAGCGGGGAGCTAGCCGTGATCTGAGCGTGGCCGCAATCTGGAACTATGAGTTTGTGATGAGGCGACTGTGGGCACTGGGCTACGTCCCCGAGGTGCACTTGCCTGCAATCGAGGCCTTCATCAACACCTACGGCCGCCTGGAGCGGTCGTACTGGTTCCCGGCCGAGCCAAACGTGGCCTTCCTGCGCCACGTGGTCAGCCAGGAGGTGCCGCCGGATCTGCGGCCCAACGCCATGGTGCTGCTCGAGTGCCTGCTGCAGCTGGCACAGGAGTACGGGCAGCCCCTCTTCTACTGAGCGGCTGTGCCAAGACATGAGCCCTGTCCCGGCTGCGCCTGCAGCAGCCGCCGCCTGGTGCCACGCAATAAAGCTGTGGGTCTATCTCATGTCGTGTGCTGTGGGCTTCTTCCTAAGCAGCAAAAAGCATAAGGATGGCAATGCACCTGCTGGTTGCACAAGAGAATAGCAATATTGATTAAGAAAGATACGTAACCATCTGCCCTATGGATCCTCCCACAGGGGAGGCCACCAGTGAGTCAGTGCAGGGCGCCCAGCTTTATAGGCAAAACCCCGCGAGTCAGTGGGAGGTGCATTTTCTTCAGGCAGAGACCCCTGGGCTATCTTCCTCCGTGCTGGATTTTGCCTGGGCTGGCCACGAATGGCAGAGGAATCCAAGGGAGCTCTCCAGAAAGCAATCCATTTCTCCACCGCTCTCTATTTCTTAACCCGTCAGTGCCCGCTGATGGCTGCTAAGAAAATGCCGCCATCTTCTTAGAGATGCGGGCGAGGTGTAGGAGAGAGAGAAGAGTAGTAGAGAAGAGAGCGAGCGAGGAGTATCAAACCCCAGACTGCAATGCGTCCAAAAAGGAGGGAGGTGTTTGGGACATTTGATTGGTGAAGGGAAACGGAGAGTTAATCCAGAGAGAATCAAGGCAATTGTGGAATTGCCCCTCCTGCAAACCTGATGAGACCAATCTGCCTGAAAGGGTAGAATGGCCCTCGAAAGGATTTGCCTGGTAAGGGTTAATCTTTTCTAAGGAAGCCTGCCTGAAAGGGTTGGCTCCTTAAACAAAGCCCCTAACTTAAGCAAAAACATCCTGTATACACAACAATGATAAGGACACCAGATGTCTTGTAGCCACGGAATATATATCACAAAAATGTAGTAAACAGTACCATAAATTTTGTAGATAACATTTGATTGATTTGTAGCATATAGAAAATATACGTATTCATATTGTTTGTTAACCTATACTGATGACCTTTGCGATATGTACTGACTATAAAAAGAGCATAAGAAGAAGCAATAAACTGTCACTTGCTCAAAGAGCAGTGGTCCGCCTGTCCTTCATCGTCCTGGAAAGAGCTGGTCTCTGACAAATGGTGCCGAAACCCGGGAAACTCGGTTGCCTTTGACCAGGGTGAGCTGCCTCCGAATCAACAGAACCGCGGTAAGGAAAAGGGGAAATAAAGGGGGGCAGAACTACTAGGAAGGTGTAAAATATAAGAAAGTAGAAATTTATCTCAGTAAAATAAAAACAAAAATCCCTTTTTTGTCTTAGATTTTCCGTTGACCAAGTCTGAGACTAAGTCTGGATCCAGCCGCACCTAAGCCCTTTCTATAAGGTGTCTTAGAAAGCAAGGGGGTCCAGACTGAACCTCGTGACTCAACGGTAGGGCTCCCTCATATTCAGCATTTACAATTTAAAATATGGGACATGTACATAGTACGGAAAGACAGCTGTTTGTAGCTATGGTTAAGACATTGTTAAAAAGTCGAAATATATCTGTAACCACCAAGCAGGTGGGTGGATTTTTAGAATTTATAGACACTGTGTGTCCTTGGTTTCTGAATAAAGGCACTATTAATTTAGAAACATGGAATAGGGTCGGTGAAAACATTAAAGGCTATTATGCTGCTAACGGCCCTGATAAGATCCCTATAGATGCTTTTCCTTTATGGACTTTAATTAAAGAATGTTTACAAGGTGATACTGAATATGATAAATGGCAACGACAAACACGTCCTCGATCTCGTTCAGCGGATTCAGGTTTAAAACCTTCTGCTCTTACTAATCCTGATTCACAACCCTCTGCTCCACCTGAATATCCATCAATAATCAATAATGAACAAAAAGATATTCAGGAATCTAATTTTAAAAATCCCTTTCTTATGTACTCAAATACGGGAGGTAAAAAATGCCGACCGTTAAAACAAAGCAAGAGCGCCTTGAGACCTATAGAATTATCTGAAGAATTATCCTCCGATGAGGAAGCTGAATTAGAAAAAGAAGCTGCTCAGTATCATAATGAAAATGATCAAGTGTTTGTTAATACGCCTTTTAAATTGAAGAAACAGCAAACACTTTTAAAAAAGGAACCTGTTGTTTTGCCAGCAATAGAAGCTGGTAGACGTCCGCCCCCTCCTGACATATACCATCAAATATCACCTCACTCACCCTTACAGTTATCATTGCTACAAGCTAAACAACAAGGTGAAGATGTGAGTGGGTTTTCAAAAATATTGCATGCTTATCCTATAACATATGCTCCTCACCCTACTCAAGCCAATGTTAGAATTGCTACTTATACATCCATTCCATTTAAGAATCTTAAAGAATTGAAAACAGCTGCTGCTCAATATGGTGCAACTGCACCATATACTATTGCTATTTTAGAGACAATTGCAGCTGAAGTTCTTCCCCCATGGGACTGGAAAGGCTTAGCTAAAGCTACCTTAACGGGAGGAGAATATTTGTTATGGCTTACAGATTTTATGGATTCCTGTTATGATTATTCTCAAAAACCACACTTTCGCCAGCAAGGAATTACTCATGAAATGTTAGCTGGCACAGGACCGCATGTTGATCTGGCACAACAATTAACTTATCCTGCTGCGACATATGATGCTATTCGAGAAATTGGTTTGAAAGCCTGGAAAGGGCTACCTAGACATGGAACGTCTAGGGAAGAATTAACTAAAGTCCGACAGGGACCAGACGAACCTTATCATGATTTTGTATCTCGTTTGTTACAAACTTCATCTAGACTCATACAAGACACTGATTCAGCTATGATTTTAGTTAAGGAATTAGCTTTTGAAAATGCTAATAATATCTGTCAATCCATATTAAGACCTTGGAAAAATAAATCAACATTAAATGACTATATCAGATTATGTTCTGATGTTAGCTCTGGGTATATTCAAGGCATAGTCACTGCCGCAGCACAACAGGGCAAACCTGTTGAGCAAGTTTTAGCTGCAATGCAATTTAAGAAAAACAGAAGGGTTGCAGGCCCTCCTGGTAGCTGTTTTCATTGCGGACAAATGGGGCATCAAGTACGTCAATGTCCTAATAAAAAGATTCCTAATTATAATGGAGGAAAAAATCCAGGTTTATGCCCAAAATGTAAAAAAGGTAATCATTGGGCTAATGAATGCCGATCTAAATATGATAAGAATGGCAATTCTTTGATACAGCCGGGAAACTTCTCAATGGGCTTGCCCCGGGCCCACCCAAACAAACAGGGGATGTATCCTGTGCAGGTGCAAACCTCAGAGCACCAGCTAAACAATCCATTTCACAACTCCACCGAGCCACCAGTCATAGTGCCGGACTGGACCTGTGTTCCTCCTCCCACTTCGTATTAACACCTGAAATGGGAGTACAAGCTATCCCAACAGGAATATATGGCCCTTTACCCGTTGGAACATGTGGTTTAGTGTTAGGTCGAAGTAGTTTAAGCATGAAAGGATTGCGAGTTATACCAGGACTAATTGATTGTGATTATGAAGGAGAGTTAAAAGTTCTGTCTTTAATCTACCTGCAGGAACAAAGATTGCACAGTTGCTTTTAATTCCTTATGTTTCATCTATAGGAAAAGCTGATTCCCGCATTCAGGGAACAGGCGGTTTTGGATCTACTGACGTTTATCTTTTACAGCCCATCAATCATCAGAGACCTGAACTTCAGTTAACAATTGATGGTAGAAATTTTACAGGACTCTTGGACACCAGAGCAGATGTATCGGTAATGACTTTAAAACAATGGCCAAAAGAATGGCCTTTACAGCATGCTTCAGCTGATCTAAAAGGAATTGGAGTTGCAAATTTGCCTCTTCAAAGCTGTAAGTTATTAAATTGGACAGATAAGGAGGGACACTCTGGTACCATTCAACCATATGTACTAGAAAGCTTGCCTCTTAACCTCTGGGGCCGAGATATCTTGACACAAATGGGTGCATACCTCTATACGCCTAGCAGTTAGTCTGATAAATTTATCAGTAACTATGTATGCAGATAAAATCTGTTGGAAATCAGATCAACCTGTTTGAGTTGATCAATGGCCTCTAACTAAAGAAAAATTGCAAGCTGCTCGTCAATTAGTAGCGGAACAATTACAATTAGGTCACATAGAACCTTCCACATCGCCATGGAACTCACCTATTTTTGTTATAAAAAAGAAATCGGGGAAATGGCGACTTCTCCAAGACTTGAGAGAAGTCAATAAAACAATGTGTACCATGGGAGCGTTACAACCTGGTCTACCCAGTCCTATTGCCATTCCCCAAAATTTTGAAAAAATAATTATTGACTTAAAAGATTGTTTTTACACTATCCCCTTACATCCAGATGACAAATGTCGATTTGCTTTTAGCGTACCATCCATAAATTTTAGTGAACCTATGGAACGCTACCAATGGAAAGTATTGGCTCAAGGAATGGCCAATAGTCCTACTCTTTGTCAAAAATTTGTTCATGAAAGTATAAAAGCGACTAGACAACAATTTCCTGATGTTCTTTGTATCCATTATATGGATGATATTCTTTTAGCAGCCTCATCTATCGATAAGTTGCAACATGCTTATGCTCATATTGAACAGATGTTAACTAAACATGGTTTGAAAATAGCACAAGAAAAGGTACAGAAATCATATCCTTTTCAATACTTGGGGTTTCAATTATATCCTAAATCTTTTATGCCACAGAAAATTGCCATACGAACGGATTCTTTAAAAACCTTGAATGATTTTCAGAAGCTTCTGGGAGATATCAATTGGCTCAGATCTTTTCTTAAATTAACAACAGCCGACCTTCATCCTCTTTTTAAAATACTTGAGGGAAACCCTGATCCTACCTCTCCTCGCAAGTTAACAGAAGAGGGAAAACAAGCTCTTCGATTGGTAGAAAAGGCTATAGAAAATGCACAATTACAATATGCAGATATAACAAAGCCTTTTTCTTTATATATCTTGCCTACAGTAATGACTCCTACAGGAGTCCTGTATCAGGACGGAGTTTTGTGTTGGGTACACGGATCTCACTCTGCAAAAGGAGTTCTTGTTTCGTACCCTCAAAAGATAGCAGAACGAATTAAACAGGGACGCAAGTTATGTATTACTCATCTTGGGAAAGAACCGGCAGTAATTGGAATTCCATACACACCTGCTCAAATTACTTGGCTGATGGCCACTGTAGACGATTTTGCTGTAGCCTTAGCTGCTTTTCCTGGAGAAATAACACAAAAGTTCCCTTCTGATAAAATTCTTAGTTTTGCCACCTATCATTCTTTGGTTTTTCCTAAAGTTGTTAAAGGAGCTCCTATAGAAAAGGCGTTGACTGTTTTTACAGATGGATCATCTAATGGGCAAGCAGTCCTGTATACTCCTACAGATCAATTTGTTTGGAAGTTAGAAAATGTTTCTGCACAAATGACTGAGTTATATGCTATTTATCAAGCACTTCTAAAATTCCCGGAACCTTTAAACATCTATTCTGACAGTCGTTATATTGTTACTTCATTGCAACTTTTAGAAACAGTTCCAGTCATAGCTTCTAAAGTTTCTTTTATACAACGATACTTTAGTTTGATTCAATCTCTTTTAATGATAAGAGATGCGCCTCTTTTTATAGGACACATTCGTAGTCACTCTAAATTGCCTGGACCTTTGAGTCACGGCAACAATCAGGCTGATTTGTTAACTCGTTTTACTGTTGCTACTGTTGCAGAAGCCCAGCGTTTGCACTCTCTGCATCACTTACCTGCAGCTACTCTACAACGTATGTGCCATATCTCTCGAGAACAAGCTAGAGAAATTGTTCGAACATGTTCTTCGTGTGTTTCTTTTTTACCCATTCCTCATTATGGAGTTAATCCTCGAGGTCTTTTACCTAATGATCTCTGGCAGATGGATGTTACTCATTATCCTTCTTTTGGCCGCCTCTCTTATATCCATGTAACCCTTGACACTTTTTCTCATTTTGCAGTGGCCACTCCTTTGTCTGGAGAATCAACCGCACAAGTAATTTCACATTTGTTACACTGTTTTTCAGTCTTAGGTATACCGAAGACTATCAAGACAGATAATGGCCCTGCATATACTAGTGCTAAATTTGCAAAATTTTGTGCTCATTTTTCTATAACACATAAAACAGGGATTCCTTATAATCCACAGGGTCAAGGCATGATTGAACGTTTTAATCTTACTCTGAAAACACAATTAAAGAAATTAAAAACGGGGACTTTGTCTTTGTTAAATCATGCTCTTTTTGTTTTAAACTTTTTCACTCTCGATACAGCTGGCCTTTCAGCTGCTGATCGTCATTGGCAATCCCCAACTCAGCAAAAACCTGTAGTATTATGGAAAGATCCTATTGATGGATCCACGAGAGGCCCTGACCCGGTTCTATTATGGGGTAGAGGGTATGTTTGTATTTTCCCAACAGATGAGCCTGTACCTCGGTGGATTCCGGAACGCTGTGTTCGACATGCCAAAAACGAAAATAGGCAAGCTACGAAAGAGGTTTCAACGCCTGATGTTGACACCACAACAACCTCAACGACAACAACATGATTTTGACTATTGGTCATCATTACAGATCTTTGCTTATTGGCTTAGCATAATATGGAATAATGCCAACTCTTCAATTAACTTAAAACAATTGCATGGAGAAATTCTCTCTTTACAAAATATAGAAGAATTGCAGTTACCCCTTACCCAACGTGCTCATGATTTTGTTAACGTCTTAAAGGCTTCTTTTCCGTCACTATCCTCATTTTATAAAGGAATCTATTGCCTTATAGGAGCAACTTTATGCATAATTGTCCTAGTTGTAGTATTACCTTGCATATTTCGTTTAATGTATGATATGATAAAACAAACGAGTATAAAAACTAAAAAATTACAATTAATGGCTGCACAACACGTTCCCGCTACAATACATACTGAATAAAAAAAAAAAAAAAAAAAAAAAAAAAGGGGTGAAATGATGAGACCAATCTGCCTGAAAGGGTAGAATGGCCCTCGAAAGGATTTGCCTGGTAAGGGTTAATCTTTTCTAAGGAAGCCTGCCTGAAAGGGTTGGCTCCTTAAACAAAGCCCCTAACTTAAGCAAAAACATCCTGTATACACAACAATGATAAGGACACCAGATGTCTTGTAGCCACGGAATATATATCACAAAAATGTAGTAAACAGTACCATAAATTTTGTAGATAACATTTGATTGATTTGTAGCATATAGAAAATATACGTACTCATATTGTTTGTTAACCTATGCTGATGACCTTTGCGATATGTACTGACTATAAAAAGAGCATAAGAAGAAGCAATAAACTGTCACTTGCTCAAAGAGCAGTGGTCAGCCTGTCCTTCATCATCCTGGAAAGAGCTGGTCTCTGACACAAACCAGAAAGGAATGGAAAGGTTTTGGGGACCAGCCGCCTGTTGCTCACTGGGAGTAGCTTCTTAGGCACAAGAAACAGAAGGGGTATATTCCAAGTTTCTAAATGAAGAAGCAAAGGCGTTAACTTGGGCAGACGGAGAGAAAAAGCTAATCCAGGAATTACAGTGCTGTCACTGCTCTGCGAGGAGCACCTTTTGCTTGCTAAGAGGGGCAGGGGGCTGCAGTGCAGGCCTGGTAAGGAGTTCTCGGACATTGAATCATGGCTCCGGTGTAAGCAGTGCCATAATTGGATAAAGCCTTTGAGCTGTTTGTCACAGTAGAGGAGGGAGCCGCCTCAGGAGCATTGACTCCAGAACGGGGGGACAAACGACAACCAATAGCACACTGATGCAAACTTTTGGAAGTGCTTTCAAGGAGGTGGCCCAAACGTATAGAGGCAATAGCTGCCACTGCCCTCTTGATTAAAAAACCAGCAAAGAACATGCAGAAAGCTGACATTCGGAGGACTATTAGTAATAAACGCCTGTGCCACAAGTGAAAACGGCTTTGGCACAGAAGGCTGGCAGATGGCTAACCCATTTTAGAATCTGAAAATGTGAGGCAATGTTAAGAGAAAAAGGGGATTTTGTCTTGGCCTCCGGCTCATGCCTTAATCCAGCCACTTTCCTCTGGAAGGGAGACATGGAATGTGCCGACCTTGAACACAGTTGTTTAGGCAGAGTATCAGACTAAAGTGCGAGAGGATTTCAAAGACACTCCTTCACACGCAGGCCCCCACCTATTTATTGATGGCTCAATAAATGCCACAGAGTCATTACGGTTGGAAAAGACCTTGCAGATCATGGAGTCAAAGCACTAACCTCACCCTGCCAGGCCCACCCTCTCTTCCAAATGAGATTGCGGTGGTCCACGTGAATGGGCATCCAAAAGGGAGATCTTTTATGGCCTAAGCGATGAAATGGCAAAAGAGGCAGCGTTAGGTCATGCAATTGTGAGTGTGTCCAATCTCACCCCGCAAGCACCTTCGCCAAAAGGGACTCCAATATTGACAGAAGACTCAACATGAAGGGAGTTGGGAACCTCTGAGACACAGGGAAACTGGCTTCTCCCAGATGGAAAAGAAACAATAAATAAACAAGCTATGAGGGAAATAGTGGCTATTTTCCATCCAAGAAGACATCGGGGGGACGCAAGCAAGATGGGATTTAGTTTTGAGAAGATAGGGATGTGTAGGAATAGACCCAGTGGCCAAAGAAATTTGCCAACGATGTGTGACTGACCTATAAAAAGATGGAGAAAAAGGTCCTGAAGAAACAGCCGCCAGGAGGAAGAAAACCTAGTCTAAGGCCCTTTAAAGCACAGACCTTTTTTTAAGAATTAGGTCCCGAGCTTGTCTTCTTTTTGTCTTTTCTCAAGAATAAAGAGCTGGAGCATGGCCATGGAGGGCTATGGATTGTTCAGGAGAGACAGGCTGACAAGGCGAGGGAGTGGAGTTGCTCTCTATGTGAGGGAGCAATTAACGTGCATTGAGCTCTGCCTGAGTGGGGAGGAGGGGCAGGTTGAGTGCTTGGGGGTGAAAATTAAGGGGCAGGGTAAGGTAGGTGATACTGCTGTAGGAGTTTGCTACAGGCCACCTGATCAGGAGGAGGAAGTGGATGAGGCCTTCTACAAACAGCTGGGAGCTGCCTCACAGTCACAATCCCTGGTCCTCATGGGAGACTTCGACCTCCCTGATATTTGCTGGCAAAGCCACTCAGCCAAGCGCACACGGTCCAGGAGGTTCCTAGAGCATGTTGATGACAACTTCCTGACACAGGTGATTGAGGAACCAACGAGGAGGGGTGTGCTGCTGGAGCTGGTGCTGACAAATAAGGAGGGTCGGGTTGGAGATGTGGAGGTTGGAGGCAACCTTGGCTGCGGGGATCACGAGATGGTAGATTTCAAGATTTCTTGAGGAAAGAACCAAGTGATTCACCCTCAATCCATCACCCTATTAAAATGTAAAGCCTGACAACCGTGGCACCACGTATGCTGCTGTAAATTCCTCCAGCAATCTGTATCTCATTAAAAGAACGGAAGAACGTAACAAGACGGCCAATGGAAACTTGAAAGCAAAAATGGTGTGTTTTCTACGGAGGAAGAGATATTTCCAACTTACAGATAACGCTCACAGATAAGCATGCTAAAGAAGTTGAAGAAAAGTCCGCACCTACATTCGGGAACCAGAAACGTCCGTGGAAGTACAGTGAACTCATCCCTTCTCGCCAGTATGCGTCCCTCCTAGCAACATATATCAGATTATGTTTACTTTGAGTCTATGGATTTTTGTGTTCTGTTGTTCGGCGATGTAGCTGTTCTTGACCTTTTGTTGTAAAGTCATGGCCACGGGTAAAGATGTTTATGTTTTCTTCATGTGCCTTTAATTTTGAAATGTGTTGCCGAAGGCTGGCTGGTCCAAAAAGAAAAGGAGGGGAAACTGTAGGCACAAATATGACTTGGACCAGCCAGCTTGAATAAAGATGGTAGGGACAAGTTAATGCAGCTGGCAAGCTGCTTCCAAGTATCAGAAACAGGTGCTGTGAGTTAATCAGGTGGGCCCTGGGTGATCCCACGGGTGAAAGCAGCATAGAAGGAAGTAGCTAGCAAAGGCAGTGTGGCTTTGAGTCAGCTCTGTTGGTTGTACTACGTTGCCCGTGTATGTCTCTGCACATGCATTACCTAGCCTCTCTAAACCTTTGAATGAGCATAGCTGTAGCCTGCACCACTACAACAGTTACCGATACCTTTTTCTTTCTAGCAGACGACTGTGAGATGATTAAAAGCTACACAGGGAGACCCTGTGACAAGGTGGAAGGCAAAGCAGTAGTTGAATTCAAGGCGAAATCAAGGGGAAATGTGTCCAGGGTGGCAAAAGGCACTGAACAGCATCAGGCAAGGCTCAAAATTTCAAATAGCAGCAACAAGAGTTGTAAAGGACTGTGGAACTTCAGCAGAACTAAGCCTCTCCAAACCTTTGAATGAATACAGCTTGCACCACTACAACACTCGAGTGCCTTTAATCATAAATACCTTTATTAGGGTTGGTGTAAGATTCTCTCGCCTCGCACTTCAAGGTAGAGCTGACAAACAATTCAGGGCACAGACTCAAGGAGTGGTGGCGCCTTGGAGGCAGGTAGCCTTTGGGATGGAGCTGTGCTTCGGTATTCAAATGACATCAAAACGAGCAAAGTTCGCGCAAAGGATAGCAATTCATCAAGATTTCACAGACCTTTGCTCAAGGGGCTAGATGTGCCGCTTACCACCTCTAGAGGACCAGCTCATGCCCATGGATCAACTCGGAGCCTGGCCGCCAAGTCTCCACGCCGCTCCACCCTCCATGGGCGTTGCAGGGGATCGCTGTGCAGCAGATTCCTCACATACCTGTGACAGCTGCACCCCATGCTGAGAGCCTTTCGGTGTTGTACCTTTCCTTAGATTGTGAACAATGCTGATTTTTAACAAAGGGTTTAATATCTAGGCCACTTAAAGAAATTAAGCCACAATACCCCGAGCCCCCGGCCCGCCCCGGTGCTGTGTGATGCTACCGGCTGGTGATGGCAAGAACCCGCTAGGCCCTGCCCCAGCCACACCAAAGGGCATAAATGGCACTGCGCACCCTCTCCACTTGGGGCTTTCCTGCCACGGCACCACGGCCGTCCCAGGCGCCGAGTCCCGCCTCTGACTGCTGCATCCAACCGCTCCCCCAGTGAAAACGGACGGCAGCCTTGGCTGTGCCGTCATCTCCACTGCCCCAGCGCTGCTGTCAGCAACCGGCACTGCAGCCTGCACCCCAGTATCGCTGCTTGCACCCTGGCTCTGCCACCCGCTGCCCATCCCCCAGTACTGCTCGCACCCCCAGACATCGCTGCTTGGCTCAGGGCAGTCCCCGTACAGCAGCAGCAGCAGCAGCCATGCCAGCGACTCTTGTGGGGCCCACCACAGCACCCACAGCACACGACATGAGATTGAACCACAGCTTTATTGCGTGGCGCCAGGCGGCGGCTGCTGCAGGCGCAGCCGGGACAGGGCTCACGGCTCGGCACAGCCGCTCAGTAGCAGAAGAGGGGCTGCCCATCTTCCTGTGCCAGCTGCAGCAGGCACTCGAGCAGCACCATGGCGTTGGGCCGCAGATCCGGCGGCACCTCCTGGCTGACCACGTGGCGCAGGAAGGCCACGTTTGGCTCGGCCGGGAACCAGTACGACCGCTCCAGGCGGCCGTAGGTGTTGATGAAGGCCTCGATTGCGGGCAAGTGCACCTCGGGGATGTAGCCCAATGCCCACAGTCGCCTCATCAGAAACTCATAGTTCCAGATTGCGGCCACGCTCAGATCACGGCTAGCTCCCCGCTCCGTCTCCTCGACCATCTGTGGCAGAGAGGGTACGGTCAGTACCGGCACCCGCGGGTGACCGAGCACAAGGGGGACCAGGGCACACCGGGCCGTGGCTGCGGGCACTGTGCCCGGCTCCCCGGCTCGCATCACCAGCCTACCTCCATGATTCCCTCGGGGATGGTGGCGGCACTGAAGCCGCGGTAGCGATCGGCGTTGGGGAAGACTCTGTGGACGATTCGGCGGTCAAGCTGGAAGGCGATCTCGCCCAGCAGCCGCTGCCATCTCGGCTGCCAGCTCTCTGCGGGAACCAGCAGCGTCAGGCACTCATCCCCAAACCAGGGTTTTCCCTCCGTTCCTCCCCCGACACCTGCCAGGGGCTTCCAGAGGCCGCCGTGCCAGCCTTGCCTGTGCACAGGCTACCAAAGGTTGCTCCCCAGCTCTCCCGCGTGCCCCTGGCACAGGGCACCCCGCTGTTATCTCCCATGATTCCACCACCCCCCCACACTCACCTCGCCAGCTGAAGCTCGGCTCCCAAGAGGCGGTTCCGGAGGTCCAGCTCTGGTCTGTCACTGTCAGCCCCGAGTCCGAAGGGCGGGCAACAGGACGAGGTGTGGATGTTGGCAGCTGCGGCACCCACAGGCCCGAGGCCGCTACAGAGCTGCCTGCGCTCTCACCTGAGCTGGGGAAGGATCGCGGGGCTCCGTGGGGCACAGACACATAAGGGGGTGCTGAGCTGGGACCTGCGCCACGGTAGCCGTGCTGGAACGGCTGTTGGTCCTGCCGCTCCAATTCCCATCTCAGCTCTTGGTTCCTATTAAACAGCAGATTTGTCATATCTCTCAGCTGGTCAAAGACCGTGAAGAGTCCGGGCCTGACGCCAGGCAAGTGCCCGCTGGGTCCCGGCTCCATGGCCGCTCCTGGTGCTGGCTCCTGTGCCTCTGGCAAGGCCAGTGCCTTGGGCGCAGGATATCAGCAGCAGGTGGGGTGTGGTCCGAGGTGATGTCACAAAGGGACTGGGTTCTCCATGGTTCTGGGACCCGGCACACGCGCCGGCAGTGCCACGGGGCCCGTCTCAGGGGCACCACAGGCAAGGGGAGGCCAGAGGATGGGAAGGCTGCACCGCCTCTTGTGCTGCGTCTTGGCCGTCCCAGCAGCTCCGGGCCCCGTGTCCCAGCGGCGGCTGCTCTCACAGAGTCATGGAATCATTTTGGTCGGAAGAGCCCCTCGAGCTCATCGAGTCCAAGCCCTCACCTTACACTGACAAGCCTGCCACTGAGCCATTTCCCTCAGCACCTCAGCTCTACTGCTTTGGCATCCCTCCAGGGATGGGGACTCCCCCACCTGCCTGGGCAGCCCACGCCAGTCCAACAAGCCTCTCAGGGGCAAAGTTCTTCCTCATTTCCCAGCTAAGCCTCCCCTGAAGCAACCCAAGGCTCTTCTTCTCCAGGCTGAACATCCCCAGGTCTCTCACTTGTTTTGACTGTCACTTGTTTGCACTGTGGCCACAGTTGAGTTCGTGGGCGAGGTAAGAGAAACATTTTTTCCATGTCTATTACAAACCAGCACATGAATTTTTCTTCTGCGTGTGCCAGACGGTCCCAGTGAAGTTTTCAGAGAAATCACAAAATCGTTACGGTTGGACAGGACCTTGAAGATCGTCGAGTCCAAGCACTAAGCTGACCCTGCCAAGCCCATCCCTAAACTAAACCATATCCCTCCGTCCTTCATCAACCCCCACCTCCCTACAACTCCCCTTTAGCTACTTGTAGAGTGTGGTCGTGTCTCCTCTAGGCTAAACGCCCCCAGCTCCCTCAGCTGCTCTTCACACAACCTGTTCTCCAGACCCTTCCCCAGCGCTGCTGCCCGGCTCTGGACACGCTCCGGCCCCTGCGTTCCTTCTTGCACTAAGGGGCCCAGAACTGGACACAGCACTCGAGGTTGAGCCTCACCAGTGCCCAGTGCAGGGGAACAATCACCTCCCTGGCCCTGCTGGCCACACAGGATGCCCTTGTCCTTCTTGGCCAGCTGGGCACGCTGCTGGCTGACGTTCATCTGGCTGCTGGTTAACACTCCCAGGTCCCTTTCCACGGGAAAGCTTTCCAACCCCTGCGCCCCAAGCCTTGCTTTTGTGCCTTGCCACAGTGTTTTCCTACGGACCTGGGAGATACAGGCGAGACAACTGCGCTGAGCAGTACCGGGCTTTAAGCAGCCCCTAAAGTTTTAAGGTCTTGCACTTCAGCAAGGTATGGAGTGAACAGCACAGCTATTTCAACCTCCACTTTGAGAGCACGGCTGTTTGAAGCACAGATGCAGAAATTCCGTGTGGAGAATGTGCCTGCCTTCAAGATCAGAAAAATTCCCTGGCAGACCCCCAGTCATTAGAGAGGGCCAAGAGCCATCAGCTGTACACCAAGTACGCATTTGTTGTGCTTATCCCCTCCAGCTGTTGAAAGACAAATGGCCAAAGTCTATTCCAGCAGAAAGGATTTAAAGGGACAACCACTATCGGATGCAGGCTGGGAATGCATGCTGATGGACAGAGTTTTGTAGAGAACAGAGTAAAGAAGACAGGCACAGGCGCTCCCCTCAAATACCTCTACACAAAGACTGAGTTCCTAGCCTTCAAAGCAAACGGCTGACAAAACAGCAGAAGCAGCGGCCAAATCTGAAAGTCTGGCCTTGATCCCTGGAAAGACACCGAGGATACTGGGCCCGATCCTGCCTTATGAAGAAGGTGGTAGAAAATGTATCGGTGATTTGGCAGCAAAGGAACAAAAAGATGGCTGGACAAGAACCCATCAGAGGCCTCAAAAGAAATCAGAATGAATAGGTCTAATAAGAGATGACCCTGCCAAGGGGTCCAGCCAGGAGTTGAAAAGTGACCTAACACAGGTGAGAGCATCATTGCAGGGATGATCTCAGGGGAATACTGGCAAATAGACTTCACCGAGCTGCTGAGAAAGGGAGCCTCTCAGTATCTCCTCGACCTGGTAGACACATGTAATGGATGGCCCTGTGGCACCGATGTGGCACGGGAAGCAGTCAAACAAGTCCTAAATCACAGCGTACTCTGCTTTGCTGTACCAGCAGGAATGTTTTCAGACAGAGGCCCTTGTTTTGTTGCAGAAGACGTTAAGAAGTTGGGGGCGCATCTGGGAGCCAAGTGGGATTTACATACGCCCAACAGACCTCAAGCTAGTGGAAAAGTAGAAGGCGTGAACCAGAGCCTTAAGTTACAGTGGAATCAAATACACCAAGAAACCTCCTTCTCTCGGTTATAAGCTTTACCAAAAGCTTAGCTAAGAATACGAGTACAACCAGGAAGAAATTGTGTAAGCTCGTTTCAATCTGCTGGCTTTGGGCAAGACCTTCCAGGAGCTCCACAACCACGTGACCCCACCTCAACCAAGTGGACTAGGCGTTCCGGCACATCCATTTCAACCAGGAGAGTGGGTTTACGTCAAGACATGGAAGGACAAAGCCCTGAGAGCTAAGTGGCAGGGACCTTTCCGGGTCTTGTTGACTACTTCCACTGCCCTGAGAGTGGCTGAAAAAGGATCTTGGCAACATTATTCTAGAGTTCAGAGAGCTACAGCCCCGTGCACAGTCGAACAAAAATCACCACTTACCCGAAAACTTACTAAACACCCTTGAACAATTACAAGAGAGCTGGAATTCGTAAGATCCCAAAGGATTATGTGGCTGAAAAGGTGCATTTTCCTCCTTGGACTGCTTGCCGGCCTAATGAGCGGAACTGGGAGAACACTCGGCAAGTTACTGGCTTTGCTCCCCCATTACCTCAGGAGGAACAGGGTTTCCCTGGAAAGCTGTGCCTATGGAGTGGGCAGAGCGATGCCAAAACCTGCTTGCTCTGGGAGATGGGAATCAAGCCAGCGGTCGCTTGCGGGACCGTGGCACGAGAACAGTGAGCACGCGCATGAGCTTCGCAGAGTTTACCAAAGACTCCAAGCAAAATGCAGCCAAGCTATGAAAAGCAGGAAATATTGGTCCAACCGAAGCTCCACAAGGTCTGTTGTGCTCCAACCAACAAAAAGGGAATTGGCCCAACCCTCGCTGTGCTGCGAGGAGTACTTGTCAGTACTCTCTGACCCCTGAGAGCAATCTCCCCGTCCTAACACGACGACGGAAGGCTACTCTGTGCAGTATTTTCCCCAATGGGTGGCCTCTCTTCTCTTACGAGGCAAAATGGACTTGTAGCGTTAGAACCTACCTTCTGGATATGTGGCACAAGAGCTCCGGAATGGATTCAGCTGTAGGGGAATTCCGGTGCCGCCACTCAGAGTCCTTGAGGGACTACGTGGAGGAGAACCCCGCAGTGAGAGATGTCTTCAGCTTCCAAAAGAGCTTCCCTTAGTTTCAGGAGGAGAGAGGTTTTGGCTTCTTTTCTGCCCTTGGTGTGCCGCAGGGTCACATGGAACTAAAAGAAAGAAACCAAGCCATTTGTTAGAGTTGGGAGCCACCCATACCATTACAGCGTTGAACAGTGTGTTTTACTCTGTGAAGCATTCGATTGACAGTCCCAATCTTAGAAATTCTTTTGTGATGTTTTTCAGTCCTCGCCCGTCTTCCAGTTCCGGGGGATACTGCTTTATCGTAACAGGTTGTGCTCCTCCTTTGAGTTTAACAACAACCAATTCTGCATTTTTAGCCTTTCCTGGTACTCCTTAGGCCTGTACTGCTGGATATACCTGGTCTCTTAATTGGTGTCTAATTTCTTCTTTCCTAATTTGCAGTTCTACTGAAAAGGTCAATGTGGTTTTCTTCCGGTACTTAAAAATCAATTTCTCCACCTTTCAATTTCATTTCAGCGTTCGATTGTTTGAGTTCATCCCATTCTAAAAGTGCTCGAGGAGCTTCGGGCAGGTAGAGAAATTTATCAATCCCTACGCTCTTCCCACTTTTGCATCTTAGTGGTTTCAAAAAGAAAGTTTTCTCGACCTGTCCGGTTGCTCCCACAATATCGACGTTTTGTGTACTTACGGGCAATAAAGTCCGATTTAGTGCTGAAAATCTGACACCTGTACCTACTAGAAGTTCTATGGGTTCCTCTTCTTTCTTGAGCTGAACTTTTGCCAAGGCTTCTGCCAGGGAAGGTTCCCCTGCTCCCCATCAATAACCCCGTGAAGCAGCAATGTAGCATGTAGCAGCAAGTGGCAAGCATGCCTACTTCCCAGTAGTCAAATAAGCTTCAGATGAATTAGTGAAAGCGTTACCGGTACAGAGGAAAACATATTTACCAGGAACATCCACTCCTCACACATTCATGAGCTGACTGAATGCACAGGACATAATACACAACAAAATACCGACTACAACTAAGCTGCTGATGTATACATTACTTAGTACAAACAGACTAAATCCCTCCTGTCGATATAAGTGCTGCTGTGCTACAAGGGATCTTCTGTGTCATCAAGGGCAATCCCCTGCTGACAGAGACAACACATCACTCGATTCCTTTCAAAAGCCAACCAAGCTCCATCATAGAAAGGGGGGTTTTGATTGCTCAAATTTTCAGGAACCTTCCTCTCGCGTCACCTTTATGTTTGTGGACTGCTTATCTCCATTTATTTCTGTTCCAACACCGGCCTATAGCTTTGTCTCAGCACTGTCTCTTGCCCGAATCACCTTACCACCAGCTCAACCTACTCCTACACAGCCAGTCACGCCACACAAACTTCAGTCCCTTCGCAGAAAACAGGTTCTTCGGGACTCCCATCATCCATCCTCCGTGGCCCTTCTCCGCAACTTTTGTCACCAACTTCATTTTTCACTTGAACAAGGGGTGACTCAGGACTGAAAACAGTATTGCACAGTAGGTTTCATCGCTGCCTTTTAAAATAGCACTGCTGTCCTCTGCTTGAAATAGAGCTCCTGAATCATGTACCATTTGCTCTTCCTGCAGGTGCAGCAATGTGTCCTCCATAAGCCACTGTAGCCAACCATTAGTTCTCTGAGGAATTGAATAAGACAGCGTCGGTGTGGAAGACTTGGAAGAGAAATGAACAAGCGAATTTTTCAAACGCTCATCACGTCACACAAGGAACATCAGAATTCCTGCAACATTGACTTTGCATGTGGTATCTCAAGATTGGGACTAAGCATATGCTGCCTAAGAAGGATGGAAGTCACAGCCTCCAAGAAAAGAAAATCAGCTAACTTTATATTAAAACCAAACAAAAGCTACACCAGGAGTCTGAAGGCGCTAAACCCATAGTATGTTTACACACTTTAAATGCCTTCCGTGCAAGTTGCCTTTTTCCGGACACAGCACTAGAATACCATGCAAGATTTAGACCTCACTTACAACACCCTAACAGGATTAATGAAAAAAACCCCAACACTACAACCCTGTTTTAATGCACAAACTCCTTATTGTCATTTTTAGTTGACAAATATACATTTCATAGCAAAACAACATCAGAGGAACAGCTGGATGGCACTTTTAAGCTCAAATGAACCAGCATCAAGCACTGGCAAGTCATCTCTCTGATTGCTTTTGAATGGCAGCACATGCACATTTGCTCTGTGCCGTAAACTTGCACAATTATTTCTCTGTCGTCACTCAATTCGGACAGTGAGCCCTTGCGCATCTATCCCTCTTGAGCTGAGGAGTCCAGAACTGGGCACAGGACTCCAGATGAGGCCTCACCAGGGCAGAGGAGAGGGGGAGGAGAACCTCCCTTGAGGTTGTCTTGTTGGCTACACTCTTCTTGATGCATCCCAGGATGCCATTGGCCTTCTTGGCCACGAGGGCACCTTGCTGGCTCATGGTTAGTTTATTGTCCACCAGCACTCCCAGGTCTCTCTCTGCAGAGCTGCTCTCCAGCAGCTCAACCCCCAGTCTCTCCAGCTGCATGGGGTTGTTCCTTCCCAGGTGCAGGACTCTGCACTTGGCGGCTGAATGGCAGCACAGCCTCTGGGGAATCAGCCAGTCCTCGCAGTTTGGTGCCATCAGGGAACCTGCTGAGGGTACACTCTGTCCCCAAGTCCACGTGGTTCTATAAAAGCTCTACAAAACTATTAAGTAATGAGCTCAGACTAAGAAATATTATTGCTCTGCACTTAGGCAATTTCTGTTGCTGAAAGCTCTTCAAGTTCAGCCTTTCGTGACGCCGAAACCGCTGCCACAGCACAGGTGACAGGAGAGCAAAGCAGTACAACTTGTGGAAAACTCCAATTTTAACTACCTTTAAGTGGAACAATCCTCTGGGAAAAGGAAAGGAGGTCCCTACAGACTGTTGACGACAACTTCCTGTCGCAGACGATCGAGGAACCAACAAGGAGGGTGTGCTGCTGGACCTGGTACTGACAAATAGAGAGGGCCTGATGGTAGAAGGGCCAGCGAGAGCTGGTCAATCTTCAAGCACCACTTCCTCCAAGCCCAGGATCAGTGTGTCCCAATGCACAAGAAAGGAGGAAAAGGAGGTAGGAGGCCTCCATGGATGAGCAAGGATCTGCTGGGACAACTCAGATTTCACTGTTCAGGTGAGGGAGCCCTGGCACAGGCAGCCCGGAGGGGTTGTGGAGTCTCCTTCCTTGGAGGTCTTCAAGACCCGCCTGGACATGTTCCTATGTGACCTGATCTAGGTGAACCTGCTTCTGCAGGGAGGGTTGGACTAGATGGTCTCTAAAGATCCCTTCCAGCCCCTACCATTCTATGATTCTATGATTCTAATAACAGAGGAATTGTTATTGCTGTGATCAAAGAAAACAACAGGGACGTTTAATTCATCGTGCACAGTGGCTCGGCCGGGATGACAGATGAACTATTGGATCAGCCAAAGAAGATGTCTACGAACGAGAGAGCCGCAACTTCTCAAGAGACCTGAACCAAACCCCTGATGAAGACAAAGAGACCCTCCATCTTTAAAGCCTGAATGCTATATTAAAAGTATCCTGTAGGTAAACTGAAGGCCACCTCTAGCAGAGGCGCGTAGGGAGAGATGGCAGCTCCATGAAACATTAATGAGGAAACCAAGTCTGCCACAGGTTGCCTTTTCCTCTAGAGGGAAGAGATGAAGAGCCACGTGAGTTAGACAAAAGACAGAAGATAAAGCTGAACTAGCTCAGGTGACTCCAATCCTATTAACTATTCCGAAGAATCCCTCACAGTCCCACCCTCAATGTTATGCTTGCCACCAAGCTTAGACACCAGTGAGATGAACTCTCAGCACCTTTTACAAAGGTCTGACTAGTTCCATTCTTACCCAATAAAGACTGTAAATGGTGAAGTATGGTCCTGCCCTGGGCAGTCCAGAATAGCAAACACCTGCCATGCCAGTTGAGGTGTGAGCAATCAGCCTTTCTGGAACTTGCTATTACTCATAGAAGGTCCGTAATATGAATCACACTGGCCATGGGGAAAAAGCCTCTTTTTTCCTCAAATGAGAACGTCCACAATGCTTGTGAGAAATCGCCCACCTTCTAAGGACTTTGCTAGAGACTGCAAGTTACACCCTATAGACTATCCACTCTGTAGAGACTACAAGTTACTGCAGTGGGCTGGGGTTTGCATTGCTATGTTGTGCCACACAAGTGGTCACAGATCCAGACAGAAAAGCAAAAAGATCCAATTACAAATCAGCAAACACGGGACTTTCAGAGCCAAACCTTTCTTGCCGTGTCTTGCAGGCGCACATCACACCCCCCAGCCCCCCCCAGCCAAAAGTTGATATGGCAACTTCACATCTGCACACAGTTAAGATCACGTGGACACTTTTGGCTTTAAAATTCATAGGAAGATGTTCTCGAACTGCAATTTGTAGCAGCGGTACGCAGGGCTCGGGAGAGATGTCTCGCTTTCTGGCCACACAAATGACAGTTCCGTGCCTCAAGCTGCTGAGAGATGGAAGGGCTGATGCTGAGATCCTTTCCACGTGCAAATGCTTTCAGCAGTTCTCGTGATCCTAGTGCCACGGAGAAAGTTTTGGCTGAGAGGCCGTTCTTTCAGGCTCCTGGCCTCGCCGTCAGCGCCCCGGTAGGCAGGCGAGACCGATGGGGGCGTGTGCGCGTCCGCGGCGGGGGGCGTAACCTCTTTTGCCCTTCCTCCCACCCCGCAGCCGCGGCCGCGGCCGCACCCGCGAGGTGCGCTGGGAGAGGTAGTTCTCTGTCCGCTGGCTCGGCCGGCCGGCAGCGGGCGGGACGAGCGAGGCGGCCCGGCGGGAGCGGTAGTTCCGCGGGAGGGCAGGCTCCGGGCCGGCCGGCCCGCGCGGGACTACAGCTCCCAGCATGCCCCGCTCTCCCGCGGGAGCGGCGGGGCGAAGCCGGCGCGAGCAGCCAATGGGCGGCGGGCGCTGGGGGGCCGGCGCGGGGCGCTCTGGGAGTGGCGGTTGTTTCAAGATGGCGGAGGCGGCCGCCGGGCCCGGCCGAGGCGTTCGCTGGAGCCGGGACAGTATCCTTCCGTGCGGCCAGGGCAGCTCGGGCCGGGCCGTTCCAGGCGCGGCCGGGCGGCCGCCTCTCGGCGCGGGGGGTTCCGGGCGAGGGCCGAGGCCAGCGGTGGTGTGGCGGAGAGAGAGGCAGGAGAGCGGTGAGCTGGGGCGGGGGCCGGGAGGCCTGTCAGGAAAGGCGGCGGGGCGGCTGCGTTGGGGTTGTGTTGCGCGGAAGGCTGGAGCTGGTGCGAGGCTGTGGGTCGGGTTAGGTTTAGTGGCCGTGGGACGGGAGATTGGAGGGCTCCGTCCTGAGAGCCTTTCGGTGTTGTACCTTTCCTTAGTTTGTGAACGATGCTGATTTTTAACAAAGCGTTTAATATCTAGGCCACTTAAGAAGTTAAGCCACAATCCCCTGAGGCCCGGGCCCGCCCCGGTTCCTGTACGACGCTGCCGGCTGGTGACAGCAAGAACTCGCTAGGCCCTGCCCCAGCCACACCAAAGGGCATGAACAGCACTAGGCTCCCTCTCCACTTGGGGCTTTCCTGCCACGGCACCACGGCCGTCCCAGGCGCCGAGTCCCGCCTCTGGCTGCTGCATCCGACCGCTCCCCCGGTGAAAACGGACGGCAGCCTTGGCTGTGTCGTCATCTCCGCTGCCCCGGCGCTACTGTCAGCACCCAGCACTGCCGCCTGCACCCCGGTATCGCTGCTTGCTCCCCGGCTCTGCCACCCGCTGCCTGCCATTGCCACCCACCTCCCGCGTGGCTGCCCATCCCCCGCTACTGCTGGCACCCCCTGACATCGCTGCTTGGCTCAAGGCTGTCCCCACACAGCAGCAGCAGCAGCAGCCATGCTAGCGGCTCTTATAGTACGCACCGCAGCACCCACAGCACACGACATGAGATTGACCCACAGCCTTATTGTGTGGTGCCAGGCGGCGGCTGCTGCAGGCGCAGCCGGGACAGGGCTCACGGCTTGGCACACATATCCTGCCTGACAAAAAGCCTGATGGCAAAACTTATCGATGAGTGCAGGATTTACGGGCAATAAATCAGGTAGTCGAAGACTTATATGTGTACAACTTTCTTGTCTTATGAATGCAGAAGTCTGGAGCCATGCGCTTTTGTCATGTGACAAGTCAAAGTTGTTGGAGTTCATAGCTGGTGCTGTTCAACGCTGTAATGGTATGGATGGCTTCCAACTCTAACAAATGGCTTGGTTTCTTTCTTTTAGTTCCATGTGACCCTGCGGCACACCAAGGGCAGAAAAGAAGCCAAAACCTCTCTCCTCCTGAAACTAAGGGAAGCTCTTTTGGAAGCTGAAGACGTCTCTCACTGCGGGGTTCTCCTCCAGGTAGTCCCTCAAGGACTCTGAGTGGCGGCACCGGAATTCCCCTAGAGCTGAATCCATTCCGGAGCTCTTGTGCCACATATCCAGAAGGTAGGTTCTAACGCTACAAGTCCATTTTGCCTCGTAAGAGAAGAGAGGCCACCCATTGGGGAAAACACTGCACAGAGTAGCCTTCCGTCGTCGTGTTAGGATGGGGAGATTGCTCTCGGGTCAGAGAGTACTGACAAGTACTCCTCGCAGCACAGCGAGGGTTGGGCCAATTCCCTTTTTGTTGGTTGGAGCACAACAGACCTTGTGGAGCTTCGGTTGGGCCAATAGGTCCTGCTTTTCATAGCTTGGCTGCATTTTGCTTGGAGTCTTTGGTAAACTCTGCGAAGCTCATGCGCGTGCTCACTGTTCTCGTGCCACGGTCCCGCAAGCGACCGCTAGCTCGATTCCCATCTCCCAGAGCAAGCAGGTTTTGGCATCGCTCTGCCCACTCCATAGGCACAGCTTTCCAGGGAAACCCTGTTCCTCCTGAGGTAATGGGGGAGCAAAGCCAGTAACTTGCCGATTGTTCTCCCAGTTCCGCTCATTAGGCCGGCAAGCAGTCCAAGGAGGAAAATGCACCTTTTCAGCCACATAATCCTTTGGGATCTTACGAATTCCAGCTCTCTTGTAATTGTTCAAGGGTGTTTAGTAAGTTTTCGGGTAAGTGGTGATTTTTGTTCGACTGTGCACGGGGCTGTAGCTCTCTGAACTCTAGAATAATGTTGCCAAGATCCTTTTTCAGCCACTCTCAGGGCAGTGGAAGTAGTCAACAAGACCCGGAAAGGTCCCTGCCACTTAGCTCTCAGGGGTTTGTCCTTCCATGTCTTGACGTAAACCCACTCTCCTGGTTGAAATGGATGTGCCGGAACGCCTAGTCCACTTGGTTGAGGTGGGGTCACGTGGTTGTGGAGCTCCTGGAAGGTCTTGCCCAAAGCCAGCAGATTGAAACGAGCTTACACAATTTCTTCCTGGTTGTACTGGTACTCTTAGCAAAGCTTTTGGTAAAGCTTGTAACCGAGAGAAGGAGGTTTCTTGGTGTATTTGATTCCACTGTAACTTAAGGCTCTGGTTCACGCCTTCTACTTTTCCACTAGCTTAAGGTCTGTTGGGCGTATGTAAATCCCACTTGGCTCCCAGATGCGCTCCCACCTTCTTAACCACTTCTGCAACAAAACAAGGGCCTCTGTCTGAAATCATTCCTGCTGGTACAGCAAAGCAGGGTACGCTGTGATTTAGGACTTGTTTGACTGCTTCCCGTGCCACATCGGTGCCACAGGGCCATCCATTACATGTGTCTACCAGATCGAGGAGATACTGACAGGCTCCCTTTCTCAGTAGCTCGGTGAAGTCTATTTGCCAGTATTCCCCTGAGGTCATCCCTGGTTTTGTCACCCCTGCGATGATGCTCTCACCTGTGTTAGGTCACTTTTCAACTCCTGGCTGGACCCCTTGGCGGTGTCCTCTCTTATTAGACCTATTTTTTATGATTTATTTTGAGGCCTAGTCGCCTCTGAGGGGTTGTTGCCCAGCCATCTTTTTGTTCCTTTGCTGCCAAATCACCGATACATTTTCTACCACCTTCTTCATAAGGCAGGATCGGGCCCAGTATCCTCAGTGTCTTTTCAGGGATCAAGGCCAGACCTTCAGATTTGGCCGCTGCTTCTGCTGTTTTGTCAGTTCTTTGGTTGGAAGGCTAGGAACTCAGTCTTTGTGCAGAGGTATTGGAGGGGAGCGCCTGTGCCTGTCCTCTTTACTCTGTTCTCTACAAAACTCTGTCCATCAGCATGCATTCCCAGCCTGCATCCAATAGTGGTTGTCCCTTTAAATCCTTTCTGCTGCAATAGACTTTGGCCATTTGTCTTTCAACAGCTGGAGGGGATAAGCACAACAAACGCGTACTTGGTGTACAGCTGATGGCTCTTGGCCCTCTCTAATGACTGGGGGTCTGCCAGGGAATTTTTCTGATCTTGAAGGCAGGCACATTCTCCACACGAAATTTCTGCATCTGTGCTTCAAACAGCCGTGCTCTCAAAGTGGAGGTTGAAATAGTTGTGCTGTTCACTCCATACCTTGCTGAAGTGCAAGACCTTAAAACTTTAGGGGCTGCTTAAAGCCCAGTACTGCTCAGCGCAGTTGTCTTGCCTGTATCTCCCAGGTCCGTAGGAAAGCACTGTGGCAAGGCACAAAAGCAAGGCTTGGGGCGCAGGGGCTGGAAAGCTTTCCCGTGGAAAGGGACCTGGGAGTGTTAACCAGCAGCCGGCTGAACATCAGCCAGCAGCGTGCCCAGCTAGCTAAGAAGGACAAGGGCATCCTGGCCTGTATCAGGAACAGTGTGGTCTGCAGGGCCAGGGAGGTGATTGTTCCCCTGCACTGGGCACTGGTGAGGCTCAACCTTGAGTGCCGTGTCGAGGTCTGGGCCTCTCAGTGCAAGAAGGATCGCAGGGGCCGGAGCGTGTCCAGAGCCGGGCAGCAGCGCTGGGGAAGGGCCTGGAGAACAGGTTGTGTGAATAGCAGCTGAGGGAGCTGGGGGCGTTTAGCCTAGAGGAGACACGACCACCCTCTACATGTAGCTAAAGGGGAGTTGTAGGGAGGAGGGGGTTGATCTTTTCTCTGCGGTAGTGAGTGAAAGAACACGAGGAAATGGGTTTGGGTCGCAGCAGGCGGGCTTTAGGTTGGACATTAGGAAGAACTTTTTCACCAAGAGGGTGGTTAAACATTGTAATGGACTGCCCAGCGAGGCAGGAGCGGTGCAGTCACCGTCCCTAGGGATATTGAAAAGACATCTAGATGAAGGACGGAGGGATATGGTTTAGTTTAGGGATGGGCTTGGCAGTGTCAGCTTAGTGCTTGGACTCGACGATCTTCAAGGTCCTGTCCACCCGTAACGATTTTGTGATTTCTCAAAAAATTTCACTGGGACTGTCTGGCACACGCAGAAGAAAAATTCATGTGCTGGTTTGTAATATACATGGAACAAATGTTTCTCTTAACTCGCCCACAAACTCAACTGTGGCCACAGTGCAAACAAGTGACAATGAAAACAAGTGAGAGACCTGGGGATGTTCAGCCTGGAGATGAAGAGGGTGGGGAGAGACACAATCACGCTCTGCAACTCCCTGACAGGAGGCTGTAGTGAGGTTAGGGGTGAGAGTCGGCGTCTTCTCCCCAGTCACGAATGACAGGACAAGAGGAAGTGGCCTCGGGTTGCTCCAGGGGAGGCTTAGCTGGGAAATGAGGAAGAACTTTGCCCCCAAGAGGCTTGTTGGACTGGCGTGGGCTGCCCAGGCAGGTGTGGGAGTTCCCATCCCTGGAGGGATGCCAAACCAGTAGAGCTGAGGTGCTGAGGGAAATGGTTCAGTGGCAGGCTTGTCAGTGTGAGGTGAAGGCTTGGACCCGATGACCTTGAGGGGCTTTTCCAACCAAAATGATTCAATGACTCTGTGAGAGCAGCTGCCGCTGGGACATGGGACACGAAGATGCTGGGAAGGCCAAGACGCTGCACGAGAGGCGGTTCAGCCTTCCCATCCTCTGGCCTCCCCTTGCCTGTGGTGCCGCGAGACGGGCCCCGTGGCACTGCAGAGCCGTGTGCCGGGTCCGAGCACCATGGAGGACCCAGTCCCTTTGTGACATCACCTCGGACCACACCCCACCTGCTGCTGATATCCTGCGCCCAAGGCAGTGGCCTTGCCAGAGGCTCAGGAGCCAGCACCGGGACCGGACATGGAGCCGGGACCCAGCAGGCACCTGCCTCGCAACGAGACATTGATCTTCAACCAGCTTGATCAGCTGGAACGCCAAATACTGGCGCTCTGGGCTGAGAAGCAAGAGCTGGAGTGGGAATTGGAGTGGCAGGACCAACAGCAGCTCCAGCGCAGCTACCAGGGTGCGGCAGATGGCGTGGGGCCCAGCTCAGCACCCCCCTATGTGTCTGTGCCCCACGGAGCCCCGGGACCCTTTCCCTTCCCCAACTCTGGTGAGAGCATGCACGGACCTGCAGTGCCCTTGCCAGAGGCACAGGAGCCAGCACCAGGAGCACCCATGGAGCCAGGTCCCAGCGGGTACTTGCCTGGCATCAGGCCCGGACTCTTCACGGTCCTTCATCAGCTGAGAGCTATGACAAATCTGCTGTGGAACAGGAACCAGGAGCTGAGGCGGGAATTGGAGCGGCGGAACCAACAGCCGTTCCAGCACGGCTACCGCGGCGCAGGGCCCAGCTCAGCACCCGCCTACGTGTCTGTGCCACACAGAACCCCAGGACCCTTCCCTTTCCCCAGCTCTGCTGAGAGCGTGAACAGACCTGCAGTACCCTTGCAGGAGGCACAGGAGCCAGTGCCAGGAGCACCCATGGAGCCGGGTCCCAGCAGGCGCTGGCCTTGCGTCAGGCCCTGTTTCTACACTTACCTTGAACAACTCAGAGCCATGACCAGGCTGCTGTGGAATAGGAACCGAGAGTTGAGGCGGGAATTGGAGCGGCGGAACCAACAGCCGTTCCAGCACGGCTACCGTGGCGCAAGGCCCAGCTCAGCACCCCCCTATGTGTCTGTGCCACACAGAGCCCCAGGACCCTTCTCTTTCCCCAGCTCTGCTGAGAACGCAGGCAGCTCTGTAGCGGCCTCGGGCCTGTGGGTGCGGCAGCTGCCAACATCCACACCTTGTCCTGTTGCCAGCCCATTGGACTGGGGGCTGACACTGACAGACGAGAGCTGGAACTCCAGAACCCTCTCTAGGGAGGCGAGCTTCAGCCGGCGAGGTGAGTGCCGGGGGGGGGGTGGGGTGGCGGAATCATGGGTGAGAACATCGGGGCGCCCTGTACCAGGGGCACGTGGGAGAGCTGGGGAGCAACCTTTGGAAGCCTGTGCACAGGGAAGGCTGGCACGGCGGCCTCTGGAAGCCCCTGGCAGGTGTCGGGGGAGGAACGGAGGGAAAACACTGGTTTGGGGATGAGTGCCTGACGCTGCTGGTTCCCGCAGAGAGCTGGCAGCCGAGATGGCAGCGGCTGCTGGGCGAGATCGCCTTCCAGCTTGACCGCCGAATCGTCCACAGCGTCTTCCCCAACGCGGATCGCTACCGCGGCTTCAGTGCCGCCACCATCCCCGAGGGAATCGTGGAGGTAGGCTGGTGCTGCGAGCCGGGGAGCCGGGCACAGTGCCCGCAGCCACGGCCCGGTGCGCCCTGGTCCCCCTTGTGCTCGGTCACCCGCGGGTGCCGGTACTGACCGTACCCTCTCTGCCACAGATGGTCGAGGAGACGGAGCGGGGAGCTAGCCGTGATCTGAGCGTGGCCGCAATCTGGAACTATGAGTTTGTGATGAGGCGACTGTGGGCACTGGGCTACGTCCCCGAGGTGCACTTGCCCGCAATCGAGGCCTTCATCAACACCTACGGCCGCCTGGAGCGGTCGTACTGGTTCCCGGCCGAGCCAAACGTGGCCTTCCTGCGCCACGTGGTCAGCCAGGAGGTGCCGCCGGATCTGCGGCCCAACGCCATGGTGCTGCTCGAGTGCCTGCTGCAGCTGGCACAGGAGTACGGGCAGCCCCTCTTCTACTGAGCGGCTGTGCCAAGACATGAGCCCTGTCCCGGCTGCGCCTGCAGCAGCCGCCGCCTGGTGCCACGCAATAAAGCTGTGGGTCTATCTCATGTCGTGTGCTGTGGGCTTCTTCCTAAGCAGCAAAAAGCATAAGGATGGCAATGCACCTGCTGGTTGCACAAGAGAATAGCAATATTGATTAAGAAAGATACGTAACCATCTGCCCTATGGATCCTCCCACAGGGGAGGCCACCAGTGAGTCAGTGCAGGGCGCCCAGCTTTATAGGCAAAACCCCGCGAGTCAGTGGGAGGTGCATTTTCTTCAGGCAGAGACCCCTGGGCTATCTTCCTCCGTGCTGGATTTTGCCTGGGCTGGCCACGAATGGCAGAGGAATCCAAGGGAGCTCTCCAGAAAGCAATCCATTTCTCCACCGCTCTCTATTTCTTAACCCGTCAGTGCCCGCTGATGGCTGCTAAGAAAATGCCGCCATCTTCTTAGAGATGCGGGCGAGGTGTAGGAGAGAGAGAAGAGTAGTAGAGAAGAGAGCGAGCGAGGAGTATCAAACCCCAGACTGCAATGCGTCCAAAAAGGAGGGAGGTGTTTGGGACATTTGATTGGTGAAGGGAAACGGAGAGTTAATCCAGAGAGAATCAAGGCAATTGTGGAATTGCCCCTCCTGCAAACCTGATGAGACCAATCTGCCTGAAAGGGTAGAATGGCCCTCGAAAGGATTTGCCTGGTAAGGGTTAATCTTTTCTAAGGAAGCCTGCCTGAAAGGGTTGGCTCCTTAAACAAAGCCCCTAACTTAAGTAAAAACATCCTGTATACACAACAATGATAAGGACACCAGATGTCTTGTAGCCACGGAATATATATCACAAAAATGTAGTAAACAGTACCATAAATTTTGTAGATAACATTTGATTGATTTGTAGCATATAGAAAATATACGTATTCATATTGTTTGTTAACCTATACTGATGACCTTTGCGATATGTACTGACTATAAAAAGAGCATAAGAAGAAGCAATAAACTGTCACTTGCTCAAAGAGCAGTGGTCCGCCTGTCCTTCATCGTCCTGGAAAGAGCTGGTCTCTGACAAATGGTGCCGAAACCCGGGAAACTCGGTTGCCTTTGACCAGGGTGAGCTGCCTCCGAATCAACAGAACCGCGGTAAGGAAAAGGGGAAATAAAGGGGGGCAGAACTACTAGGAAGGTGTAAAATATAAGAAAGTAGAAATTTATCTCAGTAAAATAAAAACAAAAATCCCTTTTTTGTCTTAGATTTTCCGTTGACCAAGTCTGAGACTAAGTCTGGATCCAGCCGCACCTAAGCCCTTTCTATAAGGTGTCTTAGAAAGCAAGGGGGTCCAGACTGAACCTCGTGACTCAACGGTAGGGCTCCCTCATATTCAGCATTTACAATTTAAAATATGGGACATGTACATAGTACGGAAAGACAGCTGTTTGTAGCTATGGTTAAGACATTGTTAAAAAGTCGAAATATATCTGTAACCACCAAGCAGGTGGGTGGATTTTTAGAATTTATAGACACTGTGTGTCCTTGGTTTCTGAATAAAGGCACTATTAATTTAGAAACATGGAATAGGGTCGGTGAAAACATTAAAGGCTATTATGCTGCTAACGGCCCTGATAAGATCCCTATAGA
Organism: Colius striatus; assembly: GCF_028858725.1. Lineage (NCBI taxonomy): Eukaryota > Metazoa > Chordata > Aves > Coliiformes > Coliidae > Colius > Colius striatus. Next base: position 83,456,624 of record NC_084790.1, read on the forward strand.
TGCTTTTCCTTTATGGACTTTAATTAAAGAATGTTTACAAGGTGATACTGAATATGATAAATGGCAACGACAAACACGTCCTCGATCTCGTTCAGCGGATTCAGGTTTAAAACCTTCTGCTCTTACTAATCCTGATTCACAACCCTCTGCTCCACCTGAATATCCATCAATAATCAATAATGAACAAAAAGATATTCAGGAATCTAATTTTAAAAATCCCTTTCTTATGTACTCAAATACGGGAGGTAAAAAATGCCGACCGTTAAAACAAAGCAAGAGCGCCTTGAGACCTATAGAATTATCTGAAGAATTATCCTCCGATGAGGAAGCTGAATTAGAAAAAGAAGCTGCTCAGTATCATAATGAAAATGATCAAGTGTTTGTTAATACGCCTTTTAAATTGAAGAAACAGCAAACACTTTTAAAAAAGGAACCTGTTGTTTTGCCAGCAATAGAAGCTGGTAGACGTCCGCCCCCTCCTGACATATACCATCAAATATCACCTCACTCACCCTTACAGTTATCATTGCTACAAGCTAAACAACAAGGTGAAGATGTGAGTGGGTTTTCAAAAATATTGCATGCTTATCCTATAACATATGCTCCTCACCCTACTCAAGCCAATGTTAGAATTGCTACTTATACATCCATTCCATTTAAGAATCTTAAAGAATTGAAAACAGCTGCTGCTCAATATGGTGCAACTGCACCATATACTATTGCTATTTTAGAGACAATTGCAGCTGAAGTTCTTCCCCCATGGGACTGGAAAGGCTTAGCTAAAGCTACCTTAACGGGAGGAGAATATTTGTTATGGCTTACAGATTTTATGGATTCCTGTTATGATTATTCTCAAAAACCACACTTTCGCCAGCAAGGAATTACTCATGAAATGTTAGCTGGCACAGGACCGCATGTTGATCTGGCACAACAATTAACTTATCCTGCTGCGACATATGATGCTATTCGAGAAATTGGTTTGAAAGCCTGGAAAGGGCTACCTAGACATGGAACGTCTAGGGAAGAATTAACTAAAGTCCGACAGGGACCAGACGAACCTTATCATGATTTTGTATCTCGTTTGTTACAAACTTCTTCTAGACTCATACAAGACACTGATTCAGCTATGATTTTAGTTAAGGAATTAGCTTTTGAAAATGCTAATAATATCTGTCAATCCATATTAAGACCTTGGAAAAATAAATCAACATTAAATGACTATATCAGATTATGTTCTGATGTTAGCTCTGGGTATATTCAAGGCATAGTCACTGTCGCAGCACAACAGGGCAAACCTGTTGAGCAAGTTTTAGCTGCAATGCAATTTAAGAAAAACAGAAGGGTTGCAGGCCCTCCTGGTAGCTGTTTTCATTGCGGACAAATGGGGCATCAAGTACGTCAATGTCCTAATAAAAAGATTCCTAATTATAATGGAGGAAAAAATCCAGGTTTATGCCCAAAATGTAAAAAAGGTAATCATTGGGCTAATGAATGCCGATCTAAATATGATAAGAATGGCAATTCTTTGATACAGCCGGGAAACTTCTCAATGGGCTTGCCCCGGGCCCACCCAAACAAACAGGGGATGTATCCTGTGCAGGTGCAAACCTCAGAGCACCAGCTAAACAATCCATTTCACAACTCCACCGAGCCACCAGTCATAGTGCCGGACTGGACCTGTGTTCCTCCTCCCACTTCGTATTAACACCTGAAATGGGAGTACAAGCTATCCCAACAGGAATATATGGCCCTTTACCCGTTGGAACATGTGGTTTAGTGTTAGGTCGAAGTAGTTTAAGCATGAAAGGATTGCGAGTTATACCAGGACTAATTGATTGTGATTATGAAGGAGAGTTAAAAGTTCTGTCTTTAATCTACCTGCAGGAACAAAGATTGCACAGTTGCTTTTAATTCCTTATGTTTCATCTATAGGAAAAGCTGATTCCCGCATTCAGGGAACAGGCGGTTTTGGATCTACTGACGTTTATCTTTTACAGCCCATCAATCATCAGAGACCTGAACTTCAGTTAACAATTGATGGTAGAAATTTTACAGGACTCTTGGACACCAGAGCAGATGTATCGGTAATGACTTTAAAACAATGGCCAAAAGAATGGCCTTTACAGCATGCTTCAGCTGATCTAAAAGGAATTGGAGTTGCAAATTTGCCTCTTCAAAGCTGTAAGTTATTAAATTGGACAGATAAGGAGGGACACTCTGGTACCATTCAACCATATGTACTAGAAAGCTTGCCTCTTAACCTCTGGGGCCGAGATATCTTGACACAAATGGGTGCATACCTCTATACGCCTAGCAGTTAGTCTGATAAATTTATCAGTAACTATGTATGCAGATAAAATCTGTTGGAAATCAGATCAACCTGTTTGAGTTGATCAATGGCCTCTAACTAAAGAAAAATTGCAAGCTGCTCGTCAATTAGTAGCGGAACAATTACAATTAGGTCACATAGAACCTTCCACATCGCCATGGAACTCACCTATTTTTGTTATAAAAAAGAAATCGGGGAAATGGCGACTTCTCCAAGACTTGAGAGAAGTCAATAAAACAATGTGTACCATGGGAGCGTTACAACCTGGTCTACCCAGTCCTATTGCCATTCCCCAAAATTTTGAAAAAATAATTATTGACTTAAAAGATTGTTTTTACACTATCCCCTTACATCCAGATGACAAATGTCGATTTGCTTTTAGCGTACCATCCATAAATTTTAGTGAACCTATGGAACGCTACCAATGGAAAGTATTGCCTCAAGGAATGGCCAATAGTCCTACTCTTTGTCAAAAATTTGTTCATGAAAGTATAAAAGCGACTAGACAACAATTTCCTGATGTTCTTTGTATCCATTATATGGATGATATTCTTTTAGCAGCCTCATCTATCGATAAGTTGCAACATGCTTATGCTCATATTGAACAGATGTTAACTAAACATGGTTTGAAAATAGCACAAGAAAAGGTACAGAAATCATATCCTTTTCAATACTTGGGGTTTCAATTATATCCTAAATCTTTTATGCCACAGAAAATTGCCATACGAACGGATTCTTTAAAAACCTTGAATGATTTTCAGAAGCTTCTGGGAGATATCAATTGGCTCAGATCTTTTCTTAAATTAACAACAGCCGACCTTCATCCTCTTTTTAAAATACTTGAGGGAAACCCTGATCCTACCTCTCCTCGCAAGTTAACAGAAGAGGGAAAACAAGCTCTTCGATTGGTAGAAAAGGCTATAGAAAATGCACAATTACAATATGCAGATATAACAAAGCCTTTTTCTTTATATATCTTGCCTACAGTAATGACTCCTACAGGAGTCCTGTATCAGGACGGAGTTTTGTGTTGGGTACACGGATCTCACTCTGCAAAAGGAGTTCTTGTTTCGTACCCTCAAAAGATAGCAGAACGAATTAAACAGGGACGCAAGTTATGTATTACTCATCTTGGGAAAGAACCGGCAGTAATTGGAATTCCATACACACCTGCTCAAATTACTTGGCTGATGGCCACTGTAGACGATTTTGCTGTAGCCTTAGCTGCTTTTCCTGGAGAAATAACACAAAAGTTCCCTTCTGATAAAATTCTTAGTTTTGCCACCTATCATTCTTTGGTTTTTCCTAAAGTTGTTAAAGGAGCTCCTATAGAAAAGGCATTGACTGTTTTTACAGATGGATCATCTAATGGGCAAGCAGTCCTGTATACTCCTACAGATCAATTTGTTTGGAAGTTAGAAAATGTTTCTGCACAAATGACTGAGTTATATGCTATTTATCAAGCACTTCTAAAATTCCCGGAACCTTTAAACATCTATTCTGACAGTCGTTATATTGTTACTTCATTGCAACTTTTAGAAACAGTTCCAGTCATAGCTTCTAAAGTTTCTTTTATACAACGATACTTTAGTTTGATTCAATCTCTTTTAATGATAAGAGATGCGCCTCTTTTTATAGGACACATTCGTAGTCACTCTAAATTGCCTGGACCTTTGAGTCACGGCAACAATCAGGCTGATTTGTTAACTCGTTTTACTGTTGCTACTGTTGCAGAAGCCCAGCGTTTGCACTCTCTGCATCACTTACCTGCAGCTACTCTACAACGTATGTGCCATATCTCTCGAGAACAAGCTAGAGAAATTGTTCGAACATGTTCTTCGTGTGTTTCTTTTTTACCCATTCCTCATTATGGAGTTAATCCTCGAGGTCTTTTACCTAATGATCTCTGGCAGATGGATGTTACTCATTATCCTTCTTTTGGCCGCCTCTCTTATATCCATGTAACCCTTGACACTTTTTCTCATTTTGCAGTGGCCACTCCTTTGTCTGGAGAATCAACCGCACAAGTAATTTCACATTTGTTACACTGTTTTTCAGTCTTAGGTATACCGAAGACTATCAAGACAGATAATGGCCCTGCATATACTAGTGCTAAATTTGCAAAATTTTGTGCTCATTTTTCTATAACACATAAAACAGGGATTCCTTATAATCCACAGGGTCAAGGCATGATTGAACGTTTTAATCTTACTCTGAAAACACAATTAAAGAAATTAAAAACGAGGACTTTGTCTTTGTTAAATCATGCTCTTTTTGTTTTAAACTTTTTCACTCTCGATACAGCTGGCCTTTCAGCTGCTGATCGTCATTGGCAATCCCCAACTCAGCAAAAACCTGTAGTATTATGGAAAGATCCTATTGATGGATCCACGAGAGGCCCTGACCCGGTTCTATTATGGGGTAGAGGGTATGTTTGTATTTTCCCAACAGATGAGCCTGTACCTCGGTGGATTCCGGAACGCTGTGTTCGACATGCCAAAAACGAAAATAGGCAAGCTACGAAAGAGGTTTCAACGCCTGATGTTGACACCACAACAACCTCAACGACAACAACATGATTTTGACTATTGGTCATCATTACAGATCTTTGCTTATTGGCTTAGCATAATATGGAATAATGCCAACTCTTCAATTAACTTAAAACAATTGCATGGAGAAATTCTCTCTTTACAAAATATAGAAGAATTGCAGTTACCCCTTACCCAACGTGCTCATGATTTTGTTAACGTCTTAAAGGCTTCTTTTCCGTCACTATCCTCATTTTATAAAGGAATCTATTGCCTTATAGGAGCAACTTTATGCATAATTGTCCTAGTTGTAGTATTACCTTGCATATTTCGTTTAATGTATGATATGATAAAACAAACGAGTATAAAAACTAAAAAATTACAATTAATGGCTGCACAACACGTTCCCGCTACATTACATACTGAATAAAAAAAAAAAAAAAAAAAAAAAAAAAGGGGTGAAATGATGAGACCAATCTGCCTGAAAGGGTAGAATGGCCCTCGAAAGGATTTGCCTGGTAAGGGTTAATCTTTTCTAAGGAAGCCTGCCTGAAAGGGTTGGCTCCTTAAACAAAGCCCCTAACTTAAGCAAAAACATCCTGTATACACAACAATGATAAGGACACCAGATGTCTTGTAGCCACGGAATATATATCACAAAAATGTAGTAAACAGTACCATAAATTTTGTAGATAACATTTGATTGATTTGTAGCATATAGAAAATATACGTACTCATATTGTTTGTTAACCTATGCTGATGACCTTTGCGATATGTACTGACTATAAAAAGAGCATAAGAAGAAGCAATAAACTGTCACTTGCTCAAAGAGCAGTGGTCAGCCTGTCCTTCATCATCCTGGAAAGAGCTGGTCTCTGACACAAACCAGAAAGGAATGGAAAGGTTTTGGGGACCAGCCGCCTGTTGCTCACTGGGAGTAGCTTCTTAGGCACAAGAAACAGAAGGGGTATATTCCAAGTTTCTAAATGAAGAAGCAAAGGCGTTAACTTGGGCAGACGGAGAGAAAAAGCTAATCCAGGAATTACAGTGCTGTCACTGCTCTGCGAGGAGCACCTTTTGCTTGCTAAGAGGGGCAGGGGGCTGCAGTGCAGGCCTGGTAAGGAGTTCTCGGACATTGAATCATGGCTCCGGTGTAAGCAGTGCCATAATTGGATAAAGCCTTTGAGCTGTTTGTCACAGTAGAGGAGGGAGCCGCCTCAGGAGCATTGACTCCAGAACGGGGGGACAAACGACAACCAATAGCACACTGATGCAAACTTTTGGAAGTGCTTTCAAGGAGGTGGCCCAAACGTATAGAGGCAATAGCTGCCACTGCCCTCTTGATTAAAAAACCAGCAAAGAACATGCAGAAAGCTGACATTCGGAGGACTATTAGTAATAAACGCCTGTGCCACAAGTGAAAACGGCTTTGGCACAGAAGGCTGGCAGATGGCTAACCCATTTTAGAATCTGAAAATGTGAGGCAATGTTAAGAGAAAAAGGGGATTTTGTCTTGGCCTCCGGCTCATGCCTTAATCCAGCCACTTTCCTCTGGAAGGGAGACATGGAATGTGCCGACCTTGAACACAGTTGTTTAGGCAGAGTATCAGACTAAAGTGCGAGAGGATTTCAAAGACACTCCTTCACACGCAGGCCCCCACCTATTTATTGATGGCTCAATAAATGCCACAGAGTCATTACGGTTGGAAAAGACCTTGCAGATCATGGAGTCAAAGCACTAACCTCACCCTGCCAGGCCCACCCTCTCTTCCAAATGAGATTGCGGTGGTCCACGTGAATGGGCATCCAAAAGGGAGATCTTTTATGGCCTAAGCGATGAAATGGCAAAAGAGGCAGCGTTAGGTCATGCAATTGTGAGTGTGTCCAATCTCACCCCGCAAGCACCTTCGCCAAAAGGGACTCCAATATTGACAGAAGACTCAACATGAAGGGAGTTGGGAACCTCTGAGACACAGGGAAACTGGCTTCTCCCAGATGGAAAAGAAACAATAAATAAACAAGCTATGAGGGAAATAGTGGCTATTTTCCATCCAAGAAGACATCGGGGGGACGCAAGCAAGATGGGATTTAGTTTTGAGAAGATAGGGATGTGTAGGAATAGACCCAGTGGCCAAAGAAATTTGCCAACGATGTGTGACTGACCTATAAAAAGATGGAGAAAAAGGTCCTGAAGAAACAGCCGCCAGGAGGAAGAAAACCTAGTCTAAGGCCCTTTAAAGCACAGACCTTTTTTTAAGAATTAGGTCCCGAGCTTGTCTTCTTTTTGTCTTTTCTCAAGAATAAAGAGCTGGAGCATGGCCATGGAGGGCTATGGATTGTTCAGGAGAGACAGGCTGACAAGGCGAGGGAGTGGAGTTGCTCTCTATGTGAGGGAGCAATTAACGTGCATTGAGCTCTGCCTGAGTGGGGAGGAGGGGCAGGTTGAGTGCTTGGGGGTGAAAATTAAGGGGCAGGGTAAGGTAGGTGATACTGCCGTAGGAGTTTGCTACAGGCCACCTGATCAGGAGGAGGAAGTGGATGAGGCCTTCTACAAACAGCTGGGAGCTGCCTCACAGTCACAATCCCTGGTCCTCATGGGAGACTTCGACCTCCCTGATATTTGCTGGCAAAGCCACTCAGCCAAGCGCACACGGTCCAGGAGGTTCCTAGAGCATGTTGATGACAACTTCCTGACACAGGTGATTGAGGAACCAACGAGGAGGGGTGTGCTGCTGGAGCTGGTGCTGACAAATAAGGAGGGTCGGGTTGGAGATGTGGAGGTTGGAGGCAACCTTGGCTGCGGGGATCACGAGATGGTAGATTTCAAGATTTCTTGAGGAAAGAACCAAGTGATTCACCCTCAATCCATCACCCTATTAAAATGTAAAGCCTGACAACCGTGGCACCACGTATGCTGCTGTAAATTCCTCCAGCAATCTGTATCTCATTAAAAGAACGGAAGAACGTAACAAGACGGCCAATGGAAACTTGAAAGCAAAAATGGTGTGTTTTCTACGGAGGAAGAGATATTTCCAACTTACAGATAACGCTCACAGATAAGCATGCTAAAGAAGTTGAAGAAAAGTCCGCACCTACATTCGGGAACCAGAAACGTCCGTGGAAGTACAGTGAACTCATCCCTTCTCGCCAGTATGCGTCCCTCCTAGCAACATATATCAGATTATGTTTACTTTGAGTCTATGGATTTTTGTGTTCTGTTGTTCGGCGATGTAGCTGTTCTTGACCTTTTGTTGTAAAGTCATGGCCACGGGTAAAGATGTTTATGTTTTCTTCATGTGCCTTTAATTTTGAAATGTGTTGCCGAAGGCTGGCTGGTCCAAAAAGAAAAGGAGGGGAAACTGTAGGCACAAATATGACTTGGACCAGCCAGCTTGAATAAAGATGGTAGGGACAAGTTAATGCAGCTGGCAAGCTGCTTCCAAGTATCAGAAACAGGTGCTGTGAGTTAATCAGGTGGGCCCTGGGTGATCCCACGGGTGAAAGCAGCATAGAAGGAAGTAGCTAGCAAAGGCAGTGTGGCTTTGAGTCAGCTCTGTTGGTTGTACTACGTTGCCCGTGTATGTCTCTGCACATGCATTACCTAGCCTCTCTAAACCTTTGAATGAGCATAGCTGTAGCCTGCACCACTACAACAGTTACCGATACCTTTTTCTTTCTAGCAGACGACTGTGAGATGATTAAAAGCTACACAGGGAGACCCTGTGACAAGGTGGAAGGCAAAGCAGTAGTTGAATTCAAGGCGAAATCAAGGGGAAATGTGTCCAGGGTGGCAAAAGGCACTGAACAGCATCAGGCAAGGCTCAAAATTTCAAATAGCAGCAACAAGAGTTGTAAAGGACTGTGGAACTTCAGCAGAACTAAGCCTCTCCAAACCTTTGAATGAATACAGCTTGCACCACTACAACACTCGAGTGCCTTTAATCATAAATACCTTTATTAGGGTTGGTGTAAGATTCTCTCGCCTCGCACTTCAAGGTAGAGCTGACACACAATTCAGGGCACAGACTCAAGGAGTGGTGGCGCCTTGGAGGCAGGTAGCCTTTGGGATGGAGCTGTGCTTCGGTATTCAAATGACATCAAAACGAGCAAAGTTCGCGCAAAGGATAGCAATTCATCAAGATTTCACAGACCTTTGCTCAAGGGGCTAGATGTGCCGCTTACCACCTCTAGAGGACCAGCTCATGCCCATGGATCAACTCGGAGCCTGGCCGCCAAGTCTCCACGCCGCTCCACCCTCCATGGGCGTTGCAGGGGATCGCTGTGCAGCAGATTCCTCACATACCTGCGACAGCTGCACCCCATGCTGAGAGCCTTTCGGTGTTGTACCTTTCCTTAGATTGTGAACAATGCTGATTTTTAACAAAGGGTTTAATATCTAGGCCACTTAAAGAAATTAAGCCACAATACCCCGAGCCCCCGGCCCGCCCCGGTGCTGTGTGATGCTACCGGCTGGTGATGGCAAGAACCCGCTAGGCCCTGCCCCAGCCACACCAAAGGGCATAAATGGCACTGCGCACCCTCTCCACTTGGGGCTTTCCTGCCACGGCACCACGGCCGTCCCAGGCGCCGAGTCCCGCCTCTGACTGCTGCATCCAACCGCTCCCCCAGTGAAAACGGACGGCAGCCTTGGCTGTGCCGTCATCTCCACTGCCCCAGCGCTGCTGTCAGCAACCGGCACTGCAGCCTGCACCCCAGTATCGCTGCTTGCACCCTGGCTCTGCCACCCGCTGCCCATCCCCCAGTACTGCTCGCACCCCCAGACATCGCTGCTTGGCTCAGGGCAGTCCCCGTACAGCAGCAGCAGCAGCAGCCATGCCAGCGACTCTTGTGGGGCCCACCACAGCACCCACAGCACACGACATGAGATTGAACCACAGCTTTATTGCGTGGCGCCAGGCGGCGGCTGCTGCAGGCGCAGCCGGGACAGGGCTCACGGCTCGGCACAGCCGCTCAGTAGCAGAAGAGGGGCTGCCCATCTTCCTGTGCCAGCTGCAGCAGGCACTCGAGCAGCACCATGGCGTTGGGCCGCAGATCCGGCGGCACCTCCTGGCTGACCACGTGGCGCAGGAAGGCCACGTTTGGCTCGGCCGGGAACCAGTACGACCGCTCCAGGCGGCCGTAGGTGTTGATGAAGGCCTCGATTGCGGGCAAGTGCACCTCGGGGACGTAGCCCAGTGCCCACAGTCGCCTCATCAGAAACTCATAGTTCCGGAATGCAGCCCTGCACAGATGTCTATCTCCCCGCTCCGTTCTGAGGATCATCTGTGGCAGAAAGGGTACGGTCAGCACTGGCACCCGCAGGTGACTGAGCACAAGGGGGACCAGGGCGCACCGGGCCGTGGCTGTGGGCACTGTGCCCGGCTCCCCGGCTCGCAGCACCAGCCTACCTCCACGATTCCCTCGGGGATGGTGGCGGCACTGAAGCCGCGGTAGCGATCCGCGTTGGGGAAGACTCTGTGGACGATTCGGCGGTCAAGCTGGAAGGCGATCTCGCCCAGCAGCCGCTGCCATCTCGGCTGCCAGCTCTCTGCGGGAACCAGCAGCGTCAGGCACTCATCCCCAAACCAGTGTTTTCCCTCCGTTCTTCCCCCGACACCTGCCAGGGGCTTCCAGAGGCTGCCGTGCCAGCCTTGCCTGTGCACAGGCTACCAAAGGTTGCTCCCCACCTCTCCCGCGTGCCCCTGGCACAGGGTGCCCCGATGTTCTCTCCCATGATTCCACCACCCCCGCGCACTCACCTCGCCGGCTGAAGCTTGGCTCCCAAGAGGGGGTTCCGGAGGTCCAGCTCTGCTCTGTCAGTGTCAGCCCCCAGTCCGAAGGGCGGGCAACAGGACGAGGTGTGGATGTTGGCAGCTGCGGCACCCACAGGCCCGAGGCTGCTACAGAGCTGCCTGCGCTCTCACCTGAGCTGGGGAAGGATCGCGGGGCTCTGTGTGGCACAGACACATAAGGGGGTGCTGAGCTGGGACCTGCGCCGCGGTAGCCGTGCTGGAACGGCTGTTGGTCCTGCCGCTCCAATTCCCGTCTCAGCTCTTGGTTCCTATTAAACAGCAGATTTGTCATATCTCTCAGCTGGTCAAAGACCGTGAAGAGTCCGGGCCTGACGCCAGGCAAGTGCCCGCTGGGTCCCGGCTCCATGGCCGCTCCTGGTGCTGGCTCCTGAGCCTCTGGCAAGGCCACTGCCTTGGGCGCAGGATATCAGCAGCAGGTGGGGTGTGGTCCGAGGTGATGTCACAAAGGGACTGGGTTCTCCATGGTTCTGGGACCCGGCACACGCGCCGGCAGTGCCACGGGGCCCGTCTCAGGGGCACCACAGGCAAGGGGAGGCCAGAGGATGGGAAGGCTGCACCGCCTCTTGTGCTGCGTCTTGGCCGTCCCAGCAGCTCCGGGCCCCGTGTCCCAGCGGCGGCTGCTCTCACAGAGTCATGGAATCATTTTGGTCGGAAGAGCCCCTCGAGCTCATCGAGTCCAAGCCCTCACCTTACACTGACAAGCCTGCCACTGAGCCATTTCCCTCAGCACCTCAGCTCTACTGCTTTGGCATCCCTCCAGGGATGGGGACTCCCCCACCTGCCTGGGCAGCCCACGCCAGTCCAACAAGCCTCTTGGGGGCAAAGTTCTTCCTCATTTCCCAGCTAAGCCTCCCCTGAAGCAACCCAAGGCTCTTCTTCTCCAGGCTGAACACCCCCAGGTCTCTCACTTGTTTTGACTGTCACTTGTTTGCACTGTGGCCACAGTCGAGTTCGTGGGCGAGGTAAGAGAAACATTTTTTCCATGTCTATTACAAACCAGCACATGAATTTTTCTTCTGCGTGTGCCAGACGGTCCCAGTGAAGTTTTCAGAGAAATCACAAAATCGTTACGGTTGGACAGGACCTTGAAGATCGTCGAGTCCAAGCACTAAGCTGACCCTGCCAAGCCCATCCCTAAACTAAACCATATCCCTCCGTCCTTCATCAACCCCCACCTCCCTACAACTCCCCTTTAGCTACTTGTAGAGTGTGGTCGTGTCTCCTCTAGGCTAAACGCCCCCAGCTCCCTCAGCTGCTCTTCACACAACCTGTTCTCCAGACCCTTCCCCAGCGCTGCTGCCCGGCTCTGGACACGCTCCGGCCCCTGCGTTCCTTCTTGCACTGAGGGGCCCAGAACTGGACACAGCACTCGAGGTTGAGCCTCACCAGTGCCCAGTGCAGGGGAACAATCACCTCCCTGGCCCTGCTGGCCACACAGGATGCCCTTGTCCTTCTTGGCCAGCTGGGCACGCTGCTGGCTGACGTTCATCTGGCTGCTGGTTAACACTCCCAGGTCCCTTTCCACGGGAAAGCTTTCCAACCCCTGCGCCCCAAGCCTTGCTTTTGTGCCTTGCCACAGTGTTTTCCTACGGACCTGGGAGATACAGGCGAGACAACTGCGCTGAGCAGTACCGGGCTTTAAGCAGCCCCTAAAGTTTTAAGGTCTTGCACTTCAGCAAGGTATGGAGTGAACAGCACAGCTATTTCAACCTCCACTTTGAGAGCACGGCTGTTTGAAGCACAGATGCAGAAATTCCGTGTGGAGAACGTGCCTGCCTTCAAGATCAGAAAAATTCCCTGGCAGACCCCCAGTCATTAGAGAGGGCCAAGAGCCATCAGCTGTACACCAAGTACGCATTTGTTGTGCTTATCCCCTCCAGCTGTTGAAAGACAAATGGCCAAAGTCTATTCCAGCAGAAAGGATTTAAAGGGACAACCACTATCGGATGCAGGCTGGGAATGCATGCTGATGGACAGAGTTTTGTAGAGAACAGAGTCAAGAAGACAGGCACAGGCGCTCCCCTCAAATACCTCTGCACAAAGACTGAGTTCCTAGCCTTCAAAGCAAACGGCTGACAAAACAGCAGAAGCAGCGGCCAAATCTGAAAGTCTGGCCTTGATCCCTGGAAAGACACCGAGGATACTGGGCCCGATCCTGCCTTATGAAGAAGGTGGTAGAAAATGTATCGGTGATTTGGCAGCAAAGGAACAAAAAGACGGCTGGACAAGAACCCATCAGAGGCCTCAAAAGAAATCAGAATGAATAGGTCTAATAAGAGATGACCCTGCCAAGGGGTCCAGCCAGGAGTTGAAAAGTGACCTAACACAGGTGAGAGCATCATTGCAGGGATGATCTCAGGGGAATACTGGCAAATAGACTTCACCGAGCTGCTGAGAAAGGGAGCCTCTCAGTATCTCCTCGACCTGGTAGACACATGTAATGGATGGCCCTGTGGCACCGATGTGGCACGCGAAGCAGTCAAACAAGTCCTAAATCACAGCGTACTCTGCTTTGCTGTACCAGCAGGAATGTTTTCAGACAGAGGCCCTTGTTTTAATGCAGAAGACGTTAAGAAGGTGGGAGCGCATCTGGGAGCCAAGTGGGATTTACATACGCCCAACAGACCTCAAGCTAGTGGAAAAGTAGAAGGCGTGAACCAGAGCCTTAAGTTACAGTGGAATCAAATACACCAAGAAACCTCCTTCTCTCGGTTATAAGCTTTACCAAAAGCTTAGCTAAGAATACGAGTACAACCAGGAAGAAATTGTGTAAGCTCGTTTCAATCTGCTGGCTTTGGGCAAGACCTTCCAGGAGCTCCACAACCACGTGACCCCACCTCAACCAAGTGGACTAGGCGTTCCGGCACATCCATTTCAACCAGGAGAGTGGGTTTACGTCAAGACATGGAAGGACAAAGCCCTGAGAGCTAAGTGGCAGGGACCTTTCCGGGTCTTGTTGACTACTTCCACTGCCCTGAGAGTGGCTGAAAAAGGATCTTGGCAACATTATTCTAGAGTTCAGAGAGCTACAGCCCCGTGCACAGTCGAACAAAAATCACCACTTACCCGAAAACTTACTAAACACCCTTGAACAATTACAAGAGAGCTGGAATTCGTAAGATCCCAAAGGATTATGTGGCTGAAAAGGTGCATTTTCCTCCTTGGACTGCTTGCCGGCCTAATGAGCGGAACTGGGAGAACACTCGGCAAGTTACTGGCTTTGCTCCCCCATTACCTCAGGAGGAACAGGGTTTCCCTGGAAAGCTGTGCCTATGGAGTGGGCAGAGCGATGCCAAAACCTGCTTGCTCTGGGAGATGGGAATCAAGCCAGCGGTCGCTTGCGGGACCGTGGCACGAGAACAGTGAGCACGCGCATGAGCTTCGCAGAGTTTACCAAAGACTCCAAGCAAAATGCAGCCAAGCTATGAAAAGCAGGAAATATTGGTCCAACCGAAGCTCCACAAGGTCTGTTGTGCTCCAACCAACAAAAAGGGAATTGGCCCAACCCTCGCTGTGCTGCGAGGAGTACTTGTCAGTACTCTCTGACCCCTGAGAGCAATCTCCCCGTCCTAACACGACGACGGAAGGCTACTCTGTGCAGTATTTTCCCCAATGGGTGGCCTCTCTTCTCTTACGAGGCAAAATGGACTTGTAGCGTTAGAACCTACCTTCTGGATATGTGGCACAAGAGCTCCGGAATGGATTCAGCTGTAGGGGAATTCCGGTGCCGCCACTCAGAGTCCTTGAGGGACTACGTGGAGGAGAACCCCGCAGTGAGAGATGTCTTCAGCTTCCAAAAGAGCTTCCCTTAGTTTCAGGAGGAGAGAGGTTTTGGCTTCTTTTCTGCCCTTGGTGTGCCGCAGGGTCACATGGAACTAAAAGAAAGAAACCAAGCCATTTGTTAGAGTTGGGAGCCACCCATACCATTACAGCGTTGAACAGTGTGTTTTACTCTGTGAAGCATTCGATTGACAGTCCCAATCTTAGAAATTCTTTTGTGATGTTTTTCAGTCCTCGCCCGTCTTCCAGTTCCGGGGGATACTGCTTTATCGTAACAGGTTGTGCTCCTCCTTTGAGTTTAACAACAACCAATTCTGCATTTTTAGCCTTTCCTGGTACTCCTTAGGCCTGTACTGCTGGATATACCTGGTCTCTTAATTGGTGTCTAATTTCTTCTTTCCCAATTTGCAGTTCTACTGAAAAGGTCAATGTGGTTTTCTTCCGGTACTTAAAAATCAATTTCTCCACCTTTCAATTTCATTTCAGCGTTCGATTGTTTGAGTTCATCCCATTCTAAAAGTGCTCGAGGAGCTTCGGGCAGGTAGAGAAATTTATCAATCCCTACGCTCTTCCCACTTTTGCATCTTAGTGGTTTCAAAAAGAAAGTTTTCTCGACCTGTCCGGTTGCTCCCACAATATCGACGTTTTGTGTACTTACGGGCAATAAAGTCCGATTTAGTGCTGAAAATCTGACACCTGTACCTACTAGAAGTTCTATGGGTTCCTCTTCTTTCTCGAGCTGAACTTTTGCCAAGGCTTCTGCCAGGGAAGGTTCCCCTGCTCCCCATCAATAACCCCGTGAAGCAGCAATGTAGCATGTAGCAGCAAGTGGCAAGCATGCCTACTTCCCAGTAGTCAAATAAGCTTCAGATGAATTAGTGAAAGCGTTACCGGTACAGAGGAAAACATATTTACCAGGAACATCCACTCCTCACACATTCATGAGCTGACTGAATGCACAGGACATAATACACAACAAAATACCGACTACAACTAAGCTGCTGATGTATACATTACTTAGTACAAACAGACTAAATCCCTCCTGTCGATATAAGTGCTGCTGTGCTACAAGGGATCTTCTGTGTCATCAAGGGCAATCCCCTGCTGACAGAGACAACACATCACTCGATTCCTTTCAAAAGCCAACCAAGCTCCATCATAGAAAGGGGGGTTTTGATTGCTCAAATTTTCAGGAACCTTCCTCTCGCGTCACCTTTATGTTTGTGGACTGCTTATCTCCATTTATTTCTGTTCCAACACCGGCCTATAGCTTTGTCTCAGCACTGTCTCTTGCCCGAATCACCTTACCACCAGCTCAACCTACTCCTACACAGCCAGTCACGCCACACAAACTTCAGTCCCTTCGCAGAAAACAGGTTCTTCGGGACTCCCATCATCCATCCTCCGTGGCCCTTCTCCGCAACTTTTGTCACCAACTTCATTTTTCACTTGAACAAGGGGTGACTCAGGACTGAAAACAGTATTGCACAGTAGGTTTCATCGCTGCCTTTTAAAATAGCACTGCTGTCCTCTGCTTGAAATAGAGCTCCTGAATCATGTACCATTTGCTCTTCCTGCAGGTGCAGCAATGTGTCCTCCATAAGCCACTGTAGCCAACCATTAGTTCTCTGAGGAATTGAATAAGACAGCGTCGGTGTGGAAGACTTGGAAGAGAAATGAACAAGCGAATTTTTCAAACGCTCATCACGTCACACAAGGAACATCAGAATTCCTGCAACATTGACTTTGCATGTGGTATCTCAAGATTGGGACTAAGCATATGCTGCCTAAGAAGGATGGAAGTCACAGCCTCCAAGAAAAGAAAATCAGCTAACTTTATATTAAAACCAAACAAAAGCTACACCAGGAGTCTGAAGGCGCTAAACCCATAGTATGTTTACACACTTTAAATGCCTTCCGTGCAAGTTGCCTTTTTCCGGACACAGCACTAGAATACCATGCAAGATTTAGACCTCACTTACAACACCCTAACAGGATTAATGAAAAAAACCCCAACACTACAACCCTGTTTTAATGCACAAACTCCTTATTGTCATTTTTAGTTGACAAATATACATTTCATAGCAAAACAACATCAGAGGAACAGCTGGATGGCACTTTTAAGCTCAAATGAACCAGCATCAAGCACTGGCAAGTCATCTCTCTGATTGCTTTTGAATGGCAGCACATGCACATTTGCTCTGTGCCGTAAACTTGCACAATTATTTCTCTGTCGTCACTCAATTCGGACAGTGAGCCCTTGCGCATCTATCCCTCTTGAGCTGAGGAGTCCAGAACTGGGCACAGGACTCCAGATGAGGCCTCACCAGGGCAGAGGAGAGGGGGAGGAGAACCTCCCTTGAGGTTGTCTTGTTGGCTACACTCTTCTTGATGCATCCCAGGATGCCATTGGCCTTCTTGGCCACGAGGGCACCTTGCTGGCTCATGGTTAGTTTATTGTCCACCAGCACTCCCAGGTCTCTCTCTGCAGAGCTGCTCTCCAGCAGCTCAACCCCCAGTCTCTCCAGCTGCATGGGGTTGTTCCTTCCCAGGTGCAGGACTCTGCACTTGGCGGCTGAATGGCAGCACAGCCTCTGGGGAATCAGCCAGTCCTCGCAGTTTGGTGCCATCAGGGAACCTGCTGAGGGTACACTCTGTCCCCAAGTCCACGTGGTTCTATAAAAGCTCTACAAAACTATTAAGTAATGAGCTCAGACTAAGAAATATTATTGCTCTGCACTTAGGCAATTTCTGTTGCTGAAAGCTCTTCAAGTTCAGCCTTTCGTGACGCCGAAACCGCTGCCACAGCACAGGTGACAGGAGAGCAAAGCAGTACAACTTGTGGAAAACTCCAATTTTAACTACCTTTAAGTGGAACAATCCTCTGGGAAAAGGAAAGGAGGTCCCTACAGACTGTTGACGACAACTTCCTGTCGCAGACGATCGAGGAACCAACAAGGAGGGTGTGCTGCTGGACCTGGTACTGACAAATAGAGAGGGCCTGATGGTAGAAGGGCCAGCGAGAGCTGGTCAATCTTCAAGCACCACTTCCTCCAAGCCCAGGATCAGTGTGTCCCAATGCACAAGAAAGGAGGAAAAGGAGGTAGGAGGCCTCCATGGATGAGCAAGGATCTGCTGGGACAACTCAGATTTCACTGTTCAGGTGAGGGAGCCCTGGCACAGGCAGCCCGGAGGGGTTGTGGAGTCTCCTTCCTTGGAGGTCTTCAAGACCCGCCTGGACATGTTCCTATGTGACCTGATCTAGGTGAACCTGCTTCTGCAGGGAGGGTTGGACTAGATGGTCTCTAAAGATCCCTTCCAGCCCCTACCATTCTATGATTCTATGATTCTAATAACAGAGGAATTGTTATTGCTGTGATCAAAGAAAACAACAGGGACGTTTAATTCATCGTGCACAGTGGCTCGGCCGGGATGACAGATGAACTATTGGATCAGCCAAAGAAGATGTCTACGAACGAGAGAGCCGCAACTTCTCAAGAGACCTGAACCAAACCCCTGATGAAGACAAAGAGACCCTCCATCTTTAAAGCCTGAATGCTATATTAAAAGTATCCTGTAGGTAAACTGAAGGCCACCTCTAGCAGAGGCGCGTAGGGAGAGATGGCAGCTCCATGAAACATTAATGAGGAAACCAAGTCTGCCACAGGTTGCCTTTTCCTCTAGAGGGAAGAGATGAAGAGCCACGTGAGTTAGACAAAAGACAGAAGATAAAGCTGAACTAGCTCAGGTGACTCCAATCCTATTAACTATTCCGAAGAATCCCTCACAGTCCCACCCTCAATGTTATGCTTGCCACCAAGCTTAGACACCAGTGAGATGAACTCTCAGCACCTTTTACAAAGGTCTGACTAGTTCCATTCTTACCCAATAAAGACTGTAAATGGTGAAGTATGGTCCTGCCCTGGGCAGTCCAGAATAGCAAACACCTGCCATGCCAGTTGAGGTGTGAGCAATCAGCCTTTCTGGAACTTGCTATTACTCATAGAAGGTCCGTAATATGAATCACACTGGCCATGGGGAAAAAGCCTCTTTTTTCCTCAAATGAGAACGTCCACAATGCTTGTGAGAAATCGCCCACCTTCTAAGGACTTTGCTAGAGACTGCAAGTTACACCCTATAGACTATCCACTCTGTAGAGACTACAAGTTACTGCAGTGGGCTGGGGTTTGCATTGCTATGTTGTGCCACCCAAGTGGTCACAGATCCAGACAGAAAAGCAAAAAGATCCAATTACAAATCAGCAAACACGGGACTTTCAGAGCCAAACCTTTCTTGCCGTGTCTTGCAGGCGCACATCACACCCCCCAGCCCCCCCAGCCAAAAGTTGATATGGCAACTTCACATCTGCACACAGTTAAGATCACGTGGACACTTTTGGCTTTAAAATTCATAGGAAGATGTTCTCGAACTGCAATTTGTAGCAGCGGTACGCAGGACTCGGGAGAGATGTCTCGCTTTCTGGCCACACAAATGACAGTTCCGTGCCTCAAGCTGCTGAGAGATGGAAGGGCTGATGCTGAGATCCTTTCCACGTGCAAATGCTTTCAGCAGTTCTCGTGATCCTAGTGCCACGGAGAAAGTTTTGGCTGAGAGGCCGTTCTTTCAGGCTCCTGGCCTCGCCGTCAGCGCCCCGGTAGGCAGGCGAGACCGATGGGGGCGTGTGCGCGTCCGCGGCGGGGGGCGTAACCTCTTTTGCCCTTCCTCCCACCCCGCAGCCGCGGCCGCGGCCGCACCCGCGAGGTGCGCTGGGAGAGGTAGTTCTCTGTCCGCTGGCTCGGCCGGCCGGCAGCAGGCGGGACGAGCGAGGCGGCCCGGCGGGAGCGGTAGTTCCGCGGGAGGGCAGGCTCCGGGCCGGCCGGCCCGCGCGGGACTACAGCTCCCAGCATGCCCCGCTCTCCCGCGGGAGCGGCGGGGCGAAGCCGGCGCGAGCAGCCAATGGGCGGCGGGCGCTGGGGGGCCGGCGCGGGGCGCTCTGGGAGTGGCGGTTGTTTCAAGATGGCGGAGGCGGCCGCTGGGCCCGGCCGAGGCGTTCGCTGGAGCCGGGACAGTATCCTTCCGTGCGGCCAGGGCAGGTCGGGCCGGGCCGTTCCAGGCGCGGCCGGGCGGCCGCCTCTCGGCGCGGGGGGTTCCGGGCGAGGGCCGAGGCCAGCGGTGGTGTGGCGGAGAGAGAGGCAGGAGAGCGGTGAGCTGGGGCGGGGGCCGGGAGGCCTGTCAGGAAAGGCGGCGGGGCAGCTGCGTTGGGGTTGTGGTGCGCGGAAGGCTGGAGCTGGTGCGAGGCTGTGGGACGGGTTAGGTTTAGTGGCCGTGGGACGGGAGATTGGAGGGCTCCGTCCTGAGAGCCTTTCGGTGTTGTACCTTTCCTTAGTTTGTGAACGATGCTGATTTTTAACAAAGCGTTTAATATCTAGGCCACTTAAGAAGTTAAGCCACAATCCCCTGAGGCCCGGGCCCGCCCCGGTTCCTGTACGACGCTGCCGGCTGGTGACAGCACTCCCTCTCCACTTGGGGCTTTCCTGCCACGGCACCACGGCCGTCCCAGGCGCCGAGTCCCGCCTCTGGCTGCTGCATCCGACCGCTCCCCCGGTGAAAACGGACGGCAGCCTTGGCTGTGTCGTCATCTCCGCTGCCCCGGCGCTACTGTCAGCACCCAGCACTGCCGCCTGCACCCCGGTATCGCTGCTTGCTCCCCGGCTCTGCCACCCGCTGCCTGCCATTGCCACCCACCTCCCGCGTGGCTGCCCATCCCCCGCTACTGCTGGCACCCCCTGACATCGCTGCTTGGCTCAAGGCTGTCCCCACACAGCAGCAGCAGCAGCAGCCATGCTAGCGGCTCTTATAGTACGCACCGCAGCACCCACAGCACACGACATGAGATTGACCCACAGCCTTATTGTGTGGTGCCAGGCGGCGGCTGCTGCAGGCGCAGCCGGGACAGGGCTCACGGCTTGGCACACATATCCTGCCTGACAAAAAGCCTGATGGCAAAACTTATCGATGAGTGCAGGATTTACGGGCAATAAATCAGGTAGTCGAAGACTTATATGTGTACAACTTTCTTGTCTTATGAATGCAGAAGTCTGGAGCCATGCGCTTCTGTCATGTGACAAGTCAAAGTTGTTGGAGTTCATAGCTGGTGCTGTTCAACGCTGTAATGGTATGGGTGGCTCCCAACTCTAACAAATGGCTTGGTTTCTTTCTTTTAGTTCCATGTGACCCTGCGGCACACCAAGGGCAGAAAAGAAGCCAAAACCTCTCTCCTCCTGAAACTAAGGGAAGCTCTTTTGGAAGCTGAAGACGTCTCTCACTGCGGGGTTCTCCTCCAGGTAGTCCCTCAAGGACTCTGAGTGGCGGCACCGGAATTCCCCTACAGCTGAATCCATTCCGGAGCTCTTGTGCCACATATCCAGAAGGTAGGTTCTAACGCTACAAGTCCATTTTGCCTCGTAAGAGAAGAGAGGCCACCCATTGGGGAAAACACTGCACAGAGTAGCCTTCCGTCGTCGTGTTAGGACGGGGAGATTGCTCTCAGGGGTCAGAGAGTACTGACAAGTACTCCTCGCAGCACAGCGAGGGTTGGGCCAATTTCCTTTTTGTTGGTTGGAGCACAACAGACCTTGTGGAGCTTCGGTTGGGCCAATAGGTCCTGCTTTTCATAGCTTGGCTGCATTTTGCTTGGAGTCTTTGGTAAACTCTGCGAAGCTCATGCGCGTGCTCACTGTTCTCGTGCCACGGTCCCGCAAGCGACCGCTAGCTTGATTCCCATCTCCCAGAGCAAGCAGGTTTTGGCATCGCTCTGCCCACTCCATAGGCACAGCTTTCCAGGGAAACCCTGTTCCTCCTGAGGTAATGGGGGAGCAAAGCCAGTAACTTGCCGATTGTTCTCCCAGTTCCGCTCATTAGGCCGGCAAGCAGTCCAAGGAGGAAAATGCACCTTTTCAGCCACATAATCCTTTGGGATCTTACGAATTCCAGCTCTCTTGTAATTGTTCAAGGGTGTTTAGTAAGTTTTCGGGTAAGTGGTGATTTTTGTTCGACTGTGCACGGGGCTGTAGCTCTCAGAACTCTAGAATAATGTTGCCAAGATCCTTTTTCAGCCACTCTCAGGGCAGTGGAAGTAGTCAACAAGACCCGGAAAGGTCCCTGCCACTTAGCTCTCAGGGCTTTGTCCTTCCATGTCTTGACGTAAACCCACTCTCCTGGTTGAAATGGATGTGCCGGAACGCCTAGTCCACTTGGTTGAGGTGGGGTCACGTGGTTGTGGAGCTCCTGGAAGGTCTTGCCCAAAGCCAGCAGATTGAAACGAGCTTACACAATTTCTTCCTGGTTGTACTGGTACTCTTAGCAAAGCTTTTGGTAAAGCTTGTAACCGAGAGAAGGAGGTTTCTTGGTGTATTTGATTCCACTGTAACTTAAGGCTCTGGTTCACGCCTTCTACTTTTCCACTAGCTTGAGGTCTGTTGGGCGTATGTAAATCCCACTTGGCTCCCAGATGCGCTCCCACCTTCTTAATGTCTTCTGCAACAAAACAAGGGCCTCTGTCTGAAAACATTCCTGCTGGTACAGCAAAGCAGGGTACGCTGTGATTTAGGACTTGTTTGACTGCTTCGCGTGCCACATCGGTGCCACAGGGCCATCCATTACATGTGTCTACCAGGTCGAGGAGATACTGACAGGCTCCCTTTCTCAGTAGCTCGGTGAAGTCTATTTGCCAGTATTCCCCTGAGGTCATCCCTGGTTTTGTCACCCCTGCGATGATGCTCTCACCTGTGTTAGGTCACTTTTCAACTCCTGGCTGGACCCCTTGGCGGGGTCCTCTCTTATTAGACCTATTTTTTATGATTTATTTTGAGGCCTAGTCGCCTCTGAGGGGTTGTTGCCCAGCCATCTTTTTGTTCCTTTGCTGCCAAATCACCGATACATTTTCTACCACCTTCTTCATAAGGCAGGATCGGGCCCAGTATCCTCAGTGTCTTTTCAGGGATCAAGGCCAGACCTTCAGATTTGGCCGCTGCTTCTGCTGTTTTGTCAGTTCTTTGGTTGGAAGGCTAGGAACTCAGTCTTTGTGCAGAGGTATTTGAGGGGAGCGCCTGTGCCTGTCCTCTTTACTCTGTTCTCTACAAAACTCTGTCCATCAGCATGCATTCCCAGCCTGCATCCAATAGTGGTTGTCCCTTTAAATCCTTTCTGCTGGAATAGACTTTGGCCATTTGTCTTTCAACAGCTGGAGGGGATAAGCACAACAAACGCGTACTTGGTGTACAGCTGATGGCTCTTGGCCCTCTCTAATGACTGGGGGTCTGCCAGGGAGTTTTTCTGATCTTGAAGGCAGGCACATTCTCCACACGAAATTTCTGCATCTGTGCTTCAAACAGCCGTGCTCTCAAAGTGGAGGTTGAAATAGTTGTGCTGTTCACTCCATACCTTGCTGAAGTGCAAGACCTTAAAACTTTAGGGGCTGCTTAAAGCCCAGTACTGCTCAGCGCAGTTGTCTTGCCTGTATCTCCCAGGTCCGTAGGAAAGCACTGTGGCAAGGCACAAAAGCAAGGCTTGGGGCGCAGGGGCTGGAAAGCTTTCCCGTGGAAAGGGACCTGGGAGTGTTAACCAGCAGCCGGCTGAACATCAGCCAGCAGCGTGCCCAGCTGGCTAAGAAGGCCAAGGGCATCCTGGCCTGTATCAGGAACAGTGTGGTCTGCAGGGCCAGGGAGGTGATTGTTCCCCTGTACTGGGCACTGGTGAGGCTCAACCTTGAGTGCCGTGTCGAGTTCTGGGCCTCTCAGTGCAAGAAGGATCGCAGGGGCCGGAGCGTGTCCAGAGCCGGGCAGCAGCGCTGGGGAAGGGCCTGGAGAACAGGTTGTGTGAATAGCAGCTGAGGGAGCTGGGGGCGTTTAGCCTAGAGGAGACACGACCACCCTCTACATGTAGCTAAAGGGGAGTTGTAGGGAGGAGGGGGTTGATCTTTTCTCTGCGGTAGTGAGTGAAAGAACACGAGGAAATGGGTTTGGGTCGCAGCAGGCGGGCTTTAGGTTGGACATTAGGAAGAACTTTTTCACCAAGAGGGTGGTTAAACATTGTAATGGACTGCCCAGCGAGGCAGGAGCGGTGCAGTCACCGTCCCTAGGGATATTGAAAAGACATCTAGATGAAGGACGGAGGGATATGGTTTAGTTTAGGGATGGGCTTGGCAGTGTCAGCTTAGTGCTTGGACTCGACGATCTTCAAGGTCCTGTCCACCCGTAACGATTTTGTGATTTCTCAAAAAATTTCACTGGGACTGTCTGGCACACGCAGAAGAAAAATTCATGTGCTGGTTTGTAATATACATGGAACAAATGTTTCTCTTAACTCGCCCACAAACTCAACTGTGGCCACAGTGCAAACAAGTGACAATGAAAACAAGTGAGAGACCTGGGGATGTTCAGCCTGGAGATGAAGAGGGTGGGGAGAGACACAATCACACTCTGCAACTCCCTGACAGGAGGCTGTAGTGAGGTTAGGGGTGGGAGTCGGCGTCTTCTCCCCAGTCACGAATGACAGGACAAGTGGAAGTGGCCTCGGGTTGCTCCAGGGGAGGCTTAGCTGGGAAATGAGGAAGAACTTTGCCCCCAAGAGGCTTGTTGGACTGGCGTGGGCTGCCCAGGCAGGTGTGGGAGTTCCCATCCCTGGAGGGATGCCAAACCAGTAGAGCTGAGGTGCTGAGGGAAATGGTTCAGTGGCAGGCTTGTCAGTGTGAGGTGAAGGCTTGGACCCGATGACCTTGAGGGGCTTTTCCAACCAAAATGATTCAATGACTCTGTGAGAGCAGCTGCCGCTGGGACATGGGACACGAAGATGCTGGGAAGGCCAAGACGCTGCACGAGAGGCGGTTCAGCCTTCCCATCCTCTGGCCTCCCCTTGCCTGTGGTGCCCCGAGACGGGCCCCGTGGCACTGCAGAGCCGTGTGCCGGGTCCGAGCACCATGGAGGACCCAGTCCCTTTGTGACATCACCTCGGACCACACCCCACCTGCTGCTGATATCCTGCGCCCAAGGCAGTGGCCTTGCCAGAGGCTCAGGAGCCAGCACCGGGACCGGACATGGAGCCGGGACCCAGCAGGCACCTGCCTCGCAACGAGACATTGATCTTCAACCAGCTTGATCAGCTGGAACGCCAAATACTGGCGCTCTGGGCTGAGAAGCAAGAGCTGGAGTGGGAATTGGAGCGGCAGGACCAACAGCAGCTCCAGCGCAGCTACCAGGGTGCGGCAGATGGCGTGGGGCCCAGCTCAGCACCCCCCTATGTGTCTGTGCCCCACGGAGCCCCGGGACCCTTTCCCTTCCCCAACTCTGGTGAGAGCATGCACGGACCTGCAGTGCCCTTGCCAGAGGCACAGGAGCCAGCACCAGGAGCACCCATGGAGCCAGGTCCCAGCGGGTACTTGCCTGGCATCAGGCCCGGACTCTTCACGGTCCTTCATCAGCTGAGAGCTATGACAAATCTGCTGTGGAACAGGAACCAGGAGCTGAGGCGGGAATTGGAGCGGCGGAACCAACAGCCGTTCCAGCACGGCTACCGCGGCACAGGGCCCAGCTCAGCACCCGCCTACGTGTCTGTGCCACACAGAACCCCAGGACCCTTCCCTTTCCCCAGCTCTGCTGAGAGCGTGAACAGACCTGCAGTACCCTTGCAGGAGGCACAGGAGCCAGTGCCAGGAGCACCCATGGAGCCGGGTCCCAGCAGGCGCTGGCCTTGCGTCAGGCCCTGTTTCTACACTTACCTTGAACAACTCAGAGCCATGACCAGGCTGCTGTGGAATAGGAACCGAGAGTTGAGGCGGGAATTGGAGCGGCGGAACCAACAGCCGTTCCAGCACGGCTACCGTGGCGCAAGGCCCAGCTCAGCACCCCCCTATGTGTCTGTGCCACACAGAGCCCCAGGACCCTTCTCTTTCCCCAGCTCTGCTGAGAACGCAGGCAGCTCTGTAGCGGCCTCGGGCCTGTGGGTGCGGCAGCTGCCAACATCCACACCTTGTCCTGTTGCCAGCCCATTGGACTGGGGGCTGACACTGACAGACCAGAGCTGGAACTCCAGAACCCTCTCTAGGGAGCCAAGCTTCAGCCGGCGAGGTGAGTGCCGGGGGGGGGGGGGGGGGGGGGTGGTGGAATCATGGGAGAGAACATCGGGGCGCCCTGTACCAGGGGCACGTGGGAGAGCTTGGGAGCAACCTTTGGAAGCCTGTGCACAGGGAAGGCTGGCACGGCGGCCTCTGGAAGCCCCTGGCAGGTGTCGGGGGAGGAACGGAGGGAAAACACTGGTTTGGGGATGAGTGCCTGACGCTGCTGGTTCCCGCAGAGAGCTGGCAGCCGAGATGGCAGCGGCTGCTGGGCGAGATCGCCTTCCAGCTTGACCGCCGAATCGTCCACAGCGTCTTCCCCAACGCGGATCGCTACCGCGGCTTCAGTGCCGCCACCATCCCCGAGGGAATCGTGGAGGTAGGCTGGTGCTGCGAGCCGGGGAGCCGGGCACAGTGCCCGCAGCCACGGCCCGGTGCGCCCTGGTCCCCCTTGTGCTCGGTCACCCGCGGGTGCCGGTACTGACCGTACCCTCTCTGCCACAGATGGTCGAGGAGACGGAGCGGGGAGCTAGCCGTGATCTGAGCGTGGCCGCAATCTGGAACTATGAGTTTGTGATGAGGCGACTGTGGGCACTGGGCTACGTCCCCGAGGTGCACTTGCCCGCAATCGAGGCCTTCATCAACACCTACGGCCGCCTGGAGCGGTCGTACTGGTTCCCGGCCGAGCCAAACGTGGCCTTCCTGCGCCACGTGGTCAGCCAGGAGGTGCCGCCGGATCTGCGGCCCAACGCCATGGTGCTGCTCGAGTGCCTGCTGCAGCTGGCACAGGAGTACGGGCAGCCCCTCTTCTACTGAGCGGCTGTGCCAAGACATGAGCCCTGTCCCGGCTGCGCCTGCAGCAGCCGCCGCCTGGTGCCACGCAATAAAGCTGTGGGTCTATCTCATGTCGTGTGCTGTGGGCTTCTTCCTAAGCAGCAAAAAGCATAAGGATGGCAATGCACCTGCTGGTTGCACAAGAGAATAGCAATATTGATTAAGAAAGATACGTAACCATCTGCCCTATGGATCCTCCCACAGGGGAGGCCACCAGTGAGTCAGTGCAGGGCGCCCAGCTTTATAGGCAAAACCCCGCGAGTCAGTGGGAGGTGCATTTTCTTCAGGCAGAGACCCCTGGGCTATCTTCCTCCGTGCTGGATTTTGCCTGGGCTGGCCACGAATGGCAGAGGAATCCAAGGGAGCTCTCCAGAAAGCAATCCATTTCTCCACCGCTCTCTATTTCTTAACCCGTCAGTGCCCGCTGATGGCTGCTAAGAAAATGCCGCCATCTTCTTAGAGATGCGGGCGAGGTGTAGGAGAGAGAGAAGAGTAGTAGAGAAGAGAGCGAGCGAGGAGTATCAAACCCCAGACTGCAATGCGTCCAAAAAGGAGGGAGGTGTTTGGGACATTTGATTGGTGAAGGGAAACGGAGAGTTAATCCAGAGAGAATCAAGGCAATTGTGGAATTGCCCCTCCTGCAAACCTGATGAGACCAATCTGCCTGAAAGGGTAGAATGGCCCTCGAAAGGATTTGCCTGGTAAGGGTTAATCTTTTCTAAGGAAGCCTGCCTGAAAGGGTTGGCTCCTTAAACAAAGCCCCTAACTTAAGCAAAAACATCCTGTATACACAACAATGATAAGGACACCAGATGTCTTGTAGCCACGGAATATATATCACAAAAATGTAGTAAACAGTACCATAAATTTTGTAGATAACATTTGATTGATTTGTAGCATATAGAAAATATACGTATTCATATTGTTTGTTAACCTATACTGATGACCTTTGCGATATGTACTGACTATAAAAAGAGCATAAGAAGAAGCAATAAACTGTCACTTGCTCAAAGAGCAGTGGTCCGCCTGTCCTTCATCGTCCTGGAAAGAGCTGGTCTCTGACAAATGGTGCCGAAACCCGGGAAACTCGGTTGCCTTTGACCAGGGTGAGCTGCCTCCGAATCAACAGAACCGCGGTAAGGAAAAGGGGAAATAAAGGGGGGCAGAACTACTAGGAAGGTGTAAAATATAAGAAAGTAGAAATTTATCTCAGTAAAATAAAAACAAAAATCCCTTTTTTGTCTTAGATTTTCCGTTGACCAAGTCTGAGACTAAGTCTGGATCCAGCCGCACCTAAGCCCTTTCTATAAGGTGTCTTAGAAAGCAAGGGGGTCCAGACTGAACCTCGTGACTCAACGGTAGGGCTCCCTCATATTCAGCATTTACAATTTAAAATATGGGACATGTACATAGTACGGAAAGACAGCTGTTTGTAGCTATGGTTAAGACATTGTTAAAAAGTCGAAATATATCTGTAACCACCAAGCAGGTGGGTGGATTTTTAGAATTTATAGACACTGTGTGTCCTTGGTTTCTGAATAAAGGCACTATTAATTTAGAAACATGGAATAGGGTCGGTGAAAACATTAAAGGCTATTATGCTGCTAACGGCCCTGATAAGATCCCTATAGATGCTTTTCCTTTATGGACTTTAATTAAAGAATGTTTACAAGGTGATACTGAATATGATAAATGGCAACGACAAACACGTCCTCGATCTCGTTCAGCGGATTCAGGTTTAAAACCTTCTGCTCTTACTAATCCTGATTCACAACCCTCTGCTCCACCTGAATATCCATCAATAATCAATAATGAACAAAAAGATATTCAGGAATCTAATTTTAAAAATCCCTTTCTTATGTACTCAAATACGGGAGGTAAAAAATGCCGACCGTTAAAACAAAGCAAGAGCGCCTTGAGACCTATAGAATTATCTGAAGAATTATCCTCCGATGAGGAAGCTGAATTAGAAAAAGAAGCTGCTCAGTATCATAATGAAAATGATCAAGTGTTTGTTAATACGCCTTTTAAATTGAAGAAACAGCAAACACTTTTAAAAAAGGAACCTGTTGTTTTGCCAGCAATAGAAGCTGGTAGACGTCCGCCCCCTCCTGACATATACCATCAAATATCACCTCACTCACCCTTACAGTTATCATTGCTACAAGCTAAACAACAAGGTGAAGATGTGAGTGGGTTTTCAAAAATATTGCATGCTTATCCTATAACATATGCTCCTCACCCTACTCAAGCCAATGTTAGAATTGCTACTTATACATCCATTCCATTTAAGAATCTTAAAGAATTGAAAACAGCTGCTGCTCAATATGGTGCAACTGCACCATATACTATTGCTATTTTAGAGACAATTGCAGCTGAAGTTCTTCCCCCATGGGACTGGAAAGGCTTAGCTAAAGCTACCTTAACGGGAGGAGAATATTTGTTATGGCTTACAGATTTTATGGATTCCTGTTATGATTATTCTCAAAAACCACACTTTCGCCAGCAAGGAATTACTCATGAAATGTTAGCTGGCACAGGACCGCATGTTGATCTGGCACAACAATTAACTTATCCTGCTGCGACATATGATGCTATTCGAGAAATTGGTTTGAAAGCCTGGAAAGGGCTACCTAGACATGGAACGTCTAGGGAAGAATTAACTAAAGTCCGACAGGGACCAGACGAACCTTATCATGATTTTGTATCTCGTTTGTTACAAACTTCTTCTAGACTCATACAAGACACTGATTCAGCTATGATTTTAGTTAAGGAATTAGCTTTTGAAAATGCTAATAATATCTGTCAATCCATATTAAGACCTTGGAAAAATAAATCAACATTAAATGACTATATCAGATTATGTTCTGATGTTAGCTCTGGGTATATTCAAGGCATAGTCACTGCCACAGCACAACAGGGCAAACCTGTTGAGCAAGTTTTAGCTGCAATGCAATTTAAGAAAAACAGAAGGGTTGCAGGCCCTCCTGGTAGCTGTTTTCATTGCGGACAAATGGGGCATCAAGTACGTCAATGTCCTAATAAAAAGATTCCTAATTATAATGGAGGAAAAAATCCAGGTTTATGCCCAAAATGTAAAAAAGGTAATCATTGGGCTAATGAATGCCGATCTAAATATGATAAGAATGGCAATTCTTTGATACAGCCGGGAAACTTCTCAATGGGCTTGCCCCGGGCCCACCCAAACAAACAGGGGATGTATCCTGTGCAGGTGCAAACCTCAGAGCACCAGCTAAACAATCCATTTCACAACTCCACCGAGCCACCAGTCATAGTGCCGGACTGGACCTGTGTTCCTCCTCCCACTTCGTATTAACACCTGAAATGGGAGTACAAGCTATCCCAACAGGAATATATGGCCCTTTACCCGTTGGAACATGTGGTTTAGTGTTAGGTCGAAGTAGTTTAAGCATGAAAGGATTGCGAGTTATACCAGGACTAATTGATTGTGATTATGAAGGAGAGTTAAAAGTTCTGTCTTTAATCTACCTGCAGGAACAAAGATTGCACAGTTGCTTTTAATTCCTTATGTTTCATCTATAGGAAAAGCTGATTCCCGCATTCAGGGAACAGGCGGTTTTGGATCTACTGACGTTTATCTTTTACAGCCCATCAATCATCAGAGACCTGAACTTCAGTTAACAATTGATGGTAGAAATTTTACAGGACTCTTGGACACCGGAGCAGATGTATCGGTAATAACTTTAAAACAATGGCCAAAAGAATGGCCTTTACAGCATGCTTCAGCTGATCTAAAAGGAATTGGAGTTGCAAATTTGCCTCTTCAAAGCTGTAAGTTATTAAATTGGACAGATAAGGAGGGACACTCTGGTACCATTCAACCATATGTACTAGAAAGCTTGCCTCTTAACCTCTGGGGCCGAGATATCTTGACACAAATGGGTGCATACCTCTATACGCCTAGCAGTTAGTCTGATAAATTTATCAGTAACTATGTATGCAGATAAAATCTGTTGGAAATCAGATCAACCTGTTTGAGTTGATCAATGGCCTCTAACTAAAGAAAAATTGCAAGCTGCTCGTCAATTAGTAGCGGAACAATTACAATTAGGTCACATAGAACCTTCCACATCGCCATGGAACTCACCTATTTTTGTTATAAAAAAGAAATCGGGGAAATGGCGACTTCTCCAAGACTTGAGAGAAGTCAATAAAACAATGTGTACCATGGGAGCGTTACAACCTGGTCTACCCAGTCCTATTGCCATTCCCCAAAATTTTGAAAAAATAATTATTGACTTAAAAGATTGTTTTTACACTATCCCCTTACATCCAGATGACAAATGTCGATTTGCTTTTAGCGTACCATCCATAAATTTTAGTGAACCTATGGAACGCTACCAATGGAAAGTATTGCCTCAAGGAATGGCCAATAGTCCTACTCTTTGTCAAAAATTTGTTCATGAAAGTATAAAAGCGACTAGACAACAATTTCCTGATGTTCTTTGTATCCATTATATGGATGATATTCTTTTAGCAGCCTCATCTATCGATAAGTTGCAACATGCTTATGCTCATATTGAACAGATGTTAACTAAACATGGTTTGAAAATAGCACAAGAAAAGGTACAGAAATCATATCCTTTTCAATACTTGGGGTTTCAATTATATCCTAAATCTTTTATGCCACAGAAAATTGCCATACGAACGGATTCTTTAAAAACCTTGAATGATTTTCAGAAGCTTCTGGGAGATATCAATTGGCTCAGATCTTTTCTTAAATTAACAACAGCCGACCTTCATCCTCTTTTTAAAATACTTGAGGGAAACCCTGATCCTACCTCTCCTCGCAAGTTAACAGAAGAGGGAAAACAAGCTCTTCGATTGGTAGAAAAGGCTATAGAAAATGCACAATTACAATATGCAGATATAACAAAGCCTTTTTCTTTATATATCTTGCCTACAGTAATGACTCCTACAGGAGTCCTGTATCAGGACGGAGTTTTGTGTTGGGTACACGGATCTCACTCTGCAAAAGGAGTTCTTGTTTCGTACCCTCAAAAGATAGCAGAACGAATTAAACAGGGACGCAAGTTATGTATTACTCATCTTGGGAAAGAACCGGCAGTAATTGGAATTCCATACACACCTGCTCAAATTACTTGGCTGATGGCCACTGTAGACGATTTTGCTGTAGCCTTAGCTGCTTTTCCTGGAGAAATAACACAAAAGTTCCCTTCTGATAAAATTCTTAGTTTTGCCACCTATCATTCTTTGGTTTTTCCTAAAGTTGTTAAAGGAGCTCCTATAGAAAAGGCATTGACTGTTTTTACAGATGGATCATCTAATGGGCAAGCAGTCCTGTATACTCCTACAGATCAATTTGTTTGGAAGTTAGAAAATGTTTCTGCACAAATGACTGAGTTATATGCTATTTATCAAGCACTTCTAAAATTCCCGGAACCTTTAAACATCTATTCTGACAGTCGTTATATTGTTACTTCATTGCAACTTTTAGAAACAGTTCCAGTCATAGCTTCTAAAGTTTCTTTTATACAACGATACTTTAGTTTGATTCAATCTCTTTTAATGATAAGAGATGCGCCTCTTTTTATAGGACACATTCGTAGTCACTCTAAATTGCCTGGACCTTTGAGTCACGGCAACAATCAGGCTGATTTGTTAACTCGTTTTACTGTTGCTACTGTTGCAGAAGCCCAGCGTTTGCACTCTCTGCATCACTTACCTGCAGCTACTCTACAACGTATGTGCCATATCTCTCGAGAACAAGCTAGAGAAATTGTTCGAACATGTTCTTCGTGTGTTTCTTTTTTACCCATTCCTCATTATGGAGTTAATCCTCGAGGTCTTTTACCTAATGATCTCTGGCAGATGGATGTTACTCATTATCCTTCTTTTGGCCGCCTCTCTTATATCCATGTAACCCTTGACACTTTTTCTCATTTTGCAGTGGCCACTCCTTTGTCTGGAGAATCAACCGCACAAGTAATTTCACATTTGTTACACTGTTTTTCAGTCTTAGGTATACCGAAGACTATCAAGACAGATAATGGCCCTGCATATACTAGTGCTAAATTTGCAAAATTTTGTGCTCATTTTTCTATAACACATAAAACAGGGATTCCTTATAATCCACAGGGTCAAGGCATGATTGAACGTTTTAATCTTACTCTGAAAACACAATTAAAGAAATTAAAAACGGGGACTTTGTCTTTGTTAAATCATGCTCTTTTTGTTTTAAACTTTTTCACTCTCGATACAGCTGGCCTTTCAGCTGCTGATCGTCATTGGCAATCCCCAACTCAGCAAAAACCTGTAGTATTATGGAAAGATCCTATTGATGGATCCACGAGAGGCCCTGACCCGGTTCTATTATGGGGTAGAGGGTATGTTTGTATTTTCCCAACAGATGAGCCTGTACCTCGGTGGATTCCGGAACGCTGTGTTCGACATGCCAAAAACGAAAATAGGCAAGCTACGAAAGAGGTTTCAACGCCTGATGTTGACACCACAACAACCTCAACGACAACAACATGATTTTGACTATTGGTCATCATTACAGATCTTTGCTTATTGGCTTAGCATAATATGGAATAATGCCAACTCTTCAATTAACTTAAAACAATTGCATGGAGAAATTCTCTCTTTACAAAATATAGAAGAATTGCAGTTACCCCTTACCCAACGTGCTCATGATTTTGTTAACGTCTTAAAGGCTTCTTTTCCGTCACTATCCTCATTTTATAAAGGAATCTATTGCCTTATAGGAGCAACTTTATGCATAATTGTCCTAGTTGTAGTATTACCTTGCATATTTCGTTTAATGTATGATATGATAAAACAAACGAGTATAAAAACTAAAAAATTACAATTAATGGCTGCACAACACGTTCCCGCTACAATACATACTGAATAAAAAAAAAAAAAAAAAAAAAAAAAAAGGGGTGAAATGATGAGACCAATCTGCCTGAAAGGGTAGAATGGCCCTCGAAAGGATTTGCCTGGTGTCGTGGTTTGGCCCAGCTAGCACAACAGCACCACGACAGTTTCTCGCTC
This sequence comes from Colius striatus, assembly GCF_028858725.1. Classification (NCBI taxonomy): domain Eukaryota; kingdom Metazoa; phylum Chordata; class Aves; order Coliiformes; family Coliidae; genus Colius; species Colius striatus. The sequence continues at coordinate 83,490,077 of NC_084790.1, forward strand.
GATGCCCCCATTCACCCCCACCCTCGTTAAGATGGCGGAGGACCCAGTGAAATGGGAGTAAAAAGATAAGCAAGATTGTTGTGGATTGAGACAAGGGCAGGGAGGGCTGGCTGCCAATTATGGTTCTGGGCAAAACAGACTCCAGTACTCGACTTAGAGAGGAAAGTAGGAAAGTTTATTCTACAAGAAACAGAACAGAATAAAAGCAAAAAGGGAGTAGGATGATGAGAAAATTACAACCAGCACTTTAAGATCTCCCTCCCCCATCCCTCCTTTCTTCCCGGGCCCAGCTCACTGCTCCCGATATCTCTACCTCCTCCCCCCGCAACAGCTCAGGGGGGCAGGGAGTGGGGGATATGGTCAGTCTCTCACAGATGGGCTCTGCCGCTTCTGTCTTCTCAGATGAGGATGACTCCTGGCATTCTTCCCCTGCTCCAACACGGGGTTCCTCCCCCGGAACACAGTCCTTAACAAACTTCTCTGGTGTGGGTTGTTCCCAGCAGCTGCGGCTTCTGCCGATACAGGTTCCCTCACACGGGACACAGTCCTTGGTGAATATCTCTGACGTGGATTCTTCACCGCGGTTGCAGTTTCTGCAGTTGCAAGGTCCCTCTCTCGGGACAAGGCCTCCTCTGGGCATAAGTTTAATGAGCTGCTTTGTCGTGGGTTCCTCCCCACAGTTGCAGCTGTGGATATTGGGTCCCTTCCTCGGGACAAGGCCTCCTCCGGCCATAGTGATAAAGGGCCCCTCCTTCGGGACAAGACCTCCTCCGGCCAAAATCACTGTCCCTGGCTTGGTGCCTTTAATGAAGTGAATCGCTGCCCCTGGTCCGGGGTCAGCTTTAGCAAAATGAGTTTCTGCCCCTGATGCGGGCTCATTATCAAAATGAGTCTGTACCGCTGATGCGGGGTCTTTAAAGAAATGAAAATAAATCTCAGCTTCACCAGGTCTCTCCATAGAATGCAGGGGAGTCTCTGCTACAGTACACCTCCTCCCTTTCATCACTGACCTTGGAGTCCGCATGGTTGTTTCTCTCACCGTTCCTACTCCTTGCACCACCACCAGCCAGAAGAAGAGAAAAAGGGGCAGAAGAAAGAAAGAAGATGGAGGAAGACACCTCCCCTTCCGGCTTCTTCTTAAAAAGTGATCGTGGAGGCGTCTAATTGGCTCAGCCCCAGAAGTGGGTCTGGCTCTGAGCTGGGGAGAGTTGTGAGCAACTTCTTGCAGGAGCCATCTTTGCAGCCCCTTCCCCCTTACCAGAAAAGGCTGTCATGTCAAACCATGACACCTGGTAAGGGTTAATCTTTTCTAAGGAAGCCTGCCTGAAAGGGTTGGCTCCTTAAACAAAGCCCCTAACTTAAGCAAAAACATCCTGTATACACAACAATGATAAGGACACCAGATGTCTTGTAGCCACGGAATATATATCACAAAAATGTAGTAAACAGTACCATAAATTTTGTAGATAACATTTGATTGATTTGTAGCATATAGAAAATATACGTACTCATATTGTTTGTTAACCTATGCTGATGACCTTTGCGATATGTACTGACTATAAAAAGAGCATAAGAAGAAGCAATAAACTGTCACTTGCTCAAAGAGCAGTGGTCAGCCTGTCCTTCATCATCCTGGAAAGAGCTGGTCTCTGACACAAACCAGAAAGGAATGGAAAGGTTTTGGGGACCAGCCGCCTGTTGCTCACTGGGAGTAGCTTCTTAGGCACAAGAAACAGAAGGGGTATATTCCAAGTTTCTAAATGAAGAAGCAAAGGCGTTAACTTGGGCAGACGGAGAGAAAAAGCTAATCCAGGAATTACAGTGCTGTCACTGCTCTGCGAGGAGCACCTTTTGCTTGCTAAGAGGGGCAGGGGGCTGCAGTGCAGGCCTGGTAAGGAGTTCTCGGACATTGAATCATGGCTCCGGTGTAAGCAGTGCCATAATTGGATAAAGCCTTTGAGCTGTTTGTCACAGTAGAGGAGGGAGCCGCCTCAGGAGCATTGACTCCAGAACGGGGGGACAAACGACAACCAATAGCACACTGATGCAAACTTTTGGAAGTGCTTTCAAGGAGGTGGCCCAAACGTATAGAGGCAATAGCTGCCACTGCCCTCTTGATTAAAAAACCAGCAAAGAACATGCAGAAAGCTGACATTCGGAGGACTATTAGTAATAAACGCCTGTGCCACAAGTGAAAACGGCTTTGGCACAGAAGGCTGGCAGATGGCTAACCCATTTTAGAATCTGAAAATGTGAGGCAATGTTAAGAGAAAAAGGGGATTTTGTCTTGGCCTCCGGCTCATGCCTTAATCCAGCCACTTTCCTCTGGAAGGGAGACATGGAATGTGCCGACCTTGAACACAGTTGTTTAGGCAGAGTATCAGACTAAAGTGCGAGAGGATTTCAAAGACACTCCTTCACACGCAGGCCCCCACCTATTTATTGATGGCTCAATAAATGCCACAGAGTCATTACGGTTGGAAAAGACCTTGCAGATCATGGAGTCAAAGCACTAACCTCACCCTGCCAGGCCCACCCTCTCTTCCAAATGAGATTGCGGTGGTCCACGTGAATGGGCATCCAAAAGGGAGATCTTTTATGGCCTAAGCGATGAAATGGCCAAAGAGGCAGCGTTAGGTCATGCAATTGTGAGTGTGTCCAATCTCACCCCGCAAGCACCTTCGCCAAAAGGGACTCCAATATTGACAGAAGACTCAACATGAAGGGAGTTGGGAACCTCTGAGACACAGGGAAACTGGCTTCTCCCAGATGGAAAAGAAACAATAAATAAACAAGCTATGAGGGAAATAGTGGCTATTTTCCATCCAAGAAGACATCGGGGGGACGCAAGCAAGATGGGATTTAGTTTTGAGAAGATAGGGATGTGTAGGAATAGACCCAGTGGCCAAAGAAATTTGCCAACGATGTGTGACTGACCTATAAAAAGATGGAGAAAAAGGTCCTGAAGAAACAGCCGCCAGGAGGAAGAAAACCTAGTCTAAGGCCCTTTAAAGCACAGACCTTTTTTTAAGAATTAGGTCCCGAGCTTGTCTTCTTTTTGTCTTTTCTCAAGAATAAAGAGCTGGAGCATGGCCATGGAGGGCTATGGATTGTTCAGGAGAGACAGGCTGACAAGGCGAGGGAGTGGAGTTGCTCTCTATGTGAGGGAGCAATTAACGTGCATTGAGCTCTGCCTGAGTGGGGAGGAGGGGCAGGTTGAGTGCTTGGGGGTGAAAATTAAGGGGCAGGGTAAGGTAGGTGATACTGCTGTAGGAGTTTGCTACAGGCCACCTGATCAGGAGGAGGAAGTGGATGAGGCCTTCTACAAACAGCTGGGAGCTGCCTCACAGTCACAATCCCTGGTCCTCATGGGAGACTTCGACCTCCCTGATATTTGCTGGCAAAGCCACTCAGCCAAGCGCACACGGTCCAGGAGGTTCCTAGAGCATGTTGATGACAACTTCCTGACACAGGTGATTGAGGAACCAACGAGGAGGGGTGTGCTGCTGGAGCTGGTGCTGACAAATAAGGAGGGTCGGGTTGGAGATGTGGAGGTTGGAGGCAACCTTGGCTGCGGGGATCACGAGATGGTAGATTTCAAGATTTCTTGAGGAAAGAACCAAGTGATTCACCCTCAATCCATCACCCTATTAAAATGTAAAGCCTGACAACCGTGGCACCACGTATGCTGCTGTAAATTCCTCCAGCAATCTGTATCTCATTAAAAGAACGGAAGAACGTAACAAGACGGCCAATGGAAACTTGAAAGCAAAAATGGTGTGTTTTCTACGGAGGAAGAGATATTTCCAACTTACAGATAACGCTCACAGATAAGCACGCTAAAGAAGTTGAAGAAAAGTCCGCACCTACATTCGGGAACCAGAAACGTCCGTGGAAGTACAGTGAACTCATCCCTTCTCGCCAGTATGCGTCCCTCCTAGCAACATATATCAGATTATGTTTACTTTGAGTCTATGGATTTTTGTGTTCTGTTGTTCGGCGATGTAGCTGTTCTTGACCTTTTGTTGTAAAGTCATGGCCACGGGTAAAGATGTTTATGTTTTCTTCATGTGCCTTTAATTTTGAAATGTGTTGCCGAAGGCTGGCTGGTCCAAAAAGAAAAGGAGGGGAAACTGTAGGCACAAATATGACTTGGACCAGCCAGCTTGAATAAAGATGGTAGGGACAAGTTAATGCAGCTGGCAAGCTGCTTCCAAGTATCAGAAACAGGTGCTGTGAGTTAATCAGGTGGGCCCTGGGTGATCCCACGGGTGAAAGCAGCATAGAAGGAAGTAGCTAGCAAAGGCAGTGTGGCTTTGAGTCAGCTCTGTTGGTTGTACTACGTTGCCCGTGTATGTCTCTGCACATGCATTACCTAGCCTCTCTAAACCTTTGAATGAGCATAGCTGTAGCCTGCACCACTACAACAGTTACCGATACCTTTTTCTTTCTAGCAGACGACTGTGAGATGATTAAAAGCTACACAGGGAGACCCTGTGACAAGGTGGAAGGCAAAGCAGTAGTTGAATTCAAGGCGAAATCAAGGGGAAATGTGTCCAGGGTGGCAAAAGGCACTGAACAGCATCAGGCAAGGCTCAAAATTTCAAATAGCAGCAACAAGAGTTGTAAAGGACTGTGGAACTTCAGCAGAACTAAGCCTCTCCAAACCTTTGAATGAATACAGCTTGCACCACTACAACACTCGAGTGCCTTTAATCATAAATACCTTTATTAGGGTTGGTGTAAGATTCTCTCGCCTCGCACTTCAAGGTAGAGCTGACAAACAATTCAGGGCACAGACTCAAGGAGTGGTGGCGCCTTGGAGGCAGGTAGCCTTTGGGATGGAGCTGTGCTTCGGTATTCAAATGACATCAAAACGAGCAAAGTTCGCGCAAAGGATAGCAATTCATCAAGATTTCACAGACCTTTGCTCAAGGGGCTAGATGTGCCGCTTACCACCTCTAGAGGACCAGCTCATGCCCATGGATCAACTCGGAGCCTGGCCGCCAAGTCTCCACGCCGCTCCACCCTCCATGGGCGTTGCAGGGGATGGCTGTGCAGCAGATTCCTCACATACCTGCGACAGCTGCACCCCATGCTGAGAGCCTTTCGGTGTTGTACCTTTCCTTAGATTGTGAACAATGCTGATTTTTAACAAAGGGTTTAATATCTAGGCCACTTAAAGAAATTAAGCCACAATACCCCGAGCCCCCGGCCCGCCCCGGTGCTGTGTGATGCTACCGGCTGGTGATGGCAAGAACCCGCTAGGCCCTGCCCCAGCCACACCAAAGGGCATGAACAGCACTGCGCACCCTCTCCACTTGGGGCTTTCCTGCCACGGCACCACGGCCGTCCCAGGCGCCGAGTCCCGCCTCTGACTGCTGCATCCAACCGCTCCCCCAGTGAAAACGGACGGCAGCCTTGGCTGTGCCGTCATCTCCACTGCCCCAGCGCTGCTGTCAGCAACCGGCACTGCGGCCTGCACCCCAGTATCGCTGCTTGCACCCTGGCTCTGCCACCCGCTGCCCATCCCCTGGTACTGCTCGCACCCCCAGACATCGCTGCTTGGCTCAGGGCTGTCCCCGTACAGCAGCAGCAGCAGCAGCCATGCCAGCGACTCTTGTGGGGCCCACCACAGCACCCACAGCACACGACAGGAGGTTGACCCACAGCTTTATTGCGGGGCGCCAGGCGGCGGCTGCTGCAGACGCAGCCGGGACAGGGCTCACGGCTCGGCACAGCCGCTCAGTAGCAGAAGAGGGGCTGCCCATCTTCCTGTGCCAGCTGCAGCAGGCACTCGAGCAGCACCATGGCGTTGGGCCGCAGATCCGGCGGCACCTCCTGGCTGACCACGTGGCGCAGGAAGGCCACGTTTGGCTCGGCCGGGAACCAGTACGACCGCTCCAGGCGGCCGTAGGTGTTGATGAAGGCCTCGATTGCGGGCAAGTGCACCTCGGGGACGTAGCCCAGTGCCCACAGTCGCCTCATCACAAACTCATAGTTCCAGATTGCGGCCACGCTCAGATCACGGCTAGCTCCCCGCTCCGTCTCCTCGACCATCTGTGGCAGAGAGGGTACGGTCAGTACCGGCACCCGCGGGTGACCGAGCACAAGGGGGACCAGGGCGCACCGGGCCGTGGCTGCGGGCACTGTGCCCGGCTCCCCGGCTCGCAGCACCAGCCTACCTCCACGATTCCCTCGGGGATGGTGGCGGCACTGCAGCCGCGGTAGCGATCGGCGTTGGGGAAGACTCTGTGGACGATTCGGCGGTCAAGCTGGAAGGCGATCTCGCCCAGCAGCCGCTGCCATCTCGGCTGCCAGCTCTCTGCGGGAACCAGCAGCGTCAGGCACTCATCCCCAAACCTGTGTTTTCCCTCCATTCCTCCCCCGACACCTGCCAGGGGCTTCCAGAGGCTGCCGTGCCAGCCTTGCCTGTGCACAGGCTACCAAAGGTTGCTCCCCACCTCTCCCGCGTGCCCCCGGCACAGGGCGCCCCGCTGTTATCTCCCATGATTCCACCACCCCCGCGCACTCACCTCGCCGGCTGAAGCTTGGCTCCCAAGAGGGGGTTCCGGAGGTCCAGCTCTGCTCTGTCAGTGTCAGCCCCCAGTCCGAAGGGCGGGCAACAGGACGAGGTGTGGATGTTGGCAGCTGCGGCACCCACAGGCCCGAGGCCGCTACAGAGCTGCCTGCGCTCTCACCTGAGCTGGGGAAGGATCGCGGGGCTCTGTGTGGCACAGACACATAAGGGGGTGCTGAGCTGGGACCTGCGCCGCGGTAGCCGTGCTGGAACGGCTGTTGGTCCTGCCGCTCCAATTCCCGTCTCAGCTCTTGGTTCCTATTAAACAGCAGATTTGTCATATCTCTCAGCTGGTCAAAGACCGTGAAGAGTCCGGGCCTGACGCCAGGCAAGTGCCCGCTGGGTCCCGGCTCCATGGCCGCTCCTGGTGCTGGCTCCTGTGCCTCTGGCAAGGCCAGTGCCTTGGGCGCAGGATATCAGCAGCAGGTGGGGTGTGGTCCGAGGTGATGTCACAAAGGGACTGGGTTCTCCATGGTTCTGGGACCCGGCACACGCGCCGGCAGTGCCACGGGGCCCGTCTCAGGGGCACCACAGGCAAGGGGAGGCCAGAGGATGGGAAGGCTGCACCGCCTCTTGTGCTGCGTCTTGGCCGTCCCAGCAGCTCCGGGCCCCGTGTCCCAGCGGCGGCTGCTCTCACAGAGTCATGGAATCATTTTGGTCGGAAGAGCCCCTCGAGCTCATCGAGTCCAAGCCCTCACCTTACACTGACAAGCCTGCCACTGAGCCATTTCCCTCAGCACCTCAGCTCTACTGCTTTGGCATCCCTCCAGGGATGGGGACTCCCCCACCTGCCTGGGCAGCCCACGCCAGTCCAACAAGCCTCTCAGGGGCAAAGTTCTTCCTCATTTCCCAGCTAAGCCTCCCCTGAAGCAACCCAAGGCTCTTCTTCTCCAGGCTGAACATCCCCAGGTCTCTCACTTGTTTTGACTGTCACTTGTTTGCACTGTGGCCACAGTTGAGTTCGTGGGCGAGTTAAGAGAAACATTTTTTCCATGTCTATTACAAACCAACACATGAATTTTTCTTCTGCGTCTGCCAGACGGTCCCAGTGAAGTTTTCAGAGAAATCACAAAATCGTTACGGTTGGACAGGACCTTGAAGATCGTCGAGTCCAAGCACTAAGCTGACCCTGCCAAGCCCATCCCTAAACTAAACCATATCCCTCCGTCCTTCATCAACCCCCACCTCCCTACAACTCCCCTTTAGCTACTTGTAGAGAGTGGTCGTGTCTCCTCTAGGCTAAACGCCCCCAGCTCCCTCAGCTGCTCTTCACACAACCTGTTCTCCAGACCCTTCCCCAGCGCTGCTGCCCGGCTCTGGACACGCTCCGGCCCCTGCGTTCCTTCTTGCACTGAGGGGCCCAGAACTGGACACAGCACTCGAGGTTGAGCCTCACCAGTGCCCAGTGCAGGGGAACAATCACCTCCCTGGCCCTGCTGGTCACACTGTTCCTGATACAGGCCAGGATGCCCTTGTCCTTCTTGGCCAGCTGGGCACGCTGCTGGCTGACGTTCATCTGGCTGCTGGTTAACACTCCCAGGTCCCTTTCCACGGGAAAGCTTTCCAGCCCCTGCGTTCCAAGCCTTGCTTTTGTGCCTTGCCACAGTATTTTCCTACGGACCTGGGAGATACAGGCAAGACAACTGCGCTGAGCAGTACCGGGCTTTAAGCAGCCCCTAAAGTTTTAAGGTCTTGCACTTCAGCGAGGTATGGAGTGAACAGCACAGCTATTTCAACCTCCACTTTGAGAGCACGGCTGTTTGAAGCACAGATGCAGAAATTCCGTGTGGAGAACGTGCCTGCCTTCAAGATCTGAAAAATTCCCTGGCAGACCCCCAGTCATTAGAGAGGGCCAAGAGCCATCAGCTGTACACCAAGTACGCATTTGTTGTGCTTATCCCCTCCAGCTGTTGAAAGACAAATGGCCAAAGTCTATTCCAGCAGAAAGGATTTAAAGGGACAACCACTATCGGATGCAGGCTGGGAATGCATGCTGATGGACAGAGTTTTGTAGAGAACAGAGTCAAGAAGACAGGCACAGGCGCTCCCCTCAAATACCTCTGCACAAAGACTGAGTTCCTAGCCTTCAAAGCAAACGGCTGACAAAACAGCAGAAGCAGCGGCCAAATCTGAAAGTCTGGCCTTGATCCCTGGAAAGACACCGAGGATACTGGGCCCGATCCTGCCTTATGAAGAAGGTGGTAGAAAATGTATCGGTGATTTGGCAGCAAAGGAACAAAAAGACGGCTGGACAAGAACCCATCAGAGGCCTCAAAAGAAATCAGAATGAATAGGTCTAATAAGAGATGACCCTGCCAAGGGGTCCAGCCAGGAGTTGAAAAGTGACTTAACACAGGTGAGAGCATCATTGCAGGGATGACCTCAGGGGAATACTGGCAAATAGACTTCATCGAGCTACTGAGAAAGGGAGCCTCTCAGTATCTCCTCGACCTGGTAGACACATGTAATGGATGGCCCTGTGGCACCGATGTGGCACGCGAAGCAGTCAAACAAGTCCTAAATCACAGCGTACCCTGCTTTGCTGTACCAGCAGGAATGTTTTCAGACAGAGGCCCTTGTTTTGTTGCAGAAGTGGTTAAGAAGGTGGGAGCGCATCTGGGAGCCAAGTGGGATTTACATACGCCCAACAGACCTCAAGCTAGTGGAAAAGTAGAAGGCGTGAACCAGACCTTTCAGTTACAGTGGAATCAAATACACCAAGAAACCTCCTTCTCTTGGTTACAAGCTTTACCAAAAGCTTAGCTAAGAATACGAGTACAACCAGGAAGAAATTGTGTAAGCTCGTTTCAATCTGCTGGCTTTGGGCAAGACCTTCCAGGAGCTCCACAACCACGTGACCCCACCTCAACCAAGTGGACTAGGCGTTCCGGCACATCCATTTCAACCAGGAGAGTGGGTTTACGTCAAGACATGGAAGGACAAAGCCCTGAGAGCTAAGTGGCAGGGACCTTTCCGGGTCTTGTTGACTACTTCCACTGCCCTGAGAGTGGCTGAAAAAGGATCTTGGCAACATTATTCTAGAGTTCAGAGAGCTACAGCCCCGTGCACAGTCGAACAAAAATCACCACTTACCCGAAAACTTACTAAACACCCTTGAACAATTACAAGAGAGCTGGAATTCGTAAGATCCCAAAGGATTATGTGGCTGAAAAGGTGCATTTTCCTCCTTGGACTGCTTGCCGGCCTAATGAGCGGAACTGGGAGAACAATCGGCAAGTTACTGGCTTTGCTCCCCCATTACCTCAGGAGGAACAGGGTTTCCCTGGAAAGCTGTGCCTATGGAGTGGGCAGAGCGATGCCAAAACCTGCTTGCTCTGGGAGATGGGAATCAAGCCAGCGGTCGCTTGCGGGACCGTGGCACGAGAACAGTGAGCACGCGCATGAGCTTCACAGAGTTTACCAAAGACTCCAAGCAAAATGCAGCCAAGCTATGAAAAGCAGGAAATATTGGTCCAACCGAAGCTCCACAAGGTCTGTTGTGCTCCAACCAACAAAAAGGGAATTGGCCCAACCCTCGCTGTGCTGCGAGGAGTACTTGTCAGTACTCTCTGACCCCTGAGAGCAATCTCCCCGTCCTAACACGACGACGGAAGGCTACTCTGTGCAGTATTTTCCCCAATGGGTGGCCTCTCTTCTCTTACGAGGCAAAATGGACTTGTAGCGTTAGAACCTACCTTCTAGATATGTGGCACAAGAGCTCCGGAATGGATTCAGCTGTAGGGGAATTCCGGTGCCGCCACTCAGAGCCCTTGAGGGACTACGTGGAGGAGAACCCCGCAGTGAGAGACGTCTTCAGCTTCCAAAAGAGCTTCCCTTAGTTTCAGGAGGAGAGAGGTTTTGGCTTCTTTTCTGCCCTTGGTGTGCCGCAGGGTCACATGGAACTAAAAGAAAGAAACCAAGCCATTTGTTAGAGTTGGGAGCCACCCATACCATTACAGCGTTGAACAGTGTGTTTTACTCTGTGAAGCATTCGATTGACAGTCCCAATCTTAGAAATTCTTTTGTGATGTTTTTCAGTCCTCGCCCGTCTTCCAGTTCCGGGGGATACTGCTTTATCGTAACAGGTTGTGCTCCTCCTTTGAGTTTAACAACAACCAATTCTGCATTTTTAGCCTTTCCTGGTACTCCTTAGGCCTGTACTGCTGGATATACCTGGTCTTTTAATTGGTGTCTAATTTCTTCTTTCCTAATTTGCAGTTCTACTGAAAATGTCAATGTGGTTTTCTTCCGGTACTTAAAAATCAATTTCTCCACCTTTCAATTTCATTTCAGCGTTCGATTGTTTGAGTTCATCTGTGGTAGTTTGAGCCTGGCTGGATGCCAGGTGCCCACCACACCGCTTTATCCCCCACCTCCTCAGCAAGCCAGGGAAGGGGAGAAAATAAGATGGGAGTCTCGTGGGTTGAGATAAAAGCAGTTTAATAAATAAGTAGCAAAGCCGCGCGCGCGGGAAGCAAAGCAGAAGCAGATAAGCTGTTACTCTCTACTTCCCATCAGCAGCGATGTCCGGCCACCTCCCGAGAAGCAGGGCTGCGGTACGCGTAGCGGTTGCTTTGGGAAGGCCAGAAATGAATCTCGCCTCCCCTTCCTGCTCCTCTCCCCCAGTTTATATTACTGAGCTGACGTCATATGGTATGGAATATCTCCTTGGTCAGCCTGGGTCAGCTGTCCTGGCCATAGTCCCTCCCAAGATCATGCCCACCCACAGCTATTGGTGAAGGTGGGGGAAGGAATGCTGGAGGGACAGCCCTGATGTTGTGCAAACGGTAGTCATAATATTGATATCAACAGTAAGCACAGCACTGCAGGAGCTGCTGTGGAAAATCACTACCGTCCCAGACCCACTACATCATCCCATTCTAAAAGTGCTCGAGGAGCTTCGGGCAGGTAGAGAAATTCATCAATCCCTACGCTCTTCCCACTTTTGCATCTTAGTGGTTTCAAAAAGAAAGTTTTCTCGACCTGTCCGGTTGCTCCCACAATATCGATGTTTTGTGTACTTACGGGCAATAAAGTCCGATTTAGTGCTGAAAATCTGACACCTGTACCTACTAGAAGTTCTATGGGTTCCTCTTCTTTCTCGAGCTGAACTTTTGCCAAGGCTTCTGCCAGGGAAGGTTCCCCTGCTCCCCATCAATAACCCCGTGAAGCAGCAATGTAGCATGTAGCAGCAAGTGGCAAGCATGCCTACTTCCCAGTAGTCAAATAAGCTTCAGATGAATTAGTGAAAGCGTTACCGGTACAGAGGAAAACATATTTACCAGGAACATCCACTCCTCACACATTCATGAGCTGACTGAATGCACAGGACATAATACACAACAAAATACCGACTACAACTAAGCTGCTGATGTATACATTACTTAGTACAAACAGACTAAATCCCTCCTGTCGATATAAGTGCTGCTGTGCTACAAGGGATCTTCTGTGTCATCAAGGGCAATCCCCTGCTGACAGAGACAACACATCACTCGATTCCTTTCAAAAGCCAACCAAGCTCCATCATAGAAAGGGGGGTTTTGATTGCTCAAATTTTCAGGAACCTTCCTCTCGCATCACCTTTATGTTTGTGGACTGCTTATCTCCATTTATTTCTGTTCCAACACCGGCCTATAGCTTTGTCTCAGCACTGTCTCTTGCCCGAATCACCTTACCACCAGCTCAACCTACTCCTACACAGCCAGTCACGCCACACAAACTTCAGTCCCTTCGCAGAAAACAGGTTCTTCGGGACTCCCATCATCCATCCTCCGTGGCCCTTCTCCGCAACTTTTGTCACCAACTTCATTTTTCACTTGAACAAGGGGTGACTCAGGACTGAAAACAGTATTGCACAGTAGGTTTCATCGCTGCCTTTTAAAATAGCACTGCTGTCCTCTGCTTGAAATAGAGCTCCTGAATCATGTACCATTTGCTCTTCCTGCAGGTGCAGCAATGTGTCCTCCATAAGCCACTGTAGCCAACCATTAGTTCTCTGAGGAATTGAATAAGACAGCGTCGGTGTGGAAGACTTGGAAGAGAAATGAACAAGCGAATTTTTTAAACGCTCATCACGTCACACAAGGAACATCAGAATTCCTGCAACATTGACTTTGCATGTGATATCTCAAGATTGGGACTAAGCATATGCTGCCTAAGAAGGATGGAAGTCACAGCCTCCAAGAAAAGAAAATCAGCTAACTTTATATTAAAACCAAACAAAAGCTACACCAGGAGTCTGAAGGCGCTAAACCCATAGTATGTTTACACACTTTAAATGCCTTCCGTGCAAGTTGCCTTTTTCCGGACACAGCACTAGAATACCATGCAAGATTTAGACCTCACTTACAACACCCTAACAGGATTAATGAAAAAAACCCCAACACTACAACCCTGTTTTAATGCACAAACTCCTTATTGTCATTTTTAGTTGACAAATATACATTTCATAGCAAAACAACATCAGAGGAACAGCTGGATGGCACTTTTAAGCTCAAATGAACCAGCATCAAGCACTGGCAAGTCATCTCTCTGATTGCTTTTGAATGGCAGCACATGCACATTTGCTCTGTGCCGTAAACTTGCACAATTATTTCTCTGTCGTCACTCAATTCGGACAGTGAGCCCTTGCGCATCTATCCCTCTTGAGCTGAGGAGTCCAGAACTGGGCACAGGACTCCAGATGAGGCCTCACCAGGGCAGAGGAGAGGGGGAGGAGAACCTCCCTTGAGGTTGTCTTGTTGGCTACACTCTTCTTGATGCATCCCAGGATGCCATTGGCCTTCTTGGCCACGAGGGCACCTTGCTGGCTCATGGTTAGTTTATTGTCCACCAGCACTCCCAGGTCTCTCTCTGCAGAGCTGCTCTCCAGCAGCTCAACCCCCAGTCTCTCCAGCTGCATGGGGTTGTTCCTTCCCAGGTGCAGGACTCTGCACTTGGCGGCTGAATGGCAGCACAGCCTCTGGGGAATCAGCCAGTCCTCGCAGTTTGGTGCCATCAGGGAACCTGCTGAGGGTACACTCTGTCCCCAAGTCCACGTGGTTCTATAAAAGCTCTACAAAACTATTAAGTAATGAGCTCAGACTAAGAAATATTATTGCTCTGCACTTAGGCAATTTCTGTTGCTGAAAGCTCTTCAAGTTCAGCCTTTCGTGACGCCGAAACCGCTGCCACAGCACAGGTGACAGGAGAGCAAAGCAGTACAACTTGTGGAAAACTCCAATTTTAACTACCTTTAAGTGGAACAATCCTCTGGGAAAAGGAAAGGAGGTCCCTACAGACTGTTGACGACAACTTCCTGTCGCAGACGATCGAGGAACCAACAAGGAGGGTGTGCTGCTGGACCTGGTACTGACAAATAGAGAGGGCCTGATGGTAGAAGGGCCAGCGAGAGCTGGTCAATCTTCAAGCACCACTTCCTCCAAGCCCAGGATCAGTGTGTCCCAATGCACAAGAAAGGAGGAAAAGGAGGTAGGAGGCCTCCATGGATGAGCAAGGATCTGCTGGGACAACTCAGATTTCACTGTTCAGGTGAGGGAGCCCTGGCACAGGCAGCCCGGAGGGGTTGTGGAGTCTCCTTCCTTGGAGGTCTTCAAGACCCGCCTGGACATGTTCCTATGTGACCTGATCTAGGTGAACCTGCTTCTGCAGGGAGGGTTGGACTAGATGGTCTCTAAAGATCCCTTCCAGCCCCTACCATTCTATGATTCTATGATTCTAATAACAGAGGAATTGTTATTGCTGTGATCAAAGAAAACAACAGGGACGTTTAATTCATCGTGCACAGTGGCTCGGCCGGGATGACAGATGAACTATTGGATCAGCCAAAGAAGATGTCTACGAACGAGAGAGCCGCAACTTCTCAAGAGACCTGAACCAAACCCCTGATGAAGACAAAGAGACCCTCCATCTTTAAAGCCTGAATGCTATATTAAAAGTATCCTGTAGGTAAACTGAAGGCCACCTCTAGCAGAGGCGCGTAGGGAGAGATGGCAGCTCCATGAAACATTAATGAGGAAACCAAGTCTGCCATAGGTTGCCTTTTCCTCTAGAGGGAAGAGATGAAGAGCCACGTGAGTTAGACAAAAGACAGAAGATAAAGCTGAACTAGCTCAGGTGACTCCAATCCTATTAACTATTCCGAAGAATCCCTCACAGTCCCACCCTCAATGTTATGCTTGCCACCAAGCTTAGACACCAGTGAGATGAACTCTCAGCACCTTTTACAAAGGTCTGACTAGTTCCATTCTTACCCAATAAAGACTGTAAATGGTGAAGTATGGTCCTGCCCTGGGCAGTCCAGAATAGCAAACACCTGCCATGCCAGTTGAGGTGTGAGCAATCAGCCTTTCTGGAACTTGCTATTACTCATAGAAGGTCCGTAATATGAATCACACTGGCCATGGGGAAAAAGCCTCTTTTTTCCTCAAATGAGAACGTCCACAATGCTTGTGAGAAATCGCCCACCTTCTAAGGACTTTGCTAGAGACTGCAAGTTACACCCTATAGACTATCCACTCTGTAGAGACTACAAGTTACTGCAGTGGGCTGGGGTTTGCATTGCTATGTTGTGCCACACAAGTGGTCACAGATCCAGACAGAAAAGCAAAAAGATCCAATTACAAATCAGCAAACACGGGACTTTCAGAGCCAAACCTTTCTTGCCGTGTCTTGCAGGCGCACATCACACCCCCCAGCCCCCCCAGCCAAAAGTTGATATGGCAACTTCACATCTGCACACAGTTAAGATCACGTGGACACTTTTGGCTTTAAAATTCATAGGAAGATGTTCTCGAACTGCAATTTGTAGCAGCGGTACGCAGGGCTCGGGAGAGATGTCTCGCTTTCTGGCCACACAAATGACAGTTCCGTGCCTCAAGCTGCTGAGAGATGGAAGGGCTGATGCTGAGATCCTTTCCACGTGCAAATGCTTTCAGCAGTTCTCGTGATCCTAGTGCCACGGAGAAAGTTTTGGCTGAGAGGCCGTTCTTTCAGGCTCCTGGCCTCGCCGTCAGCGCCCCGGTAGGCAGGCGAGACCGATGGGGGCGTGTGCGCGTCCCCGGCGGGGGGCGTAACCTCTTTTGCCCTTCCTCCCACCCCGCAGCCGCGGCCGCGGCCGCACCCGCGAGGTGCGCTGGGAGAGGTAGTTCTCTGTCCGCTGGCTCGGCCGGCCGGCAGCAGGCGGGACGAGCGAGGCGGCCCGGCGGGAGCGGTAGTTCCGCGGGAGGGCAGGCTCCGGGCCGGCCGGCCCGCGCGGGACTACAGCTCCCAGCATGCCCCGCTCTCCCGCGGGAGCGGCGGGGCGAAGCCGGCGCGAGCAGCCAATGGGCGGCGGGCGCTGGGGGGCCGGCGCGGGGCGCTCTGGGAGTGGCGGTTGTTTCAAGATGGCGGAGGCGGCCGCTGGGCCCGGCCGAGGCGTTCGCTGGAGCCGGGACAGTATCCTTCCGTGCGGCCAGGGCAGGTCGGGCCGGGCCGTTCCAGGCGCGGCCGGGCGGCCGCCTCTCGGCGCGGGGGGTTCCGGGCGAGGGCCGAGGCCAGCGGTGGTGTGGCGGAGAGAGAGGCAGGAGAGCGGTGAGCTGGGGCGGGGGCCGGGAGGCCTGTCAGGAAAGGCGGCGGGGCAGCTGCGTTGGGGTTGTGGTGCGCGGAAGGCTGGAGCTGGTGCGAGGCTGTGGGACGGGTTAGGTTTAGTGGCCGTGGGACGGGAGATTGGAGGGCTCCGTCCTGAGAGCCTTTCGGTGTTGTACCTTTCCTTAGTTTGTGAACGATGCTGATTTTTAACAAAGCGTTTAATATCTAGGCCACTTAAGAAGTTAAGCCACAATCCCCTGAGGCCCGGGCCCGCCCCGGTTCCTGTACGACGCTGCCGGCTGGTGACAGCACTCCCTCTCCACTTGGGGCTTTCCTGCCACGGCACCACGGCCGTCCCAGGCGCCGAGTCCCGCCTCTGGCTGCTGCATCCGACCGCTCCCCCGGTGAAAACGGACGGCAGCCTTGGCTGTGTCGTCATCTCCGCTGCCCCGGCGCTACTGTCAGCACCCGGCACTGCCGCCTGCACCCCGGTATCGCTGCTTGCACCCCGGCTCTGCCACCCGCTGCCTGCCATTGCCACCCACCTCCCGCGTGGCTGCCCATCCCCCGCTACTGCTGGCACCCCCTGACATCGCTGCTTGGCTCAAGGCTGTCCCCACACAGCAGCAGCAGCAGCAGCCATGCTAGCGGCTCTTATAGTACGCACCGCAGCACCCACAGCACATGACATGAGATTGACCCACAGCCTTATTGTGTGGTGCCAGGCGGCGGCTGCTGCAGGCGCAGCCGGGACAGGGCTCACGGCTTGGCACACATATCCTGCCTGACAAAAAGCCTGATGGCAAAACTTATCGATGAGTGCAGGATTTACGGGCAATAAATCAGGTAGTCGAAGACTTATATGTGTACAACTTTCTTGTCTTATGAATGCAGAAGTCTGGAGCCATGCGCTTTTGTCATGTGACAAGTCAAAGTTGTTGGAGTTCATAGCTGGTGCTGTTCAACGCTGTAATGGTATGGATGGCTTCCAACTCTAACAAATGGCTTGGTTTCTTTCTTTTAGTTCCATGTGACCCTGCGGCACACCAAGGGCAGAAAAGAAGCCAAAACCTCTCTCCTCCTGAAACTAAGGGAAGCTCTTTTGGAAGCTGAAGACGTCTCTCACTGCGGGGTTCTCCTCCAGGTAGTCCCTCAAGGACTCTGAGTGGCGGCACCGGAATTCCCCTACAGCTGAATCCATTCCGGAGCTCTTGTGCCACATATCCAGAAGGTAGGTTCTAACGCTACAAGTCCATTTTGCCTCGTAAGAGAAGAGAGGCCACCCATTGGGGAAAACACTGCACAGAGTAGCCTTCCGTCGTCGTGTTAGGATGGGGAGATGGCTCTCGGGTCAGAGAGTACTGACAAGTACTCCTCGCAGCACAGCGAGGGTTGGGCCAATTCCCTTTTTGTTGGTTGGAGCACAACAGACCTTGTGGAGCTTCGGTTGGACCAATATTTCCTGCTTTTCATAGCTTGGCTGCATTTTGCTTGGAGTCTTTGGTAAACTCTGCGAAGCTCATGCGCGTGCTCACTGTTCTCGTGCCACGGTCCCGCAAGCGACCGCTAGCTTGATTCCCATCTCCCAGAGCAAGCAGGTTTTGGCATCGCTCTGCCCACTCCATAGGCACAGCTTTCCAGGGAAACCCTGTTCCTCCTGAGGTAATGGGGGAGCAAAGCCAGTAACTTGCCGATTGTTCTCCCAGTTCCGCTCATTAGGCCGGCAAGCAGTCCAAGGAGGAAAATGCACCTTTTCAGCCACATAATCCTTTGGGATCTTACGAATTCCAGCTCTCTTGTAATTGTTCAAGGGTGTTTAGTAAGTTTTCGGGTAAGTGGTGATTTTTGTTCGACTGTGCACGGGGCTGTAGCTCTCTGAACTCTAGAATAATGTTGCCAAGATCCTTTTTCAGCCACTCTCAGGGCAGTGGAAGTAGTCAACAAGACCCGGAAAGGTCCCTGCCACTTAGCTCTCAGGGCTTTGTCCTTCCATGTCTTGACGTAAACCCACTCTCCTGGTTGAAATGGATGTGCCGGAACGCCTAGTCCACTTGGTTGAGGTGGGGTCACGTGGTTGTGGAGCTCCTGGAAGGTCTTGCCCAAAGCCAGCAGATTGAAACGAGCTTACACAATTTCTTCCTGGTTGTACTGGTACTCTTAGCAAAGCTTTTGGTAAAGCTTGTAACCGAGAGAAGGAGGTTTCTTGGTGTATTTGATTCCACTGTAACTTAAGGCTCTGGTTCACGCCTTCTACTTTTCCACTAGCTTAAGGTCTGTTGGGCGTATGTAAATCCCACTTGGCTCCCAGATGCGCTCCCACCTTCTTAACGTCTTCTGCAACAAAACAAGGGCCTCTGTCTGAAAACATTCCTGCTGGTACAGCAAAGCAGGGTACGCTGTGATTTAGGACTTGTTTGACTGCTTCCCGTGCCACATCGGTGCCACAGGGCCATCCATTACATGTGTCTACCAGGTCGAGGAGATACTGAGAGGCTCCCTTTCTCAGCAGCTCGGTGAAGTCTATTTGCCAGTATTCCCCTGAGGTCATCCCTGGTTTTGTCACCCCTGCGATGATGCTCTCACCTGTGTTAGGTCACTTTTCAACTCCTGGCTGGACCCCTTGGCGGGGTCCTCTCTTATTAGACCTATTTCTTATGATTTATTTTGAGGCCTAGTCGCCTCTGAGGGGTTGTTGCCCAGCCATCTTTTTGTTCCTTTGCTGCCAAATCACCGATACATTTTCTACCACCTTCTTCATAAGGCAGGATCGGGCCCAGTATCCTCAGTGTCTTTTCAGGGATCAAGGCCAGACCTTCAGATTTGGCCGCTGCTTCTGCTGTTTTGTCAGTTCTTTGGTTGGAAGGCTAGGAACTCAGTCTTTGTGCAGAGGTATTTGAGGGGAGCGCCTGTGCCTGTCCTCTTTACTCTGTTCTCTACAAAACTCTGTCCATCAGCATGCATTCCCAGCCTGCATCCAATAGTGGTTGTCCCTTAAAATCCTTTCTGCTGGAATAGACTTTGGCCATTTGTCTTTCAACAGCTGGAGGGGATAAGCACAACAAACGCGTACTTGGTGTACAGCTGATGGCTCTTGGCCCTCTCTAATGACTGGGGGTCTGCCAGGGAGTTTTTCTGATCTTGAAGGCAGGCACATTCTCCACACGGAATTTCTGCATCTGTGCTTCAAACAGCCGTGCTCTCAAAGTGGAGGTTGAAATAGTTGTGCTGTTCACTCCATACCTTGCTGAAGTGCAAGACCTTAAAACTTTAGGGGCTGCTTAAAGCCCAGTACTGCTCAGCGCAGTTGTCTTGCCTGTATCTCCCAGGTCCGTAGGAAAGCACTGTGGCAAGGCACAAAAGCAAGGCTTGGGGCGCAGGGGCTGGAAAGCTTTCCCGTGGAAAGGGACCTGGGAGTGTTAACCAGCAGCCGGCTGAACATCAGCCAGCAGCGTGCCCAGCTAGCTAAGAAGGACAAGGGCATCCTGGCCTGTATCAGGAACAGTGTGGTCTGCAGGGCCAGGGAGGTGATTGTTCCCCTGTACTGGGCACTGGTGAGGCTCAACCTTGAGTGCCGTGTCGAGTTTTGGGCCTCTCAGTGCAAGAAGGATCGCAGGGGCCGGAGCGTGTCCAGAGCCGGGCAGCAGCGCTGGGGAATGGCCTGGAGAACAGGTTGTGTGAATAGCAGCTGAGGGAGCTGGGGGCGTTTAGCCTAGAGGAGACACGACCACCCTCTACATGTAGCTAAAGGGGAGTTGTAGGGAGGAGGGAGTTGATCTTTTCTCTGCGGTAGTGAGTGAAAGAACACGAGGAAATGGGTTTGGGTCGCAGCAGGGGGGCTTTAGGTTGGACATTAGGAAGAACTTTTTCACCAAGAGGGTGGTTAAACATTGTAATGGACTGCCCAGGGAGGCAGGAGCGGTGCAGTCACCGTCCCTAGGGATATTGAAAAGACATCTAGATGAAGGACGGAGGGATATGGTTTAGTTTAGGGATGGGCTTGGCAGTGTCAGCTTAGTGCTTGGACTCGACGATCTTCAAGGTCCTGTCCACCCGTAACGATTTTGTGATTTCTCAAAAAATTTCACTGGGACTGTCTGGCACACGCAGAAGAAAAATTCATGTGCTGGTTTGTAATATACATGGAACAAATGTTTCTCTTAACTCGCCCACAAACTCAACTGTGGCCACAGTGCAAACAAGTGACAATGAAAACAAGTGAGAGACCTGGGGATGTTCAGCCTGGAGATGAAGAGGGTGGGGAGAGACACAATCACGCCCTGCAACTCCCTGACAGGAGGCTGTAGTGAGGTTAGGGGTGGGAGTCGGCGTCTTCTCCCCAGTCACGAATGACAGGACAAGTGGAAGTGGCCTCGGGTTGCTCCAGGGGAGGCTTAGCTGGGAAATGAGGAAGAACTTTGCCCCCAAGAGGCTTGTTGGACTGGCGTGGGCTGCCGAGGCAGGTGGGGGAGTTCCCATCCCTGGAGGGATGCCAAACCAGTAGAGCTGAGGTGCTCAGGGAAATGGTTCAGTGGCAGGCTTGTCAGTGTGAGGTGAAGGCTTGGACCCGATGAGCTTGAGGGGCTTTTCCAACCAAAATGATTCAATGACTCTGTGAGAGCAGCTGCCGCTGGGACACGGGACACGAAGATGCTGGGAAGGCCAAGACGCTGCACGAGAGGCGGTTCAGCCTTCCCATCCTCTGGCCTCCCCTTGCCTGTGGTGCCCCGAGACGGGCCCCGTGGCACTGCAGAGCCGTGTGCCGGGTCCGAGCACCATGGAGGACCCAGTCCCTTTGTGACATCACCTCGGACCACACCCCACCTGCTGCTGATATCCTGCGCCCAAGGCAGTGGCCTTGCCAGAGGCTCAGGAGCCAGCACCGGGACCGGACATGGAGCCGGGACCCAGCAGGCACCTGCCTCGCAACGAGACATTGATCTTCAACCAGCTTGATCAGCTGGAACGCCAAATACTGGCGCTCTGGGCTGAGAAGCAAGAGCTGGAGTGGGAATTGGAGCGGCAGGACCAACAGCAGCTCCAGCGCAGCTACCAGGGTGCGGCAGATGGCGTGGGGCCCAGCTCAGCACCCCCCTATGTGTCTGTGCCCCACGGAGCCCCGGGACCCTTTCCCTTCCCCAACTCTGGTGAGAGCATGCACGGACCTGCAGTGCCCTTGCCAGAGGCACAGGAGCCAGCACCAGGAGCACCCATGGAGCCAGGTCCCAGCGGGTACTTGCCTGGCATCAGGCCCGGACTCTTCACGGTCCTTCATCAGCTGAGAGCTATGACAAATCTGCTGTGGAACAGGAACCAGGAGCTGAGGCGGGAATTGGAGCGGCGGAACCAACAGCCGTTCCAGCACGGCTACCGCGGCACAGGGCCCAGCTCAGCACCCGCCTACGTGTCTGTGCCACACAGAACCCCAGGACCCTTCCCTTTCCCCAGCTCTGCTGAGAGCGTGAACAGACCTGCAGTACCCTTGCAGGAGGCACAGGAGCCAGTGCCAGGAGCACCCATGGAGCCGGGTCCCAGCAGGCGCTGGCCTTGCGTCAGGCCCTGTTTCTACACTTACCTTGAACAACTCAGAGCCATGACCAGGCTGCTGTGGAATAGGAACCGAGAGTTGAGGCGGGAATTGGAGCGGCGGAACCAACAGCCGTTCCAGCACGGCTACCGTGGCGCAAGGCCCAGCTCAGCACCCCCCTATGTGTCTGTGCCACACAGAGCCCCAGGACCCTTCTCTTTCCCCAGCTCTGCTGAGAACGCAGGCAGCTCTGTAGCGGCCTCGGGCCTGTGGGTGCGGCAGCTGCCAACATCCACACCTTGTCCTGTTGCCAGCCCATTGGACTGGGGGCTGACACTGACAGACCAGAGCTGGAACTCCAGAACCCTCTCTAGGGAGCCGAGCTTCAGCCGGCGAGGTGAGTGCCGGGGGGGGGGGGGGGGGTGGCGGAATCATGGGAGAGAACATCGGGGCGCCCTGTACCAGGGGCACGTGGGAGAGCTGGGGAGCAACCTTTGGAAGCCTGTGCACAGGGAAGGCTGGCATGGCGGCCTCTGGAAGCCCCTGGCAGGTGTCGGGGGAGGAACGGAGGGAAAACACTGGTTTGGGGATGAGTGCCTGACGCTGCTGGTTCCCGCAGAGAGCTGGCAGCCGAGATGGCAGCGGCTGCTGGGCGAGATCGCCTTCCAGCTTGACCGCCGAATCGTCCACAGCGTCTTCCCCAACGCGGATCGCTACCGCGGCTTCAGTGCCGCCACCATCCCCGAGGGAATCGTGGAGGTAGGCTGGTGCTGCGAGCCGGGGAGCCGGGCACAGTGCCCGCAGCCACGGCCCGGTGCGCCCTGGTCCCCCTTGTGCTCGGTCACCCGCGGGTGCCGGTACTGACCGTACCCTCTCTGCCACAGATGGTCGAGGAGACGGAGCGGGGAGCTAGCCGTGATCTGAGCGTGGCCGCAATCTGGAACTATGAGTTTGTGATGAGGCGACTGTGGGCACTGGGCTACGTCCCCGAGGTGCACTTGCCCGCAATCGAGGCCTTCATCAACACCTACGGCCGCCTGGAGCGGTCGTACTGGTTCCCGGCCGAGCCAAACGTGGCCTTCCTGCGCCACGTGGTCAGCCAGGAGGTGCCGCCGGATCTGCGGCCCAACGCCATGGTGCTGCTCGAGTGCCTGCTGCAGCTGGCACAGGAGTACGGGCAGCCCCTCTTCTACTGAGCGGCTGTGCCAAGACATGAGCCCTGTCCCGGCTGCGCCTGCAGCAGCCGCCGCCTGGTGCCACGCAATAAAGCTGTGGGTCTATCTCATGTCGTGTGCTGTGGGCTTCTTCCTAAGCAGCAAAAAGCATAAGGATGGCAATGCACCTGCTGGTTGCACAAGAGAATAGCAATATTGATTAAGAAAGATACGTAACCATCTGCCCTATGGATCCTCCCACAGGGGAGGCCACCAGTGAGTCAGTGCAGGGCGCCCAGCTTTATAGGCAAAACCCCGCGAGTCAGTGGGAGGTGCATTTTCTTCAGGCAGAGACCCCTGGGCTATCTTCCTCCGTGCTGGATTTTGCCTGGGCTGGCCACGAATGGCAGAGGAATCCAAGGGAGCTCTCCAGAAAGCAATCCATTTCTCCACCGCTCTCTATTTCTTAACCCGTCAGTGCCCGCTGATGGCTGCTAAGAAAATGCCGCCATCTTCTTAGAGATGCGGGCGAGGTGTAGGAGAGAGAGAAGAGTAGTAGAGAAGAGAGCGAGCGAGGAGTATCAAACCCCAGACTGCAATGCGTCCAAAAAGGAGGGAGGTGTTTGGGACATTTGATTGGTGAAGGGAAACGGAGAGTTAATCCAGAGAGAATCAAGGCAATTGTGGAATTGCCCCTCCTGCAAACCTGATGAGACCAATCTGCCTGAAAGGGTAGAATGGCCCTCGAAAGGATTTGCCTGGTAAGGGTTAATCTTTTCTAAGGAAGCCTGCCTGAAAGGGTTGGCTCCTTAAACAAAGCCCCTAACTTAAGTAAAAACATCCTGTATACACAACAATGATAAGGACACCAGATGTCTTGTAGCCACGGAATATATATCACAAAAATGTAGTAAACAGTACCATAAATTTTGTAGATAACATTTGATTGATTTGTAGCATATAGAAAATATACGTATTCATATTGTTTGTTAACCTATACTGATGACCTTTGCGATATGTACTGACTATAAAAAGAGCATAAGAAGAAGCAATAAACTGTCACTTGCTCAAAGAGCAGTGGTCCGCCTGTCCTTCATCGTCCTGGAAAGAGCTGGTCTCTGACAAATGGTGCCGAAACCCGGGAAACTCGGTTGCCTTTGACCAGGGTGAGCTGCCTCCGAATCAACAGAACCGCGGTAAGGAAAAGGGGAAATAAAGGGGGGCAGAACTACTAGGAAGGTGTAAAATATAAGAAAGTAGAAATTTATCTCAGTAAAATAAAAACAAAAATCCCTTTTTTGTCTTAGATTTTCCGTTGACCAAGTCTGAGACTAAGTCTGGATCCAGCCGCACCTAAGCCCTTTCTATAAGGTGTCTTAGAAAGCAAGGGGGTCCAGACTGAACCTCGTGACTCAACGGTAGGGCTCCCTCATATTCAGCATTTACAATTTAAAATATGGGACATGTACATAGTACGGAAAGACAGCTGTTTGTAGCTATGGTTAAGACATTGTTAAAAAGTCGAAATATATCTGTAACCACCAAGCAGGTGGGTGGATTTTTAGAATTTATAGACACTGTGTGTCCTTGGTTTCTGAATAAAGGCACTATTAATTTAGAAACATGGAATAGGGTCGGTGAAAACATTAAAGGCTATTATGCTGCTAACGGCCCTGATAAGATCCCTATAGATGCTTTTCCTTTATGGACTTTAATTAAAGAATGTTTACAAGGTGATACTGAATATGATAAATGGCAACGACAAACACGTCCTCGATCTCGTTCAGCGGATTCAGGTTTAAAACCTTCTGCTCTTACTAATCCTGATTCACAACCCTCTGCTCCACCTGAATATCCATCAATAATCAATAATGAACAAAAAGATATTCAGGAATCTAATTTTAAAAATCCCTTTCTTATGTACTCAAATACGGGAGGTAAAAAATGCCGACCGTTAAAACAAAGCAAGAGCGCCTTGAGACCTATAGAATTATCTGAAGAATTATCCTCCGATGAGGAAGCTGAATTAGAAAAAGAAGCTGCTCAGTATCATAATGAAAATGATCAAGTGTTTGTTAATACGCCTTTTAAATTGAAGAAACAGCAAACACTTTTAAAAAAGGAACCTGTTGTTTTGCCAGCAATAGAAGCTGGTAGACGTCCGCCCCCTCCTGACATATACCATCAAATATCACCTCACTCACCCTTACAGTTATCATTGCTACAAGCTAAACAACAAGGTGAAGATGTGAGTGGGTTTTCAAAAATATTGCATGCTTATCCTATAACATATGCTCCTCACCCTACTCAAGCCAATGTTAGAATTGCTACTTATACATCCATTCCATTTAAGAATCTTAAAGAATTGAAAACAGCTGCTGCTCAATATGGTGCAACTGCACCATATACTATTGCTATTTTAGAGACAATTGCAGCTGAAGTTCTTCCCCCATGGGACTGGAAAGGCTTAGCTAAAGCTACCTTAACGGGAGGAGAATATTTGTTATGGCTTACAGATTTTATGGATTCCTGTTATGATTATTCTCAAAAACCACACTTTCGCCAGCAAGGAATTACTCATGAAATGTTAGCTGGCACAGGACCGCATGTTGATCTGGCACAACAATTAACTTATCCTGCTGCGACATATGATGCTATTCGAGAAATTGGTTTGAAAGCCTGGAAAGGGCTACCTAGACATGGAACGTCTAGGGAAGAATTAACTAAAGTCCGACAGGGACCAGACGAACCTTATCATGATTTTGTATCTCGTTTGTTACAAACTTCTTCTAGACTCATACAAGACACTGATTCAGCTATGATTTTAGTTAAGGAATTAGCTTTTGAAAATGCTAATAATATCTGTCAATCCATATTAAGACCTTGGAAAAATAAATCAACATTAAATGACTATATCAGATTATGTTCTGATGTTAGCTCTGGGTATATTCAAGGCATAGTCACTGCCGCAGCACAACAGGGCAAACCTGTTGAGCAAGTTTTAGCTGCAATGCAATTTAAGAAAAACAGAAGGGTTGCAGGCCCTCCTGGTAGCTGTTTTCATTGCGGACAAATGGGGCATCAAGTACGTCAATGTCCTAATAAAAAGATTCCTAATTATAATGGAGGAAAAAATCCAGGTTTATGCCCAAAATGTAAAAAAGGTAATCATTGGGCTAATGAATGCCGATCTAAATATGATAAGAATGGCAATTCTTTGATACAGCCGGGAAACTTCTCAATGGGCTTGCCCCGGGCCCACCCAAACAAACAGGGGATGTATCCTGTGCAGGTGCAAACCTCAGAGCACCAGCTAAACAATCCATTTCACAACTCCACCGAGCCACCAGTCATAGTGCCGGACTGGACCTGTGTTCCTCCTCCCACTTCGTATTAACACCTGAAATGGGAGTACAAGCTATCCCAACAGGAATATATGGCCCTTTACCCGTTGGAACATGTGGTTTAGTGTTAGGTCGAAGTAGTTTAAGCATGAAAGGATTGCGAGTTATACCAGGACTAATTGATTGTGATTATGAAGGAGAGTTAAAAGTTCTGTCTTTAATCTACCTGCAGGAACAAAGATTGCACAGTTGCTTTTAATTCCTTATGTTTCATCTATAGGAAAAGCTGATTCCCGCATTCAGGGAACAGGCGGTTTTTAGATCTACTGACGTTTATCTTTTACAGCCCATCAATCATCAGAGACCTGAACTTCAGTTAACAATTGATGGTAGAAATTTTACAGGACTCTTGGACACCAGAGCAGATGTATCGGTAATGACTTTAAAACAATGGCCAAAAGAATGGCCTTTACAGCATGCTTCAGCTGATCTAAAAGGAATTGGAGTTGCAAATTTGCCTCTTCAAAGCTGTAAGTTATTAAATTGGACAGATAAGGAGGGACACTCTGGTACCATTCAACCATATGTACTAGAAAGCTTGCCTCTTAACCTCTGGGGCCGAGATATCTTGACACAAATGGGTGCATACCTCTATACGCCTAGCAGTTAGTCTGATAAATTTATCAGTAACTATGTATGCAGATAAAATCTGTTGGAAATCAGATCAACCTGTTTGAGTTGATCAATGGCCTCTAACTAAAGAAAAATTGCAAGCTGCTCGTCAATTAGTAGCGGAACAATTACAATTAGGTCACATAGAACCTTCCACATCGCCATGGAACTCACCTATTTTTGTTATAAAAAAGAAATCGGGGAAATGGCGACTTCTCCAAGACTTGAGAGAAGTCAATAAAACAATGTGTACCATGGGAGCGTTACAACCTGGTCTACCCAGTCCTATTGCCATTCCCCAAAATTTTGAAAAAATAATTATTGACTTAAAAGATTGTTTTTACACTATCCCCTTACATCCAGATGACAAATGTCGATTTGCTTTTAGCGTACCATCCATAAATTTTAGTGAACCTATGGAACGCTACCAATGGAAAGTATTGCCTCAAGGAATGGCCAATAGTCCTACTCTTTGTCAAAAATTTGTTCATGAAAGTATAAAAGCGACTAGACAACAATTTCCTGATGTTCTTTGTATCCATTATATGGATGATATTCTTTTAGCAGCCTCATCTATCGATAAGTTGCAACATGCTTATGCTCATATTGAACAGATGTTAACTAAACATGGTTTGAAAATAGCACAAGAAAAGGTACAGAAATCATATCCTTTTCAATACTTGGGGTTTCAATTATATCCTAAATCTTTTATGCCACAGAAAATTGCCATACGAACGGATTCTTTAAAAACCTTGAATGATTTTCAGAAGCTTCTGGGAGATATCAATTGGCTCAGATCTTTTCTTAAATTAACAACAGCCGACCTTCATCCTCTTTTTAAAATACTTGAGGGAAACCCTGATCCTACCTCTCCTCGCAAGTTAACAGAAGAGGGAAAACAAGCTCTTCGATTGGTAGAAAAGGCTATAGAAAATGCACAATTACAATATGCAGATATAACAAAGCCTTTTTCTTTATATATCTTGCCTACAGTAATGACTCCTACAGGAGTCCTGTATCAGGACGGAGTTTTGTGTTGGGTACACGGATCTCACTCTGCAAAAGGAGTTCTTGTTTCGTACCCTCAAAAGATAGCAGAACGAATTAAACAGGGACGCAAGTTATGTATTACTCATCTTGGGAAAGAACCGGCAGTAATTGGAATTCCATACACACCTGCTCAAATTACTTGGCTGATGGCCACTGTAGACGATTTTGCTGTAGCCTTAGCTGCTTTTCCTGGAGAAATAACACAAAAGTTCCCTTCTGATAAAATTCTTAGTTTTGCCACCTATCATTCTTTGGTTTTTCCTAAAGTTGTTAAAGGAGCTCCTATAGAAAAGGCATTGACTGTTTTTACAGATGGATCATCTAATGGGCAAGCAGTCCTGTATACTCCTACAGATCAATTTGTTTGGAAGTTAGAAAATGTTTCTGCACAAATGACTGAGTTATATGCTATTTATCAAGCACTTCTAAAATTCCCGGAACCTTTAAACATCTATTCTGACAGTCGTTATATTGTTACTTCATTGCAACTTTTAGAAACAGTTCCAGTCATAGCTTCTAAAGTTTCTTTTATACAACGATACTTTAGTTTGATTCAATCTCTTTTAATGATAAGAGATGCGCCTCTTTTTATAGGACACATTCGTAGTCACTCTAAATTGCCTGGACCTTTGAGTCACGGCAACAATCAGGCTGATTTGTTAACTCGTTTTACTGTTGCTACTGTTGCAGAAGCCCAGCGTTTGCACTCTCTGCATCACTTACCTGCAGCTACTCTACAACGTATGTGCCATATCTCTCGAGAACAAGCTAGAGAAATTGTTCGAACATGTTCTTCGTGTGTTTCTTTTTTACCAATTCCTCATTATGGAGTTAATCCTCGAGGTCTTTTACCTAATGGTCTCTGGCAGATGGATGTTACTCATTATCCTTCTTTTGGCCGCCTCTCTTATATCCATGTAACCCTTGACACTTTTTCTCATTTTGCAGTGGCCACTCCTTTGTCTGGAGAATCAACCGCACAAGTAATTTCACATTTGTTACACTGTTTTTCAGTCTTAGGTATACCGAAGACTATCAAGACAGATAATGGCCCTGCATATACTAGTGCTAAATTTGCAAAATTTTGTGCTCATTTTTCTATAACACATAAAACAGGGATTC
Source organism: Colius striatus (assembly GCF_028858725.1). Lineage (NCBI taxonomy): Eukaryota > Metazoa > Chordata > Aves > Coliiformes > Coliidae > Colius > Colius striatus. The sequence goes on from NC_084790.1 coordinate 83,519,090, forward strand.
CTTATAATCCACAGGGTCAAGGCATGATTGAACGTTTTAATCTTACTCTGAAAACACAATTAAAGAAATTAAAAACGGGGACTTTGTCTTTGTTAAATCATGCTCTTTTTGTTTTAAACTTTTTCACTCTCGATACAGCTGGCCTTTCAGCTGCTGATCGTCATTGGCAATCCCCAACTCAGCAAAAACCTGTAGTATTATGGAAAGATCCTATTGATGGATCCACGAGAGGCCCTGACCCGGTTCTATTATGGGGTAGAGGGTATGTTTGTATTTTCCCAACAGATGAGCCTGTACCTCGGTGGATTCCGGAACGCTGTGTTCGACATGCCAAAAACGAAAATAGGCAAGCTACGAAAGAGGTTTCAACGCCTGATGTTGACACCACAACAACCTCAACGACAACAACATGATTTTGACTATTGGTCATCATTACAGATCTTTGCTTATTGGCTTAGCATAATATGGAATAATGCCAACTCTTCAATTAACTTAAAACAATTGCATGGAGAAATTCTCTCTTTACAAAATATAGAAGAATTGCAGTTACCCCTTACCCAACGTGCTCATGATTTTGTTAACGTCTTAAAGGCTTCTTTTCCGTCACTATCCTCATTTTATAAAGGAATCTATTGCCTTATAGGAGCAACTTTATGCATAATTGTCCTAGTTGTAGTATTACCTTGCATATTTCGTTTAATGTATGATATGATAAAACAAACGAGTATAAAAACTAAAAAATTACAATTAATGGCTGCACAACACGTTCCCGCTACAATACATACTGAATAAAAAAAAAAAAAAAAAAAAAAAAAAGGGGTGAAATGATGAGACCAATCTGCCTGAAAGGGTAGAATGGCCCTCGAAAGGATTTGCCTGGTAAGGGTTAATCTTTTCTAAGGAAGCCTGCCTGAAAGGGTTGGCTCCTTAAACAAAGCCCCTAACTTAAGCAAAAACATCCTGTATACACAACAATGATAAGGACACCAGATGTCTTGTAGCCACGGAATATATATCACAAAAATGTAGTAAACAGTACCATAAATTTTGTAGATAACATTTGATTGATTTGTAGCATATAGAAAATATACGTACTCATATTGTTTGTTAACCTATGCTGATGACCTTTGCGATATGTACTGACTATAAAAAGAGCATAAGAAGAAGCAATAAACTGTCACTTGCTCAAAGAGCAGTGGTCAGCCTGTCCTTCATCATCCTGGAAAGAGCTGGTCTCTGACACAAACCAGAAAGTAATGGAAAGGTTTTGGGGACCAGCCGCCTGTTGCTCACTGGGAGTAGCTTCTTAGGCACAAGAAACAGAAGGGGTATATTCCAAGTTTCTAAATGAAGAAGCAAAGGCGTTAACTTGGGCAGACGGAGAGAAAAAGCTAATCCAGGAATTACAGTGCTGTCACTGCTCTGCGAGGAGCACCTTTTGCTTGCTAAGAGGGGCAGGGGGCTGCAGTGCAGGCCTGGTAAGGAGTTCTCGGACATTGAATCATGGCTCCGGTGTAAGCAGTGCCATAATTGGATAAAGCCTTTGAGCTGTTTGTCACAGTAGAGGAGGGAGCCGCCTCAGGAGCATTGACTCCAAGAACGGGGGGACAAACGACAACCAATAGCACACTGATGCAAACTTTTGGACGCGCTTTCAAGGAGGTGGCCCAAACGTATAGAGGCAATAGCTGCCACTGCCCTCTTGATTAAAAAACCAGCAAAGAACATGCAGAAAGCTGACATTCGGAGGACTATTAGTAATAAACGCCTGTGCCACAAGTGAAAACGGCTTTGGCACAGAAGGCTGGCAGATGGCTAACCCATTTTAGAATCTGAAAATGTGAGGCAATGTTAAGAGAAAAAGGGGATTTTGTCTTGGCCTCCGGCTCATGCCTTAATCCAGCCACTTTCCTCTGGAAGGGAGACATGGAATGTGCCGACCTTGAACACAGTTGTTTAGGCAGAGTATCAGACTAAAGTGCGAGAGGATTTCAAAGACACTCCATCACACGCAGGCCCCCACCTATTTATTGATGGCTCAATAAATGCCACAGAGTCATTACGGTTGGAAAAGACCTTGCAGATCATGGAGTCAAAGCACTAACCTCACCCTGCCAGGCCCACCCTCTCTTCCAAATGAGATTGCGGTGGTCCACGTGAATGGGCATCCAAAAGGGAGATCTTTTATGGCCTAAGCGATGAAATGGCAAAAGAGGCAGCGTTAGGTCATGCAATTGTGAGTGTGTCCAATCTCACCCCGCAAGCACCTTCGCCAAAAGGGACTCCAATATTGACAGAAGACTCAACATGAAGGGAGTTGGGAACCTCTGAGACACAGGGAAACTGGCTTCTCCCAGATGGAAAAGAAACAATAAATAAACAAGCTATGAGGGAAATAGTGGCTATTTTCCATCCAAGAAGACATCAGGGGGACGCAAGCAAGATGGGATTTAGTTTTGAGAAGATAGGGATGTGTAGGAATAGACCCAGTGGCCAAAGAAATTTGCCAACGATGTGTGACTGACCTATAAAAAGATGGAGAAAAAGGTCCTGAAGAAACAGCCGCCAGGAGGAAGAAAACCTAGTCTAAGGCCCTTTAAAGCACAGACCTTTTTTTAAGAATTAGGTCCCGAGCTTGTCTTCTTTTTGTCTTTTCTCAAGAATAAAGAGCTGGAGCATGGCCATGGAGGGCTATGGATTGTTCAGGAGAGACAGGCTGACAAGGCGAGGGAGTGGAGTTGCTCTCTATGTGAGGGAGCAATTAACGTGCATTGAGCTCTGCCTGAGTGGGGAGGAGGGGCAGGTTGAGTGCTTGGGGGTGAAAATTAAGGGGCAGGGTAAGGTAGGTGATACTGCCGTAGGAGTTTGCTACAGGCCACCTGATCAGGAGGAGGAAGTGGATGAGGCCTTCTACAAACAGCTGGGAGCTGCCTCACAGTCACAATCCCTGGTCCTCATGGGAGACTTCGACCTCCCTGATATTTGCTGGCAAAGCCACTCAGCCAAGCGCACACGGTCCAGGAGGTTCCTAGAGCATGTTGATGACAACTTCCTGACACAGGTGATTGAGGAACCAACGAGGAGGGGTGTGCTGCTGGAGCTGGTGCTGACAAATAAGGAGGGTCGGGTTGGAGATGTGGAGGTTGGAGGCAACCTTGGCTGCGGGGATCACGAGATGGTAGATTTCAAGATTTCTTGAGGAAAGAACCAAGTGATTCACCCTCAATCCATCACCCTATTAAAATGTAAAGCCTGACAACCGTGGCACCACGTATGCTGCTGTAAATTCCTCCAGCAATCTGTATCTCATTAAAAGAACGGAAGAACGTAACAAGACGGCCAATGGAAACTTGAAAGCAAAAATGGTGTGTTTTCTACGGAGGAAGAGATATTTCCAACTTACAGATAACGCTCACAGATAAGCACGCTAAAGAAGTTGAAGAAAAGTCCGCACCTACATTCGGGAACCAGAAACGTCCGTGGAAGTACAGTGAACTCATCCCTTCTCGCCAGTATGCGTCCCTCCTAGCAACATATATCAGATTATGTTTACTTTGAGTCTATGGATTTTTGTGTTCTGTTGTTCGGCGATGTAGCTGTTCTTGACCTTTTGTTGTAAAGTCATGGCCACGGGTAAAGATGTTTATGTTTTCTTCATGTGCCTTTAATTTTGAAATGTGTTGCCGAAGGCTGGCTGGTCCAAAAAGAAAAGGAGGGGAAACTGTAGGCACAAATATGACTTGGAACAGCCAGCTTGAATAAAGATGGTAGGGACAAGTTAATGCAGCTGGCAAGCTGCTTCCAAGTATCAGAAACAGGTGCTGTGAGTTAATCAGGTGGGCCCTGGGTGATCCCACGGGTGAAAGCAGCATAGAAGGAAGTAGCTAGCAAAGGCAGTGTGGCTTTGAGTCAGCTCTGTTGGTTGTACTACGTTGCCCGTGTATGTCTCTGCACATGCATTACCTAGCCTCTCTAAACCTTTGAATGAGCATAGCTGTAGCCTGCACCACTACAACAGTTACCGATACCTTTTTCTTTCTAGCAGACGACTGTGAGATGATTAAAAGCTACACAGGGAGACCCTGTGACAAGGTGGAAGGCAAAGCAGTAGTTGAATTCAAGGCGAAATCAAGGGGAAATGTGTCCAGGGTGGCAAAAGGCACTGAACAGCATCAGGCAAGGCTCAAAATTTCAAATAGCAGCAACAAGAGTTGTAAAGGACTGTGGAACTTCAGCAGAACTAAGCCTCTCCAAACCTTTGAATGAATACAGCTTGCACCACTACAACACTCGAGTGCCTTTAATCATAAATACCTTTATTAGGGTTGGTGTAAGATTCTCTCGCCTCGCACTTCAAGGTAGAGCTGACAAACAATTCAGGGCACAGACTCAAGGAGTGGTGGCGCCTTGGAGGCAGGTAGCCTTTGGGATGGAGCTGTGCTTCGGTATTCAAATGACATCAAAACGAGCAAAGTTCGCGCAAAGGATAGCAATTCATCAAGATTTCACAGACCTTTGCTCAAGGGGCTAGATGTGCCGCTTACCACCTCTAGAGGACCAGCTCATGCCCATGGATCAACTCGGAGCCTGGCCGCCAAGTCTCCACGCCGCTCCACCCTCCATGGGCGTTGCAGGGGATCGCTGTGCAGCAGATTCCTCACATACCTGCGACAGCTGCACCCCATGCTGAGAGCCTTTCGGTGTTGTACCTTTCCTTAGATTGTGAACAATGCTGATTTTTAACAAAGGGTTTAATATCTAGGCCACTTAAAGAAATTAAGCCACAATACCCCGAGCCCCCGGCCCGCCCCGGTGCTGTGTGATGCTACCGGCTGGTGATGGCAAGAACCCGCTAGGCCCTGCCCCAGCCACACCAAAGGGCATAAATGGCACTGCGCACCCTCTCCACTTGGGGCTTTCCTGCCACGGCACCACGGCCGTCCCAGGCGCCGAGTCCCGCCTCTGACTGCTGCATCCAACCGCTCCCCCAGTGAAAACGGACGGCAGCCTTGGCTGTGCCGTCATCTCCACTGCCCCAGCGCTGCTGTCAGCAACCGGCACTGCAGCCTGCACCCCAGTATCGCTGCTTGCACCCTGGCTCTGCCACCCGCTGCCCATCCCCCAGTACTGCTCGCACCCCCAGACATCGCTGCTTGGCTCAGGGCAGTCCCCGTACAGCAGCAGCAGCAGCAGCCATGCCAGCGACTCTTGTGGGGCCCACCACAGCACCCACAGCACACGACATGAGATTGAACCACAGCTTTATTGCGTGGCGCCAGGCGGCGGCTGCTGCAGGCGCAGCCGGGACAGGGCTCACGGCTCGGCACAGCCGCTCAGTAGCAGAAGAGGGGCTGCCCATCTTCCTGTGCCAGCTGCAGCAGGCACTCGAGCAGCACCATGGCGTTGGGCCGCAGATCCGGCGGCACCTCCTGGCTGACCACGTGGCGCAGGAAGGCCACGTTTGGCTCGGCCGGGAACCAGTACGACCGCTCCAGGCGGCCGTAGGTGTTGATGAAGGCCTCGATTGCGGGCAAGTGCACCTCGGGGACGTAGCCCAGTGCCCACAGTCGCCTCATCACAAACTCATAGTTCCAGATTGCGGCCACACTCAGATCACGGCTAGCTCCCCGCTCCGTCTCCTCGACCATCTGTGGCAGAGAGGGTACGGTCAGTACCGGCACCCGCGGGTGACCGAGCACAAGGGGGACCAGGGCACACCGGGCTGTGGCTGCGGGCACTGTGCCCGGCTCCCCGGCTCGCAGCACCAGCCTACCTCCATGATTCCCTCGGGGATGGTGGCGGCACTGAAGCCGCGGTAGCGATCCGCGTTGGGGAAGACTCTGTGGACGATTCGGCGGTCAAGCTGGAAGGCGATCTCGCCCAGCAGCCGCTGCCATCTCGGCTGCCAGCTCTCTGCGGGAACCAGCAGCGTCAGGCACTCATCCCCAAACCAGTGTTTTCCCTCCGTTCCTCCCCCGACACCTGCCAGGGGCTTCCAGAGGCCGCCGTGCCAGCCTTGCCTGTGCACAGGCTACCAAAGGTTGCTCCCCACCTCTCCCGCGTGCCCCTGGCACAGGGTGCCCCGATGTTCTCTCCCATGATTCCACCACCCCCCGACACTCACCTCGCCGGCTGAAGCTTGGCTCCCAAGAGGGGGTTCCGGAGGTCCAGCTCTGCTCTGTCAGTGTCAGCCCCCAGTCCGAAGGGCGGGCAACAGGACGAGGTGTGGATGTTGGCAGCTGCGGCACCCACAGGCCCGAGGCCGCTACAGAGCTGCCTGCGCTCTCACCTGAGCTGGGGAAGGATCGCGGGGCTCTGTGTGGCACAGACACATAAGGGGGTGCTGAGCTGGGACCTGCGCCGCGGTAGCCGTGCTGGAACGGCTGTTGGTCCTGCCGCTCCAATTCCCGTCTCAGCTCTTGGTTCCTATTAAACAGCAGATTTGTCATATCTCTCAGCTGGTCAAAGACCGTGAAGAGTCCGGGCCTGACGCCAGGCAAGTGCCCGCTGGGTCCCGGCTCCATGGCCGCTCCTGGTGCTGGCTCCTGTGCCTCTGGCAAGGCCAGTGCCTTGGGCGCAGGATATCAGCAGCAGGTGGGGTGTGGTCCGAGGTGATGTCACAAAGGGACTGGGTTCTCCATGGTTCTGGGACCCGGCACACGCGCCGGCAGTGCCACGGGGCCCGTCTCAGGGGCACCACAGGCAAGGGGAGGCCAGAGGATGGGAAGGCTGCACCGCCTCTTGTGCTGCGTCTTGGCCGTCCCAGCAGCTCCGGGCCCCGTGTCCCAGCGGCGGCTGCTCTCACAGAGTCATGGAATCATTTTGGTCGGAAGAGCCCCTCGAGCTCATCGAGTCCAAGCCCTCACCTTACACTGACAAGCCTGCCACTGAGCCATTTCCCTCAGCACCTCAGCTCTACTGCTTTGGCATCCCTCCAGGGATGGGGACTCCCCCACCTGCCTGGGCAGCCCACGCCAGTCCAACAAGCCTCTCAGGGGCAAAGTTCTTCCTCATTTCCCAGCTAAGCCTCCCCTGAAGCAACCCAAGGCTCTTCTTCTCCAGGCTGAACATCCCCATGTCTCTCACTTGTTTTGACTGTCACTTGTTTGCACTGTGGCGACAGTTGAGTTCGTGGGCGAGGTAAGAGAAACATTTTTTCCATGTCTATTACAAACCAGCACATGAATTTTTCTTCTGCGTGTGCCAGACGGTCCCAGTGAAGTTTTCAGAGAAATCACAAAATCGTTACGGTTGGACAGGACCTTGAAGATCGTCGAGTCCAAGCACTAAGCTGACCCTGCCAAGCCCATCCCTAAACTAAACCATATCCCTCCGTCCTTCATCTAGATGTCTTTTCAATATCCCTAGGGACGGTGACTGCACCGCTGCTGCCTCCCTGGGCAGCCCGTTCCAATGTTTAACCACCCTCTCAGTGAAAAAGTTCTTCCTAATGTCCAACCTAAAGCCCCCTGCTGCGACCCAAACCCATTGCCTCGTGTTCTTTCACTCACTACCACAGAGAAGAGATCAACCCCCACCTCCCTACAACTCCCCTTTAGCTACTTGTAGAGAGTGGTCGTGTCTCCTCTAGGCTAAACGTCCCCAGCTCCCTCAGCTGCTCTTCACACAACCTGTTCTCCAGACCCTTCCCCAGCGCTGCTGCCCGGCTCTGGACACGCTCCGGCCCCTGCGTTCCTTCTTGCACTGAGGGGCCCAGAACTGGACACAGCACTCGAGGTTGAGCCTCACCAGTGCCCAGTGCAGGGGAACAATCACCTCCCTGGCCCTGCTGGCCACACAGGATGCCCTTGTCCTTCTTGGCCAGCTGGGCACGCTGCTGGCTGACGTTCATCTGGCTGCTGGTTAACACTCCCAGGTCCCTTTCCACGGGAAAGCTTTCCAACCCCTGCGCCCCAAGCCTTGCTTTTGTGCCTTGCCACAGTGTTTTCCTACGGACCTGGGAGATACAGGCGAGACAACTGCGCTGAGCAGTACGGGGCTTTAAGCAGCCCCTAAAGTTTTAAGGTCTTGCACTTCAGCAAGGTATGGAGTGAACAGCACAGCTATTTCAACCTCCACTTTGAGAGCACGGCTGTTTGAAGCACAGATGCAGAAATTCCGTGTGGAAAACGTGCCTGCCTTCAAGATCTGAACAATTCCCTGGCAGACCCCCAGTCATTAGAGAGGGCCAAGAGCCATCAGCTGTACACCAAGTACGCATTTGTTGTGCTTATCCCCTCCAGCTGTTGAAAGACAAATGGCCAAAGTCTATTCCAGCAGAAAGGATTTAAAGGGACAACCACTATCGGATGCAGGCTGGGAATGCATGCTGATGGACAGAGTTTTGTAGAGAACAGAGTAAAGAAGACAGGCACAGGCGCTCCCCTCAAATACCTCTGCACAAAGACTGAGTTCCTAGCCTTCAAAGCAAACGGCTGACAAAACAGCAGAAGCAGCGGCCAAATCTGAAAGTCTGGCCTTGATCCCTGGAAAGACACCGAGGATACTGGGCCCGATCCTGCCTTATGAAGAAGGTGGTAGAAAATGTATCGGTGATTTGGCAGCAAAGGAACAAAAAGACAGGTGAGAGCATCATCGCAGGGGTGACAAAACCAGGGATGACCTCAGGGGAATACTGGCAAATAGACTTCATCGAGCTGCTGAGAAAGGGAGCCTCTCAGTATCTCCTCGACCTGGTAGACACATGTAATGGATGGCCCTGTGGCACCGATGTGGCACGCGAAGCAGTCAAACAAGTCCTAAATCACAGCGTACCCTGCTTTGCTGTACCAGCAGGAATGTTTTCAGACAGAGGCCCTTGTTTTGTTGCAGAAGTGGTTAAGAAGGTGGGAGCGCATCTGGGAGCCAAGTGGGATTTACATACGCCCAACAGACCTCAAGCTAGTGGAAAAGTAGAAGGCGTGAACCAGAGCCTTAAGTTACAGTGGAATCAAATACACCAAGAAACCTCCTTCTCTCGGTTACAAGCTTTACCAAAAGCTTAGCTAAGAATACGAGTACAACCAGGAAGAAATTGTGTAAGCTCGTTTCAATCTGCTGGCTTTGGGCAAGACCTTCCAGGAGCTCCACAACCATGTGACCCCACCTCAACCAAGTGGACTAGGCGTTCCGGCACATCCATTTCAACCAGGAGAGTGGGTTTACGTCAAGACATGGAAGGACAAAGCCCTGAGAGCTAAGTGGCAGGGACCTTTCCGGGTCTTGTTGACTACTTCCACTGCCCTGAGAGTGGCTGAAAAAGGATCTTGGCAACATTATTCTAGAGTTCAGAGAGCTACAGCCCCGTGCACAGTCGAACAAAAATCACCACTTACCCGAAAACTTACTAAACACCCTTGAACAATTACAAGAGAGCTGGAATTCGTAAGATCCCAAAGGATTATGTGGCTGAAAAGGTGCATTTTCCTCCTTGGACTGCTTGCCGGCCTAATGAGCGGAACTGGGAGAACACTCGGCAAGTTACTGGCTTTGCTCCCCCATTACCTCAGGAGGAACAGGGTTTCCCTGGAAAGCTGTGCCTATGGAGTGGGCAGAGCGATGCCAAAACCTGCTTGCTCTGGGAGATGGGAATCAAGCCAGCGGTCGCTTGCGGGACCGTGGCACGAGAATAGTGAGCACGCGCATGAGCTTCGCAGAGTTTACCAAAGACTCCAAGCAAAATGCAGCCAAGCTATGAAAAGCAGGAAATATTGGTCCAACCGAAGCTCCACAAGGTCTGTTGTGCTCCAACCAACAAAAAGGGAATTGGCCCAACCCTCGCTGTGCTGCGAGGAGTACTTGTCAGTACTCTCTGACCCCTGAGAGCAATCTCCCCGTCCTAACACGACGACGGAAGGCTACTCTGTGCAGTATTTTCCCCAATGGGTGGCCTCTCTTCTCTTACGAGGCAAAATGGACTTGTAGCGTTAGAACCTACCTTCTGGATATGTGGCACAAGAGCTCCGGAATGGATTCAGCTGTAGGGGAATTCCGGTGCCGCCACTCAGAGCCCTTGAGGGACTACGTGGAGGAGAACCCCGCAGTGAGAGACGTCTTCAGCTTCCAAAAGAGCTTCCCTTAGTTTCAGGAGGAGAGAGGTTTTGGCTTCTTTTCTGCCCTTGGTGTGCCGCAGGGTCACATGGAACTAAAAGAAAGAAACCAAGCCATTTGTTAGAGTTGGGAGCCACCCATACCATTACAGCGTTGAACAGCACCAGCTATGAACTCCAACAACTTTGACTTGTCACATGACAGAAGCGCATGGCTCCAGACTTCTGCATTCATAAGACAAGAAAGTTGTACACATATAAGTCTTCGACTACCTGATTTATTGCCCGTAAATCCTGCACTCATCGATAAGTTTTGCCATCAGGCTTTTTGTCAGGCAGGATATGTGTGCCAAGCCGTGAGCCCTGTCCCGGCTGCGCCTGCAGCAGCCGCCGCCTGGCACCACAAAATAAGGCTGTGGGTCAATCTCATGTCGTGTGCTGTGGGTGCTGCGGTGCGTACTATAAGAGCCGCTAGCATGGCTGCTGCTGCTGCTGCTGTGTGGGGACAGCCTTGAGCCAAGCAGCGATGTCAGGGGGTGCCAGCAGTAGCGGGGGATGGGCAGCCACGCGGGAGGTGGGTGGCAATGGCAGGCAGCGGGTGGCAGAGCCGGGGTGCAAGCAGCGATACCGGGGTGCAGGTGGCAGTGCTGGGTGCTGACAGTAGCGCCGGGGCAGCGGAGATGACGGCACAGCCAAGGCTGCCGTCCGTTTTCACCGGGGGAGCGGTCGGATGCAGCAGCCAGAGGCGGGACTCGGCGCCTGGGACGGCCGTGGTGCCGTGGCAGGAAAGCCCCAAGTGGAGAGGGAGCCTAGTGCTGTTCATGCCCTTTGGTGTGGCTGGGGCAGGGCCTAGCGAGTTCTTGCTGTCACCAGCCGGCAGCGTCGTACAGGAACCGGGGCGGGCCCGGGCCTCAGGGGATTGTGGCTTAACTTCTTAAGTGGCCTAGATATTAAACGCTTTGTTAAAAATCAGCATCGTTCACAAACTAAGGAAAGGTACAACACCGAAAGGCTCTCAGGACGGAGCCCTCCAATCTCCCGTCCCACGGCCACTAAACCTAACCCGTCCCACAGCCTCGCACCAGCTCCAGCCTTCCGCGCACCACAACCCCAACGCAGCCGCCCCGCCGCCTTTCCTGACAGGCCTCCCGGCCCCCGCCCCAGCTCACCGCTCTCCTGCCTCTCTCTCCGCCACACCACCGCTGGCCTCGGCCCTCGCCCGGAACCCCCCGCGCCGAGAGGCGGCCGCCCGGCCGCGCCTGGAACGGCCCGGCCCGAGCTGCCCTGGCCGCACGGAAGGATACTGTCCCGGCTCCAGCGAACGCCTCGGCCGGGCCCGGCGGCCGCCTCCGCCATCTTGAAACAACCGCCACTCCCAGAGCGCCCCGCGCCGGCCCCCCAGCGCCCGCCGCCCATTGGCTGCTCGCGCCGGCTTCGCCCCGCCGCTCCCGCGGGAGAGCGGGGCATGCTGGGAGCTGTAGTCCCGCGCGGGCCGGCCGGCCCGGAGCCTGCCCTCCCGCGGAACTACCGCTCCCGCCGGGCCGCCTCGCTCGTCCCGCCTGCTGCCGGCCGGCCGAGCCAGCGGACAGAGAACTACCTCTCCCAGCGCACCTCGCGGGTGCGGCCGCGGCCGCGGCTGCGGGGTGGGAGGAAGGGCAAAAGAGGTTACGCCCCCCGCCGGGGACGCGCACACGCCCCCATCGGTCTCGCCTGCCTACCGGGGCGCTGACGGCGAGGCCAGGAGCCTGAAAGAACGGCCTCTCAGCCAAAACTTTCTCCGTGGCACTAGGATCACGAGAACTGCTGAAAGCATTTGCACGTGGAAAGGATCTCAGCATCAGCCCTTCCATCTCTCAGCAGCTTGAGGCACGGAACTGTCATTTGTGTGGCCAGAAAGCGAGACATCTCTCCCGAGCCCTGCGTACCGCTGCTACAAATTGCAGTTCGAGAACATCTTCCTATGAATTTTAAAGCCAAAAGTGTCCACGTGATCTTAACTGTGTGCAGATGTGAAGTTGCCATATCAACTTTTGGCTGGGGGGGCTGGGGGGTGTGATGTGCGCCTGCAAGACACGGCAAGAAAGGTTTGGCTCTGAAAGTCCCGTGTTTGCTGATTTGTAATTGGATCTTTTTGCTTTTCTGTCTGGATCTGTGACCACTTGTGTGGCACAACATAGCAATGCAAACCCCAGCCCACTGCAGTAACTTGTAGTCTCTACAGAGTGGATAGTCTATAGGGTGTAACTTGCAGTCTCTAGCAAAGTCCTTAGAAGGTGGGCGATTTCTCACAAGCATTTTGGACGTTCTCATTTGAGGAAAAAAGAGGCTTTTTCCCCATGGCCAGTGTGATTCATATTACGGACCTTCTATGAGTAATAGCAAGTTCCAGAAAGGCTGATTGCTCACACCTCAACTGGCATGGCAGGTGTTTGCTATTCTGGACTGCCCAGGGCAGGACCATACTTCACCATTTACAGTCTTTATTGGGTAAGAATGGAACTAGTCAGACCTTTGTAAAAGGTGCTGAGAGTTCATCTCACTGGTGTCTAAGCTTGGTGGCAAGCATAACATTGAGGGTGGGACTGTGAGGGATTCTTCGGAATAGTTAATAGGATTGGAGTCACCTGAGCTAGTTCAGCTTTATCTTCTGTCTTTTGTCTAACTCACGTGGCTCTTCATCTCTTCCCTCTAGAGGAAAAGGCAACCTATGGCAGACTTGGTTTCCTCATTAATGTTTCATGGAGCTGCCATCTCTCCCTACGCGCCTCTGCTAGAGGTGGCCTTCAGTTTACCTACAGGATACTTTTAATATAGCATTCAGGCTTTAAAGATGGAGGGTCTCTTTGTCTTCATCAGGGGTTTGGTTCAGGTCTCTTGAGAAGTTGCGGCTCTCTCGTTCGTAGACATCTTCTTTGGCTGATCCAATAGTTCATCTGTCATCCCGGCCGAGCCACTGTGCACGATGAATTAAACGTCCCTGTTGTTTTCTTTGATCACAGCAATAACAATTCCTCTGTTATTAGAATCATAGAATCATAGAATGGTAGGGGCTGGAAGGGATCTTTAGAGACCATCTAGTCCAACCCTCCCTGCAGAAGCAGGTTCACCTAGATCAGGTCACATAGGAACATGTCCAGGCGGGTCTTGAAGACCTCCAAGGAAGGAGACTCCACAACCCCTCCGGGCTGCCTGTGCCAGGGCTCCCTCACCTGAACAGTGAAATCTGAGTTGTCCCAGCAGATCCTTGCTCATCCATGGAGGCCTCCTACCTCCTTTTCCTCCTTTCTTGTGCATTGGGACACACTGATCCTGGGCTTGGAGGAAGTGGTGCTTGAAGATTGACCAGCTCTCGCTGGCCCTTCTACCATCAGGCCCTCTCTATTTGTCAGTACCAGGTCCAGCAGCACACCCTCCTTGTTGGTTCCTCGATCGTCTGCGACAGGAAGTTGTCGTCAACAGTCTGTAGGGACCTCCTTTCCTTTTCCCAGAGGATTGTTCCACTTAAAGGTAGTTAAAATTGGAGTTTTCCACAAGTTGTACTGCTTTGCTCTCCTGTCACCTGTGCTGTGGCAGCGGTTTCGGCGTCACGAAAGGCTGAACTTGAAGAGCTTTCAGCAACAGAAATTGCCTAAGTGCAGAGCAATAATATTTCTTAGTCTGAGCTCATTACTTAATAGTTTTGTAGAGCTTTTATAGAACCACGTGGACTTGGGGACAGAGTGTACCCTCAGCAGGTTCCCTGATGGCACCAAACTGCGAGGACTGGCTGATTCCCCAGAGGCTGTGCTGCCATTCAGCCGCCAAGTGCAGAGTCCTGCACCTGGGAAGGAACAACCCCATGCAGCTGGAGAGACTGGGGGTTGAGCTGCTGGAGAGCAGCTCTGCAGAGAGAGACCTGGGAGTGCTGGTGGACAATAAACTAACCATGAGCCAGCAAGGTGCCCTCGTGGCCAAGAAGGCCAATGGCATCCTGGGATGCATCAAGAAGAGTGTAGCCAACAAGACAACCTCAAGGGAGGTTCTCCTCCCCCTCTCCTCTGCCCTGGTGAGGCCTCATCTGGAGTCCTGTGCCCAGTTCTGGACTCCTCAGCTCAAGAGGGATAGATGCGCAAGGGCTCACTGTCCGAATTGAGTGACGACAGAGAAATAATTGTGCAAGTTTACGGCACAGAGCAAATGTGCATGTGCTGCCATTCAAAAGCAATCAGAGAGATGACTTGCCAGTGCTTGATGCTGGTTCATTTGAGCTTAAAAGTGCCATCCAGCTGTTCCTCTGATGTTGTTTTGCTATGAAATGTATATTTGTCAACTAAAAATGACAATAAGGAGTTTGTGCATTAAAACAGGGTTGTAGTGTTGGGGTTTTTTTCATTAATCCTGTTAGGGTGTTGTAAGTGAGGTCTAAATCTTGCATGGTATTCTAGTGCTGTGTCCGGAAAAAGGCAACTTGCACGGAAGGCATTTAAAGTGTGTAAACATACTATGGGTTTAGCGCCTTCAGACTCCTGGTGTAGCTTTTGTTTGGTTTTAATATAAAGTTAGCTGATTTTCTTTTCTTGGAGGCTGTGACTTCCATCCTTCTTAGGCAGCATATGCTTAGTCCCAATCTTGAGATACCACATGCAAAGTCAATGTTGCAGGAATTCTGATGTTCCTTGTGTGACGTGATGAGCGTTTGAAAAATTCGCTTGTTCATTTCTCTTCCAAGTCTTCCACACCGACGCTGTCTTATTCAATTCCTCAGAGAACTAATGGTTGGCTACAGTGGCTTATGGAGGACACATTGCTGCACCTGCAGGAAGAGCAAATGGTACATGATTCAGGAGCTCTATTTCAAGCAGAGGACAGCAGTGCTATTTTAAAAGGCAGCGATGAAACCTACTGTGCAATACTGTTTTCAGTCCTGAGTCACCCCTTGTTCAAGTGAAAAATGAAGTTGGTGACAAAAGTTGCGGAGAAGGGCCACGGAGGATGGATGATGGGAGTCCCGAAGAACCTGTTTTCTGCGAAGGGACTGAAGTTTGTGTGGCGTGACTGGCTGTGTAGGAGTAGGTTGAGCTGGTGGTAAGGTGATTCGGGCAAGAGACAGTGCTGAGACAAAGCTATAGGCCGGTGTTGGAACAGAAATAAATGGAGATAAGCAGTCCACAAACATAAAGGTGACGCGAGAGGAAGGTTCCTGAAAATTTGAGCAATCAAAACCCCCCTTTCTATGATGGAGCTTGGTTGGCTTTTGAAAGGAATCGAGTGATGTGTTGTCTCTGTCAGCAGGGGATTGCCCTTGATGACACAGAAGATCCCTTGTAGCACAGCAGCACTTATATCGACAGGAGGGATTTAGTCTGTTTGTACTAAGTAATGTATACATCAGCAGCTTAGTTGTAGTCGGTATTTTGTTGTGTATTATGTCCTGTGCATTCAGTCAGCTCATGAATGTGTGAGGAGTGGATGTTCCTGGTAAATATGTTTTCCTCTGTACCGGTAACGCTTTCACTAATTCATCTGAAGCTTATTTGACTACTGGGAAGTAGGCATGCTTGCCACTTGCTGCTACATGCTACATTGCTGCTTCACGGGGTTATTGATGGGGAGCAGGGGAACCTTCCCTGGCAGAAGCCTTGGCAAAAGTTCAGCTCGAGAAAGAAGAGGAACCCATAGAACTTCTAGTAGGTACAGGTGTCAGATTTTCAGCACTAAATCGGACTTTATTGCCCGTAAGTACACAAAACGTCGATATTGTGGGAGCAACCGGACAGGTCGAGAAAACTTTCTTTTTGAAACCACTAAGATGCAAAAGTGGGAAGAGCGTAGGGATTGATAAATTTCTCTACCTGCCCGAAGCTCCTCGAGCACTTTTAGAATGGGATGAACTCAAACAATCGAACGCTGAAATGAAATTGAAAGGTGGAGAAATTGATTTTTAAGTACCGGAAGAAAACCACATTGACCTTTTCAGTAGAACTGCAAATTAGGAAAGAAGAAATTAGACACCAATTAAAAGACCAGGTATATCCAGCAGTACAGGCCTAAGGAGTACCAGGAAAGGCTAAAAATGCAGAATTGGTTGTTGTTAAACTCAAAGGAGGAGCACAACCTGTTACGATAAAGCAGTATCCCCCGGAACTGGAAGACGGGCGAGGACTGAAAAACATCACAAAAGAATTTCTAAGATTGGGACTGTCAATCGAATGCTTCACAGAGTAAAACACACTGTTCAACGCTGTAATGGTATGGGTGGCTCCCAACTCTAACAAATGGCTTGGTTTCTTTCTTTTAGTTCCATGTGACCCTGCGGCACACCAAGGGCAGAAAAGAAGCCAAAACCTCTCTCCTCCTGAAACTAAGGGAAGCTCTTTTGGAAGCTGAAGACGTCTCTCACTGCGGGGTTCTCCTCCACGTAGTCCCTCAAGGGCTCTGAGTGGCGGCACCGGAATTCCCCTAGAGCTGAATCCATTCCGGAGCTCTTGTGCCACATATCCAGAAGGTAGGTTCTAACGCTACAAGTCCATTTTGCCTCGTAAGAGAAGAGAGGCCACCCATTGGGGAAAATACTGCACAGAGTAGCCTTCCGTCATCGTGTTAGGACGGGGAGATTGCTCTCAGGGGTCAGAGAGTACTGACAAGTACTCTTCGCAGCACAGCGAGGGTTGGGCCAATTCCCTTTTTGTTGGTTGGAGCACAACAGACCTTGTGGAGCTTCGGTTGGACCAATATTTCCTGCTTTTCATAGCTTGGCTGCATTTTGCTTGGAGTCTTTGGTAAACTCTGCGAAGCTCATGCGCGTGCTCACTGTTCTCGTGCCACGGTCCCGCAAGCGACCGCTGGCTTGATTCCCATCTCCCAGAGCAAGCAGGTTTTGGCATCGCTCTGCCCACTCCATAGGCACAGCTTTCCAGGGAAACCCTGTTCCTCCTGAGGTAATGGGGGAGCAAAGCCAGTAACTTGCCGAGTGTTCTCCCAGTTCCGCTCATTAGGCCGGCAAGCAGTCCAAGGAGGAAAATGCACCTTTTCAGCCACATAATCCTTTGGGATCTTACGAATTCCAGCTCTCTTGTAATTGTTCAAGGGTGTTTAGTAAGTTTTCGGGTAAGTGGTGATTTTTGTTCGACTGTGCACGGGGCTGTAGCTCTCAGAACTCTAGAATAATGTTGCCAAGATCCTTTTTCAGCCACTCTCAGGGCAGTGGAAGTAGTCAACAAGACCCGGAGAGGTCCCTGCCACTTAGCTCTCAGGGCTTTGTCCTTCCATGTCTTGACGTAAACCCACTCTCCTGGTTGAAATAGATTTGCCGGAACGCCTAGTCCACTTGGTTGAGGTGGGGTCACGTGGTTGTGGAGCTCCTGGAAGGTCTTGCCCAAAGCCAGCAGATTGAAACGAGCTTACACAATTTCTTCCTGGTTGTACTCGTATTCTTAGCTAAGCTTTTGGTAAAGCTTGTAACCGAGAGAAGGAGGTTTCTTGGTGTATTTGATTCCACTGTAACTGAAAGGTCTGGTTCACGCCTTCTACTTTTCCACTAGCTTGAGGTCTGTTGGGCGTATGTAAATCCCACTTGGCTCCCAGATGCGCTCCCACCTTCTTAACGTCTTCTGCAACAAAACAAGGGCCTCTGTCTGAAATCATTCCTGCTGGTACAGCAAAGCAGGGTATGCTGTGATTTAGGACTTGTTTGACTGCTTCCCGTGCCACATCAGTGCCACAGGGCCATCCATTACATGTGTCTACCAGGTCGAGGAGATACTGAGAGGCTCCCTTTCTCAGCAGCTCGGTGAAGTCTATTTGCCAGTATTCCCCTGAGGTCATCCCTGGTTTTGTCACCCCTGCAATGATGCTCTCACCTGTGTTAGGTCACTTTTCAACTCCTGGCTGGACCCCTTGGCGGGGTCCTCTCTTATTACACCTATTTCTTATGATTTATTTTGAGGCCTAGTCGCCTCTGAGGGGTTGTTGCCCAGCCATCTTTTTGTTCCTTTGCTGCCAAATCACCGATACATTTTCTACCACCTTCTTCATAAGGCAGGATCGGGCCCAGTATCCTCAGTGTCTTTTCAGGGATCAAGGCCAGACCTTCAGATTTGGCCGCTGCTTCTGCTGTTTTGTCAGCCGTTTGCTTTGAAGGCTAGGAACTCAGTCTTTGTGCAAAGGTATTTGAGGGGAGCGCCTGTGCCTGTCCTCTTTACTCTGTTCTCTACAAACCTCTGTCCATCAGCATGCATTCCCAGCCTGCATCCGATAGTGGTTGTCCCTTTAAATCCTTTCTGCTGCAATAGACTTTGGCCATTTGTCTTTCAACAGCTGGAGGGGATAAGCACAACAAACGCGTACTTGGTGTACAGCTGATGGCTCTTGGCCCACTCTAATGACTGGGGGTCTGCCAGGGAATTTTTCAGATCTTGAAGGCAGGCACATTCTCCACACGAAATTTCTGCATCTGTGCTTCAAACAGCCGTGCTCTCAAAGTGGAGGTTGAAATAGTTGTGCTGTTCACTCCATACCTTGCTGAAGTGCAAGACCTTAAAACTGTAGGGGCTGCTTAAAGCCCAGTACTGCTCAGCACAGTTGTCTTGCCTGTATCTCCCAGGTCCGTAGGAAAGCACTGTGGCAAGGCACAAAAGCAAGGCTTGGGGCGCAGGGGCTGGAAAGCTTTCCCGTGGAAAGGGACCTGGGAGTGTTAACCAGCAGCCAGATGAACATCAGCCAGCAGCGTGCCCAGCTGGCCAAGAAGGACAAGGGCATCCTGTGTGGCCAGCAGGGCCAGAGAGGTGATTGTTCCCCTGCACTGGGCACTGGTGAGGCTCAACCTCGAGTGCTGTGTCCAGTTCTGGGCCCCTCAGTGCAAGAAGGAACGCAGGGGCCGGAGTGTGTCCAGAGCCGGGCAGCAGCGCTGGGGAAGGGTCTGGAGAACAGGTTGTGTGAAGAGCAGCTGAGGGAGCTGGGGGCGTTTAGCCTAGAGGAGACACGACCACTCTCTACAAGTAGCTAAAGGGGAGTTGTAGGGAGGTGGGGGTTGATCTCTTCTCTGCGGTAGTGAGTGAAAGAACACGAGGCAATGGGTTTGGGTCGCAGCAGGGGGCTTTAGGTTGGACATTAGGAAGAACTTTTTCACTGAGAGGGTGGTTAAACATTGGAACGGGCTGCCCAGGGAGGCAGCAGCGGTGCAGTCACCGTCCCTAGGGATATTGAAAAGACATCTAGATGAAAGACGGAGGGATATGGTTTAGTTTAGGGATGGGCTTGGCAGGGTCAGCTTAGTGCTTGGACTCGACGATCTTCAAGGTCCTGTCCAACCGTAACGATTTTGTGATTTCTCTGAAAACTTCACTGGGACCGTCTGGCAGACGCAGAAGAAAAATTCATGTGTTGGTTTGTAATAGACATGGAAAAAATGTTTCTCTTAACTCGCCCACGAACTCAACTGTGGCCACAGTGCAAACAAGTGACAGTCAAAACAAGTGAGAGACCTGGGGATGTTCAGCCTGGAGAAGAAGAGCCTTGGGTTGCTTCAGGGGAGGCTTAGCTGGGAAATGAGGAAGAACTTTGCCCCTGAGAGGCTTGTTGGACTGGCGTGGGCTGCCCAGGCAGGTGGGGGAGTCCCCATCCCTGGAGGGATCCCAAAGCAGTAGAGCTGAGGTGCTGAGGGAAATGGCTCAGTGGCAGGCTTGTCAGTGTAAGGTGAGGGCTTGGACTCGAGCTCGAGGGGCTCTTCCGACCAAAATGATTCCATGACTCTGTGAGAGCAGCCGCCGCTGGGACACGGGGCCCGGAGCTGCTGGGACGGCCAAGACGAAGCACAAGAGGCGGTGCAGCCTTCCCATCCTCTGGCCTCCCCTTGCCTGTGGTGCCCCTGAGACGGGCCCCGTGGCACTGCCGGCGCGTGTGCCAGGTCCCAGAACCATGGAGAACCCAGTCCCTTTGTGACATCACCTCGGACCACACCCCACCTGCTGCTGATATCCTGCGCCCAAGGCACTGGCCTTGCCAGAGGCACAGGAGCCAGCACCAGGAGCGGCCATGGAGCCGGGACCCAGCGGGCACTTGCCTGGCGTCAGGCCCGGACTCTTCACGGTCTTTGACCAGCTGAGAGATATGACAAATCTGCTGTTTAATAGGAACCAAGAGCTGAGACGGGAATTGGAGCGGCAGGACCAACAGCCATTCCAGCACGGCTACCGCGGCGCAGGTCCCAGCTCAGCACCCCCTTATGTGTCTGTGCCACACAGAGCCCCGCGATCCTTCCCCAGCTCAGGTGAGAGCGCAGGCAGCTCTGTAGCGGCCTCGGGCCTGTGGGTGCCGCAGCTGCCAACATCCACACCTCGTCCTGTTGCCCGCCCTTCGGACTGGGGGCTGACACAGACAGACCAGAGCTGGACCTCCGGAACCCCCTCTTGGGAGCCAAGCTTCAGCCGGCGAGGTGAGTGCGCGGGGGTGGTGGAATCATGGGAGATAACAGCGGGGCGCCCTGTGCCAGGGGCACGCGGGAGAGCTGGGGAGCAACCTTTGGTAGCCTGTGCACAGGCAAGGCTGGCACGGCAGCCTCTGGAAGCCCCTGGCAGGTGTCGGGGGAGGAACGGAGGGAAAACACAGGTTTGGGGATGAGTGCCTGACGCTGCTGGTTCCCGCAGAGAGCTGGCAGCCGAGATGGCAGCAGCTGCTGGGCGAGATCGCCTTCCAGCTTGACCGCCGAATCGTCCACAGAGTCTTCCCCAACGCGGATCGCTACCGCGGCTTCAGTGCCGCCACCATCCCCGAGGGAATCATGGAGGTAGGCTGGTGCTGCGAGCCGGGGAGCCGGGCACAGTGCCCGCAGCCACGGCCCGGTGCGCCCTGGTCCCCCTTGTGCTCGGTCACCCGCGGGTGCCGGTACTGACCGTACCCTCTCTGCCACAGATGGTCGAGGAGACGGAGCGGGGAGCTAGCCGTGATCTGAGCGTGGCCGCAATCTGGAACTATGAGTTTGTGATGAGGCAACTGTGGGCACTGGGCTACGTCCCCGAGGTGCACTTGCCCGCAATCGAGGCCTTCATCAACACCTACGGCCGCCTGGAGCGGTCGTACTGGTTCCCGGCCGAGCCAAACGTGGCCTTCCTGCGCCACGTGGTCAGCCAGGAGGTGCCGCCGGATCTGCGGCCCAACGCCATGGTGCTGCTCGAGTGCCTGCTGCAGCTGGCACAGGAAGATGGGCAGCCCCTCTTCTGCTACTGAGCGGCTGTGCCGAGCCGTGAGCCCTGTCCCGGCTGCGCCTGCAGCAGCCGCCGCCTGGTGCCACGCAATAAAGCTGTGGGTCAATCTCATGTCGTGTGCTGTGGGCTTCTTCCTAAGCAGCAAAAAGCATAAGGATGGCAATGCACCTGCTGGTTGCACAAGAGAATAGCAATATTGATTAAGAAAGATACGTAACCATCTGCCCTATGGATCCTCCCACAGGGGAGGCCACCAGTGAGTCAGTGCAGGGCGCCCAGCTTTATAGGCAAAACCCCACGAGTCAGTGGGAGGTGCATTTTCTTCAGGCAGAGACCCCTGGGCTATCTTCCTCCGTGCTGGATTTTGCCTGGGCTGGCCACGAATGGCAGAGGAATCCAAGGGAGCTCTCCAGAAAGCAATCCATTTCTCCACCGCTCTCTATTTCTTAACCCGTCAGTGCCCGCTGATGGCTGCTAAGAAAATGCCGCCACTTTTTCACTGAGAGGGTGGTTAAACATTGGAACGGGCTGCCAGTTTAGGGATGGGCTTGGCAGGGTCAGCTTAGTGCTTGGACTCGACGATCTTCAAGGTCCTGTCCAACCGTAACGATTTTGTGATTTCTCTGAAAACTTCACTGGGACCGTCTGGCACACGCAGAAGAAAAATTCATGTGTTGGTTTGTAATATACACGGAAAAAAATGTTTCTCTTAACTCGCCCACGAACTCAGCTGTGGCCACAGTGCAAACAAGTGACAGTCAAAACAAGTGAGAGACCTGGGGATGTTCAGCCTGGAGAAGAAGAGGCTGGGGAGAGACACAATCACGCCCTGCAACTCCCTGACAGGAGGCTGTAGTGAGGTTAGGGGTGGGAGTCGGTGTCTCCTCCCCAGTCATGAATGACAGGACAAGAGGAAGCGGCCTCGGGTTGTTCCAGGGGAGCCTTAGCTGGGAAATGAGGAAGAACTTTGCCCCTGAGAGGCTTGTTGGACTGGCGTGGGCTGCCCAGGCAGGTGTGGGAGTCCCCATCCCTGGAGGGATGCCAAAGCAATAGAGCTGAGGTGCTGGGGGAAATGGCTCAGTGGCAGGCTTGTCAGTGTGAGGTGAGGGCTTGGACTCGATGAGCTTGAGGGGCTCTTCCGACCAAAATGATTCCATGACTCTGTGAAAGCAGGCGGCGCTGGGTTGGTGCCCCCGAGACGGGCCCTGTGGCACTGCGGGGCGTGTGCCGGGTCCAAGCACCATGGAGGACCCAGTCCCTTTGTGACATCACCTCGGACCACACCCCACCTGCTGCTGATATCCTGCGCCCAAGGCAGTGGCCTTGCCAGAGGCTCAGGAGCCAGCACCGGGAGTGGCCATGGAGCCGGGACCCAGCGGGTACATGCCTCACAACAGGACCTTGATTGTCAACCAGATAGATCATGTGGAACGCCAATTACTGGCGATCAGGGCTGAGAATCAAGAGCTGGAGTGGGAACTGGAGCGACGGAACCAACAGCGGTTCCAGCACGGCAGTCGCGGCGCAGGGCCCAGCTCAGCACCCACCTATGTGTCTGTGCCCCACGGAGCCCCGCGATCCTTCCCCAGCTCAGGTGAGAGCGCAGGCAGCTCTGTAGCGGCCTCGGGCCTGTGGGTGCCGCAGCTGCCAACATCCACACCTCGTCCTGTTGCCCGCCCTTCGGACTCGGGGCTGACAGTGACAGACCAGAGCTGGACCTCCGGAACCGCCTCTTGGGAGCCGAGCTTCAGCCGGCGAGTTGAGTGTGGGGGGGTGGTGGAATCATGGGAGATAACAGCGGGGCTCCCTGTGCCAGGGGCACGCGGGAGAGCTGGGGAGCAACCTTTGGTAGCCTGTGCACAGGCAAGGCTGGCACGGCGGCCTCTGGAAGCCCCTGGCAGGTGTCGGGGGAGGAACGGAGGGAAAACACTGGTTTGGGGATGAGTGCCTGATGCTGCTGGTTCCCGCAGAGAGCTGGCAGCCGAGATGGCAGCAGCTGCTGGGCGAGATCGCCTTCCAGCTTGACCGCCGAATCGTCCACAGCGTCTTCCCCAACGCGGATCGCTACCGCGGCTTCAGTGCCGCCACCATCCCCGAGGGAATCGTGGAGGTAGGCTGGTGCTGCGAGCCGGGGAGCCGGGCACAGTGCCCACAGCCACGGCCCGGTGCGCCCTGGTCCCCCTTGTGCTCGGTCACCTGCGGGTGCCAGTGCTGACCGTACCCTTTCTGCCACAGATGATCCTCAGAACGGAGCGGGGAGATAGACATCTGTGCAGGGCTGCATTCCGGAACTATGAGTTTCTGATGAGGCGACTGTGGGCACTGGGCTACGTCCCCGAGGTGCACTTGCCCGCAATCGAGGCCTTCATCAAAACCTACGGCCGCCTGGAGCAGTCGTACTGGTTCCCGGCCGAGCCAAACGTGGCCTTCCTGCGCCACGTGGTCAGCCAGGAGGTGCCGCCGGATCTGCGGCCCAACGCCATGGTGCTGCTCGAGTGCCTGCTGCAGCTGGCACAGGAGGACGGGCAGCCCCTCTTCTGCTACTGAGCAGCTGCTGCCAAGCTGTGAGCCCTGTCCCGGCTGTGTCTGCAGCAGCCGCCGCCTGGCGCCACGCAATAAAGCTGTGGTTCAATCTCATGTCGTGTGCTGTGGGTGTTGTGGTGGGCCCCACAAGAGTCGCTGGCATGGCTGCTGCTGCTGCTGCTGTACGGGGACTGCCCTGAGCCAAGCAGCGATGTCTGGGGGTGCGAGCAGTACCGGGGGATGGGCAGCGGGTGGCAGAGCCAGGGTGCAAGCAGCGATACTGGGGTGCAGGCCGCAGTGCCGGTTGCTGACAGCAGCGCTGGGGCAGTGGAGATGACGGCACAGCCAAGGCTGCCGTCCGTTTTCACTGGGGGAGCGGTTGGATGCAGCAGTCAGAGGCGGGACTCGGCACCTGGGACGGCCGTGGTGCCGTGGCAGGAAAGCCCCAAGTGGAGAGGGTGCGCAGTGCCATTTATGCCCTTTGGTGTGGCTGGGGCAGGGCCTAGCGGGTTCTTGCCATCACCAGCCGGTAGCATCACACAGCACCGGGGCGGGCCGGGGGCTCGGGGTATTGTGGCTTAATTTCTTTAAGTGGCCTAGATATTAAACCCTTTGTTAAAAATCAGCATTGTTCACAATCTAAGGAAAGGTACAACACCGAAAGGCTCTCAGCATGGGGTGCAGCTGTCGCAGGTATGTGAGGAATCTGCTGCACAGCGATCCCCTGCAACGCCCATGGAGGGTGGAGCGGCGTGGAGACTTGGCGGCCAGGCTCCGAGTTGATCCATGGGCATGAGCTGGTCCTCTAGAGGTGGTAAGCGGCACATCTAGCCCCTTGAGCAAAGGTCTGTGAAATCTTGATGAATTGCTATCCTTTGCGCGAACTTTGCTCGTTTTGATGTCATTTGAATACCGAAGCACAGCTCCATCCCAAAGGCTACCTGCCTCCAAGGCGCCACCACTCCTTG
Organism: Colius striatus; assembly: GCF_028858725.1. NCBI lineage: Eukaryota > Metazoa > Chordata > Aves > Coliiformes > Coliidae > Colius > Colius striatus. Next base: position 83,543,810 of record NC_084790.1, read on the forward strand.
AGTCTGTGCCCTGAATTGTGTGTCAGCTCTACCTTGAAGTGCGAGGCGAGAGAATCTTACACCAACCCTAATAAAGGTATTTATGATTAAAGGCACTCGAGTGTTGTAGTGGTGCAAGCTGTATTCATTCAAAGGTTTGGAGAGGCTTAGTTCTGCTGAAGTTCCACAGTCCTTTACAACTCTTGTTGCTGCTATTTGAAATTTTGAGCCTTGCCTGATGCTGTTCAGTGCCTTTTGCCACCCTGGACACATTTCCCCTTGATTTCGCCTTGAATTCAACTACTGCTTTGCCTTCCACCTTGTCACAGGGTCTCCCTGTGTAGCTTTTAATCATCTCACAGTCGTCTGCTAGAAAGAAAAAGGTATCGGTAACTGTTGTAGTGGTGCAGGCTACAGCTATGCTCATTCAAAGGTTTAGAGAGGCTAGGTAATGCATGTGCAGAGACATACACGGGCAACGTAGTACAACCAACAGAGCTGACTCAAAGCCACACTGCCTTTGCTAGCTACTTCCTTCTATGCTGCTTTCACCCGTGGGATCACCCAGGGCCCACCTGATTAACTCACAGCACCTGTTTCTGATACTTGGAAGCAGCTTGCCAGCTGCATTAACTTGTCCCTACCATCTTTATTCAAGCTGGCTGGTCCAAGTCATATTTGTGCCTACAGTTTCCCCTCCTTTTCTTTTTGGACCAGCCAGCCTTCGGCAACACATTTCAAAATTAAAGGCACATGAAGAAAACATAAACATCTTTACCCGTGGCCATGACTTTACAACAAAAGGTCAAGAACAGCTACATCGCCGAACAACAGAACACAAAAATCCATAGACTCAAAGTAAACATAATCTGATATATGTTGCTAGGAGGGACGCATACTGGCGAGAAGGGATGAGTTCACTGTACTTCCACGGACGTTTCTGGTTCCCGAATGTAGGTGCGGACTTTTCTTCAACTTCTTTAGCATGCTTATCTGTGAGCGTTATCTGTAAGTTGGAAATATCTCTTCCTCCGTAGAAAACACACCATTTTTGCTTTCAAGTTTCCATTGGCCGTCTTGTTACGTTCTTCCGTTCTTTTAATGAGATACAGATTGCTGGAGGAATTTACAGCAGCATACGTGGTGCCACGGTTGTCAGGCTTTACATTTTAATAGGGTGATGGATTGAGGGTGAATCACTTGGTTCTTTCCTCAAGAAATCTTGAAATCTACCATCTCGTGATCCCCGCAGCCAAGGTTGCCTCCAACCTCCACATCTCCAACCCGACCCTCCTTATTTGTCAGCACCAGCTCCAGCAGCACACCCCTCCTCGTTGGTTCCTCAATCACCTGTGTCAGGAAGTTGTCATCAACATGCTCTAGGAACCTCCTGGACCGTGTGCGCTTGGCTGAGTGGCTTTGCCAGCAAATATCAGGGAGGTCGAAGTCTCCCATGAGGACCAGGGATTGTGACTGTGAGGCAGCTCCCAGCTGTTTGTAGAAGGCCTCATCCACTTCCTCCTCCTGATCAGGTGGCCTGTAGCAAACTCCTACGGCAGTATCACCTACCTTACCCTGCCCCTTAATTTTCACCCCCAAGCACTCAACCTGCCCCTCCTCCCCACTCAGGCAGAGCTCAATGCACGTTAATTGCTCCCTCACATAGAGAGCAACTCCACTCCCTCGCCTTGTCAGCCTGTCTCTCCTGAACAATCCATAGCCCTCCATGGCCATGCTCCAGCTCTTTATTCTTGAGAAAAGACAAAAAGAAGACAAGCTCGGGACCTAATTCTTAAAAAAAGGTCTGTGCTTTAAAGGGCCTTAGACTAGGTTTTCTTCCTCCTGGCGGCTGTTTCTTCAGGACCTTTTTCTCCATCTTTTTATAGGTCAGTCACACATCGTTGGCAAATTTCTTTGGCCACTGGGTCTATTCCTACACATCCCTATCTTCTCAAAACTAAATCCCATCTTGCTTGCGTCCCCCCGACGTCTTCTTGGATGAAAATAGCTTGTTTATTTATTGTTTCTTTTCCATCCGGGAGAAGCCAGTTTCCCTGTGTCTCAGAGGTTCCCAACTCCCTTCATGTTGAGTCTTCTGTAAATACTGGAGTCCCTTTTGGCGAAGGTGCTTGCGGGGTGAGATTGGACACACTCTCAATTGCATGACCTAACGCTGCCTCTTTGGCCATTTCATCGCTTAGGCCATAAAAGAACTCCCTTTTGGATGCCCATTCACGTGGACCACCGCAATCTCATTTGGAAGTGATCAGTTCTTTAAAGCCTGTTTAATGAATTCTCCGTGTACCAATTCTCTTCCTTTGCTACTGATGGAGCCTCTTTCTTCCCACTTTTTCCAGAAGCGTGGACCACTCCAAAGGCATACCTTGAATCAGGAGAAACTGATCCTTCTTTCCCTTCTAACGGTGGTGAGGCTCTGGCGAAGGCATCTAATTCACATGTCCGGGCTGGCCAGCTATTTGGTAACGGCCCTGCTTCCTTTGTGTCTTGACTCATCCCTTTAACAAGTGCACAGCCACTGTGCCTTTTGCCTTGAATTACTCCCGAGGAACCTGGTCTTTAGGACTCGAGGAAACGGGCTGCAGTTGCATCAGGGCAGGTTTGGATTAGAAGTTAGGAAGAGTCACCATCACTTGGAAGATTCAAAAGACAGGTGGATGAGGTGCTGAGGGATGCCGTTTAGTTTTGGGGTGGGCCTGGCAGGGTGAGGTTAGTGCTTTGACTCCATGATCTTCAAGGTCTTTTCCAACCGTAATGACTCTGTGGCATTTATTGAGCCATCAATAAATAGGTGGGGGCCTGCGTGTGAAGGAGTGTCTTTGAAATCCTCTCGCACTTTAGTCTGATACTCTGCCTAAACAACTGTGTTCAAGGTCGGCACATTCCATGTCTCCCTTCCAGAGGAAAGTGGCTGGATTAAGGCATGAGCCGGAGTGCTGCGAAGTTTTCGGCTCTTGGCCTAAAAACCAGACTCGAAGTCTGCAAACCAGGCTCGAAGCCTGAAAAATGTACCAGGCTCGAAGCTTGAAAAACCAGCTCTAAGCCTACTTCCTGCGGCGATCAACCCAGGGTCCGATTCTCAGCTGGGTGGGAAGAAATCAGTCCTACTCAATGTGAGTGACAGCAGAAATCTTCACTTTATTAAAAGCAGGCTCTAACTTCTATATCCAGCAGCTTCAAAGCTAGCTCAGCAACAGCAGCTAATAGATTACATTCTCATGTTCATCCTACTTGCGGTTTCTGCAATAAGCGAGCTCCCTCACATTTTCCTATCTTGTTTTTCTCCAAAGTTGTTTTCCACCTTGAGCTGTTAGCTCGTTAGCTGAAAACAGCCCGACCTTGAGGCAGCAGAAGGCGGCCTGCTGTCTGCGCTGACTACGTGACAGCAACTGCTTTAACCATGGCTCTGACTCTGGTCTTGATTGTGCATTAAATTCATATAACTAGAACTCAGACTGCCTTGCCCCATCAGGCCTAACATTATACCCCGGGATCCATGTCCATGCTCCCTTAAGCATTCCTCCACACCAGAGGCCAAGACAAAATCCCCTTTTTCTCTTAACATTGCCTCACATTTTCAGATTCTAAAATGGGTTAGCCATCTGCCAGCCTTCTGTGCCAAAGCCGTTTTCACTTGTGGCACAGGAGTCAACGCTGCTGAGGCGGCTCCCTCCTCTACTGTGACAAACAGCTCAAAGGCTTTATCCAATTGTGGCACTGCTAACACCAGAGCCGTGATTCAATGTCCGAGAACTCCTTACCAGGCCTGCACTGCAGCCCCCTGCCCCTCTTAGCAAGCAAAAGGTGCTCCTCGCAGAGCAGTGACAGCACTGTAATTCCTGGATTAGCTTTTTCTCTCCGTCTGCCCAAGTTAACACCTTTGCTTCTTCATTTAGAAACTTGGAATATACCCCTTCTGTTTCTTGTGCCTAAGAAGCTACTCCCAGTGAGCAACAGGCGGCTGGTCCCCAAAACCTTTCCATTCCTTTCTGGTTTGCAGGAGGGGCAATTCCACAATTGCCTTGATTCTCTCTGGATTAACTCTCCGTTTCCCTTCACCAATCAAATGTCCCAAACACCTCCCTCCTTTTTGGACGCATTGCAGTCTGGGGTTTGATACTCCTCGCTCGCTCTCTTCTCTACTACTCTTCTCTCTCTCCTACACCTCGCCCGCATCTCTAAGAAGACGGCGGCATTTTCTTAGCAGCCATCAGCGGGCACTGACGGGTTAAGAAATAGAGAGCGGTGGAGAAATGGATTGCTTTCTGGAGAGCTCCCTTGGATTCCTCTGCCATTCGTGGCCAGCCCAGGCAAAATCCAGCACGGAGGAAGATAGCCCAGGGGTCTCTGCCTGAAGAAAATGCACCTCCCACTGACTCGTGGGGTTTTGCCTATAAAGCTGGGCGCCCTGCACTGACTCACTGGTGGCCTCCCCTGTGGGAGGATCCATAGGGCAGATGGTTACGTATCTTTCTTAATCAATATTGCTATTCTCTTGTGCAACCAGCAGGTGCATTGCCATCCTTATGCTTTTTGCTGCTTAGGAAGAAGCCCACAGCACACGACATGAGATTGACCCACAGCTTTATTGCGTGGCACCAGGCGGCGGCTGCTGCAGGCGCAGCCGGGACAGGGCTCACGGCTTGGCACAGCCGCTCAGTAGAAGAGGGGCTGCCCGTACTCCTGTGCCAGCTGCAGCAGGCACTCGAGCAGCACCATGGCGTTGGGCCGCAGATCCGGCGGCACCTCCTGGCTGACCACGTGGCGCAGGAAGGCCACGTTTGGCTCGGCCGGGAACCAGTACGACCGCTCCAGGCGGCCGTAGGTGTTGATGAAGGCCTCGATTGCGGGCAAGTGCACCTCGGGGACGTAGCCCAGTGCCCACAGTCGCCTCATCACAAACTCATAGTTCCAGATTGCGGCCACGCTCAGATCACGGCTAGCTCCCCGCTCCGTCTCCTCGACCATCTGTGGCAGAGCGGGTACGGTCAGTACCGGCACCCGCGGGTGACCGAGCACAAGGGGGACCAGGGCGCACCGGGCCGTGGCTGCAGGCACTGTGCCCGGCTCCCCGGCTCGCAGCACCAGCCTACCTCCACGATTCCCTCGGGGATGGTGGCGGCACTGAAGCCGCGGTAGCGATCCGCGTTGGGGAAGACGCTGTGGACGATTCGGCGGTCAAGCTGGAAGGCGATCTCGCCCAGCAGCTGCTGCCATCTCAGCTGCCAGCTCTCTGCGGGAACCAGCAGCGTCAGGCACTCATCCCCAAACCAGTGTTTTCCCTCCATTCCTCCCCCGACACCTGTCAGGGGCTTCCAGAGGCCGCCGTGACAGCCTTCCCTGTGCACAGGCTTCCAAAGGTTGCTCCCCAGCTCTCCCACGTGCCCCTGGTACAGGGCGCCCCGATGTTCTCACCCATGATTCCGCCACCCCACCCCCCCCCCGGCACTCACCTCGCCGGCTGAAGCTCGGCTCCCTAGAGAGGGTTCTGGAGTTCCAGCTCTGGTCTGTCAGTGTCAGCCCCCAGTCCAATGGGCTGGCAACAGGACAAGGTGTGGATGTTGGCAGCTGCCGCACCCACAGGCCCGAGGCCGCTACAGAGCTGCCTGCGTTCTCAGCAGAGCTGGGGAAAGAGAAGGGTCCTGGGGCTCTGTGTGGCACAGACACATAGGGGGGTGCTGAGCTGGGCCTTGCGCCACGGTAGCCGTGCTGGAACGGCTGTTGGTTCCGCCGCTCCAATTCCCGCCTCAACTCTCGGTTCCTATTCCACAGCAGCCTGGTCATGGCTCTGAGTTGTTCAAGGTAAGTGTAGAAACAGGGCCTGACGCAAGGCCAGCGCCTGCTGGGACCCGGCTCCATGGGTGCTCCTGGCACTGGCTCCTGTGCCTCCTGCAAGGGTACTGCAGGTCTGTTCACGCTCTCAGCAGAGCTGGGGAAAGGGAAGGGTCCTGGGGTTCTGTGTGGCACAGACACGTAGGCGGGTGCTGAGCTGGGCCCTGCGCCGCGGTAGCCGTGCTGGAACGGCTGTTGGTTCCGCCGCTCCAATTCCCGCCTCAGCTCCTGGTTCCTGTTCCACAGCAGATTTGTCATAGCTCTCAGCTGATGAAGGACCGTGAAGAGTCCGGGCCTGATGCCAGGCAAGTACCCGCTGGGACCTGGCTCCATGGGTGCTCCTGGTGCTGGCTCCTGTGCCTCTGGCAAGGGCACTGCAGGTCCGTGCATGCTCTCACCAGAGTTGGGGAAGGGAAAGGGTCCCGGGGCTCCGTGGGGCACAGACACATAGGGGGGTGCTGAGCTGGGCCCCACGCCATCTGCCGCACCCTGGTAGCTGCGCTGGAGCTGCTGTTGGTCCTGCCGCTCCAATTCCCACTCCAGCTCTTGCTTCTCAGCCCAGAGCGCCAGTATTTGGCGTTCCAGCTGATCAAGCTGGTTGAAGATCAATGTCTCGTTGCGAGGCAGGTGCCTGCTGGGTCCCGGCTCCATGTCCGGTCCCGGTGCTGGCTCCTGAGCCTCTGGCAAGGCCACTGCCTTGGGCGCAGGATATCAGCAGCAGGTGGGGTGTGGTCCGAGGTGATGTCACAAAGGGACTGGGTCCTCCATGGTGCTCGGACCCGGCACACGGCTCTGCAGTGCCACGGGGCCCGTCTCGCGGCACCACAGGCAAGGGGAGGCCAGAGGATGGGAAGGCTGAACCGCCTCTCGTGCAGCGTCTTGGCCTTCCCAGCATCTTCGCGTCCCGTGTCCCAGCGGCAGCTGCTCTCACAGAGTCATTGAATCATTTTGGTTGGAAAAGCCCCTCAAGCTCATCGGGTCCAAGCCTTCACCTCACACTGACAAGCCTGCCACTGAACCATTTCCCTCAGCACCTCAGCTCTACTGGTTTGGCATCCCTCCAGGGATGGGAACTCCCACACCTGCCTGGGCAGCCCACGCCAGTCCAACAAGCCTCTTGGGGGCAAAGTTCTTCCTCATTTCCCAGCTAAGCCTCCCCTGGAGCAACCCGAGGCCACTTCCACTTGTCCTGTCATTCGTGACTGGGGAGAAGACGCCGACTCCCACCCCTAACCTCACTACAGCCTCCTGTCAGGGAGTTGCAGGGCGTGATTGTGTCTCTCCCCACCCTCTTCATCTCCAGGCTGAACATCCCCAGGTCTCTCACTTGTTTTCATTGTCACTTGTTTGTACTGTGGCCACAGTTGAGTTTGTGGGCGAGTTAAGAGAAACATTTGTTCCATGTATATTACAAACCAGCACATGAATTTTTCGTCTGCGTGTGCCAGACAGTCCCAGTGAAATTTTTTGAGAAATCACAAAATCGTTACGGGTGGACAGGACCTTGAAGATCGTCGAGTCCAAGCACTAAGCTGACACTGCCAAGCCCATCCCTAAACTAAACCATATCCCTCCGTCCTTCATCTAGATGTCTTTTCAATATCCCTAGGGACGGTGACTGCACCGCTCCTGCCTCGCTGGGCAGTCCATTACAATGTTTAACCACCCTCTTGGTGAAAAAGTTCTTCCTAATGTCCAACCTAAAGCCCCCCTGCTGCGACCCAAACCCATTTCCTCGTGTTCTTTCACTCACTACCGCAGAGAAAAGATCAACCCCCTCCTCCCTACAACTCCCCTTTAGCTACATGTAGAGGGTGGTCGTGTCTCCTCTAGGCTAAACGCCCCCAGCTCCCTCAGCTGCTATTCACACAACCTGTTCTCCAGGCCCTTCCCCAGCGCTGCTGCCCGGCTCTGGACACGCTCCGGCTCCTGCGATCCTTCTTACACTGAGGGGCCCAGAACTGGACACGGCACTCAAGGTTGAGCCTCACCAGTGCCCAGTACAGGGGAACAATCACCTCCCTGGCCCTGCAGACCACACTGTTCCTGATACAGGCCAGGATGCCCTTGGCCTTCTTAGCCAGCTGGGCACGCTGCTGGCTGATGTTCAGCCGGCTGCTGGTTAACACTCCCAAGTCCCTTTCCACGGGAAAGCTTTCCAGCCCCTGCGCCCCAAGCCTTGCTTTTGTGCCTTGCCACAGTGCTTTCCTACGGACCTGGGAGATACAGGCAAGACAACTGCGCTGAGCAGTACTGGGCTTTAAGCAGCCCCTAAAGTTTTAAGGTCTTGCACTTCAGCAAGGTATGGAGTGAACAGCACAACTATTTCAACCTCCACTTTGAGAGCACGGCTGTTTGAAGCACAGATGCAGAAATTTCGTGTGGAGAATGTGCCTGCCTTCAAGATCAGAAAAACTCCCTGGCAGACCCCCAGTCATTAGAGAGGGCCAAGAGCCATCAGCTGTACACCAAGTACGCGTTTGTTGTGCTTATCCCCTCCAGCTGTTGAAAGACAAATGGCCAAAGTCTATTCCAGCAGAAAGGATTTTAAGGGACAACCACTATCGGATGCAGGCTGGGAATGCATGCTGATGGACAGAGTTTTGTAGAGAACAGAGTAAAGAGGACAGGCACAGGCGCTCCCCTCAAATACCTCTGCACAAAGACTGAGTTCCTAGCCTTCCAACCAAAGAGCTGACAAAACAGCAGAAGCAGCGGCCAAATCTGAAGGTCTGGCCTTGATCCCTGAAAAGACACTGAGGATACTGGGCCCGATCCTGCCTTATGAAGAAGGTGGTAGAAAATGTATCGGTGATTTGGCAGCAAAGGAACAAAAAGATGGCTGGGCAACAACCCCTCAGAGGCGACTAGGCCTCAAAATAAATCATAAGAAATAGGTCTAATAAGAGAGGACCCCGCCAAGGGGTCCAGCCAGGAGTTGAAAAGTGACCTAACACAGGTGAGAGCATCATCGCAGGGGTGACAAAACCAGGGATGACCTCAGGGGAATACTGGCAAATAGACTTCATCGAGCTACTGAGAAAGGGAGCCTCTCAGTATCTCCTCGACCTGGTAGACACATGTAATGGATGGCCCTGTGGCACCGATGTGGCACGGGAAGCAGTCAAACAAGTCCTAAATCACAGCATACCCTGCTTTGCTGTACCAGCAGGAATGATTTCAGACAGAGGCCCTTGTTTTGTTGCAGAAGACGTTAAGAAGGTGGGAGCGCATCTGGGAGCCAAGTGGGATTTACATACGCCCAACAGACCTCAAGCTAGTGGAAAAGTAGAAGGCGTGAACCAGAGCCTTAAGTTACAGTGGAATCAAATACACCAAGAAACCTCCTTCTCTCGGTTACAAGCTTTACCAAAAGCTTTGCTAAGAGTACCAGTACAACCAGGAAGAAATTGTGTAAGCTCGTTTCAATCTGCTGGCTTTGAGCAAGACCTTCCAGGAGCTCCACAACCACGTGACCCCACCTCAACCAAGTGGACTAGGCGTTCCGGCACATCCATTTCAACCAGGAGAGTGGGTTTACGTCAAGACATGGAAGGACAAACCCCTGAGAGCTAAGTGGCAGGGACCTCTCCGGGTCTTGTTGACTACTTCCACTGCCCTGAGAGTGGCTGAAAAAGGATCTTGGCAACATTATTCTAGAGTTCAGAGAGCTACAGCCCCGTGCACAGTCGAACAAAAATCACCACTTACCCGAAAACTTACTAAACACCCTTGAACAATTACAAGAGAGCTGGAATTCGTAAGATCCCAAAGGATTATGTGGCTGAAAAGGTGCATTTTCCTCCTTGGACTGCTTGCCGGCCTAATGAGCGGAACTGGGAGAACAATCGGCAAGTTACTGGCTTTGCTCCCCCATTACCTCAGGAGGAACAGGGTTTCCCTGGAAAGCTGTGCCTATGGAGTGGGCAGAGCGATGCCAAAACCTGCTTGCTCTGGGAGATGGGAATCAAGCCAGTGGTCGCTTGCGGGACCGTGGCACGAGAACAGTGAGCACGCGCATGAGCTTCGCAGAGTTTACCAAAGACTCCAAGAAAAATGCAGCCAAGCTATGAAAAGCAGGACCTATTGGCCCAACCGAAGCTCCACAAGGTCTGTTGTGCTCCAACCAACAAAAAGGGAATTGGCCCAACCCTCGCTGTGCTGCGAGGAGTACTTGTCAGTACTCTCTGACCCGAGAGCAATCTCCCCATCCTAACACGACGACGGAAGGCTACTCTGTGCAGTGTTTTCCCCAATGGGTGGCCTCTCTTCTCTTACGAGGCAAAATGGACTTGTAGCGTTAGAACCTACCTTCTGGATATGTGGCACAAGAGCTCCGGAATGGATTCAGCTGTAGGGGAATTCCGGTGCCGCCACTCAGAGTCCTTGAGGGACTACCTGGAGGAGAACCCGGCAGTGAGAGACGTCTTCAGCTTCCAAAAGAGCTTCCCTTAGTTTCAGGAGTAGAGAGGTTTTGGCTTCTTTTCTGCCCTTGGTGTGCCGCAGGGTCACATGGAACTAAAAGAAAGAAACCAAGCCATTTGTTAGAGTTGGGAGCCACCCATACCATTACAGCGTTGAACAGCACCAGCTATGAACTCCAACAACTTTGACTTGTCACATGACAGAAGCGCATGGCTCCAGACTTCTGCATTCATAAGACAAGAAAGTTGTACACATATAAGTCTTCGACTACCTGATTTATTGCCCGTAAATCCTGCACTCATCGATAAGTTTTGCCATCAGGCTTTTTGTCAGGCAGGATATGTGTGCCAAGCCGTGAGCCCTGTCCCGGCTGCGCCTGCAGCAGCCGCCGCCTGGCACCACACAATAAGGCTGTGGGTCAATCTCATGTCGTGTGCTGTGGGTGCTGCGGTGCGTACTATAAGAGCCGCTAGCATGGCTGCTGCTGCTGCTGCTGTGTGGGGACAGCCTTGAGCCAAGCAGCGATGTCAGGGGGTGCCAGCAGTAGCGGGGGATGGGCAGCCACGCGGGAGGTGGGTGGCAATGGCAGGCAGCGGGTGGCAGAGCCGGGGTGCAAGCAGCGATACCGGGGTGCAGGCGGCAGTGCTGGGTGCTGACAGTAGCGCCGGGGCAGCGGAGATGACGACACAGCCAAGGCTGCCATCCGTTTTCACCGGGGGAGCGGTCGGATGCAGCAGCCAGAGGCGGGACTCGGCGCCTGGGACGGCCGTGGTGCCGTGGCAGGAAAGCCCCAAGTGGAGAGGGAGCCTAGTGCTGTTCATGCCCTTTGGTGTGGCTGGGGCAGGGCCTAGCGAGTTCTTGCTGTCACCAGCCGGCAGCGTCGTACAGGAACCGGGGCGGGCCCGGGCCTCAGGGGATTGTGGCTTAACTTCTTAAGTGGCCTAGATATTAAACGCTTTGTTAAAAATCAGCATCGTTCACAAACTAAGGAAAGGTACAACACCGAAAGGCTCTCAGGACGGAGCCCTCCAATCTCCCGTCCCACGGCCACTAAACCTAACCCGTCCCACAGCCTCGCACCAGCTCCAGCCTTCCGCGCACCACAACCCCAACGCAGCCGCCCCGCCGCCTTTCCTGACAGGCCTCCCGGCCCCCGCCCCAGCTCACCGCTCTCCTGCCTCTCTCTCCGCCACACCACCGCTGGCCTCGGCCCTCGCCCGGAACCCCCCGCGCCGAGAGGCGGCCGCCCGGCCGCGCCTGGAACGGCCCGGCCCGAGCTGCCCTGGCCGCACGGAAGGATACTGTCCCGGCTCCAGCGAACGCCTCGGCCGGGCCCGGCGGCCGCCTCCGCCATCTTGAAACAACCGCCACTCCCAGAGCGCCCCGCGCCGGCCCCCCAGCGCCCGCCGCCCATTGGCTGCTCGCGCCGGCTTCGCCCCGCCGCTCCCGCGGGAGAGCGGGGCATGCTGGGAGCTGTAGTCCCGCGCGGGCCGGCCGGCCCGGAGCCTGCCCTCCCGCGGAACTACCGCTCCCGCCGGGCCGCCTCGCTCGTCCCGCCTGCTGCCGGCCGGCCGAGCCAGCGGACAGAGAACTACCTCTCCCAGCGCACCTCGCGGGTGCGGCCGCGGCCGCGGCTGCGGGGTGGGAGGAAGGGCAAAAGAGGTTACGCCCCCCGCCGGGGACGCGCACACGCCCCCATCGGTCTCGCCTGCCTACCGGGGCGCTGACGGCGAGGCCAGGAGCCTGAAAGAACGGCCTCTCAGCCAAAACTTTCTCCGTGGCACTAGGATCACGAGAACTGCTGAAAGCATTTGCACGTGGAAAGGATCTCAGCATCAGCCCTTCCATCTCTCAGCAGCTTGAGGCACGGAACTGTCATTTGTGTGGCCAGAAAGCGAGACATCTCTCCCGAGCCCTGCGTACCGCTGCTACAAATTGCAGTTCGAGAACATCTTCCTATGAATTTTAAAGCCAAAAGTGTCCACGTGATCTTAACTGTGTGCAGATGTGAAGTTGCCATATCAACTTTTGGCTGGGGGGGCTGGGGGGTGTGATGTGCGCCTGCAAGACACGGCAAGAAAGGTTTGGCTCTGAAAGTCCCGTGTTTGCTGATTTGTAATTGGATCTTTTTGCTTTTCTGTCTGGATCTGTGACCACTTGTGTGGCACAACATAGCAATGCAAACCCCAGCCCACTGCAGTAACTTGTAGTCTCTACAGAGTGGATAGTCTATAGGGTGTAACTTGCAGTCTCTAGCAAAGTCCTTAGAAGGTGGGCGATTTCTCACAAGCATTGTGGACGTTCTCATTTGAGGAAAAAAGAGGCTTTTTCCCCATGGCCAGTGTGATTCATATTACGGACCTTCTATGAGTAATAGCAAGTTCCAGAAAGGCTGATTGCTCACACCTCAACTGGCATGGCAGGTGTTTGCTATTCTGGACTGCCCAGGGCAGGACCATACTTCACCATTTACAGTCTTTATTGGGTAAGAATGGAACTAGTCAGACCTTTGTAAAAGGTGCTGAGAGTTCATCTCACTGGTGTCTAAGCTTGGTGGCAAGCATAACATTGAGGGTGGGACTGTGAGGGATTCTTCGGAATAGTTAATAGGATTGGAGTCACCTGAGCTAGTTCAGCTTTATCTTCTGTCTTTTGTCTAACTCACGTGGCTCTTCATCTCTTCCCTCTAGAGGAAAAGGCAACCTATGGCAGACTTGGTTTCCTCATTAATGTTTCATGGAGCTGCCATCTCTCCCTACGCGCCTCTGCTAGAGGTGGCCTTCAGTTTACCTACAGGATACTTTTAATATAGCATTCAGGCTTTAAAGATGGAGGGTCTCTTTGTCTTCATCAGGGGTTTGGTTCAGGTCTCTTGAGAAGTTGCGGCTCTCTCGTTCGTAGACATCTTCTTTGGCTGATCCAATAGTTCATCTGTCATCCCGGCCGAGCCACTGTGCACGATGAATTAAACGTCCCTGTTGTTTTCTTTGATCACAGCAATAACAATTCCTCTGTTATTAGAATCATAGAATCATAGAATGGTAGGGGCTGGAAGGGATCTTTAGAGACCATCTAGTCCAACCCTCCCTGCAGAAGCAGGTTCACCTAGATCAGGTCACATAGGAACATGTCCAGGCGGGTCTTGAAGACCTCCAAGGAAGGAGACTCCACAACCCCTCCGGGCTGCCTGTGCCAGGGCTCCCTCACCTGAACAGTGAAATCTGAGTTGTCCCAGCAGATCCTTGCTCATCCATGGAGGCCTCCTACCTCCTTTTCCTCCTTTCTTGTGCATTGGGACACACTGATCCTGGGCTTGGAGGAAGTGGTGCTTGAAGATTGACCAGCTCTCGCTGGCCCTTCTACCATCAGGCCCTCTCTATTTGTCAGTACCAGGTCCAGCAGCACACCCTCCTTGTTGGTTCCTCGATCGTCTGCGACAGGAAGTTGTCGTCAACAGTCTGTAGGGACCTCCTTTCCTTTTCCCAGAGGATTGTTCCACTTAAAGGTAGTTAAAATTGGAGTTTTCCACAAGTTGTACTGCTTTGCTCTCCTGTCACCTGTGCTGTGGCAGCGGTTTCGGCGTCACGAAAGGCTGAACTTGAAGAGCTTTCAGCAACAGAAATTGCCTAAGTGCAGAGCAATAATATTTCTTAGTCTGAGCTCATTACTTAATAGTTTTGTAGAGCTTTTATAGAACCACGTGGACTTGGGGACAGAGTGTACCCTCAGCAGGTTCCCTGATGGCACCAAACTGCGAGGACTGGCTGATTCCCCAGAGGCTGTGCTGCCATTCAGCCGCCAAGTGCAGAGTCCTGCACCTGGGAAGGAACAACCCCATGCAGCTGGAGAGACTGGGGGTTGAGCTGCTGGAGAGCAGCTCTGCAGAGAGAGACCTGGGAGTGCTGGTGGACAATAAACTAACCATGAGCCAGCAAGGTGCCCTCGTGGCCAAGAAGGCCAATGGCATCCTGGGATGCATCAAGAAGAGTGTAGCCAACAAGACAACCTCAAGGGAGGTTCTCCTCCCCCTCTCCTCTGCCCTGGTGAGGCCTCATCTGGAGTCCTGTGCCCAGTTCTGGACTCCTCAGCTCAAGAGGGATAGATGCGCAAGGGCTCACTGTCCGAATTGAGTGACGACAGAGAAATAATTGTGCAAGTTTACGGCACAGAGCAAATGTGCATGTGCTGCCATTCAAAAGCAATCAGAGAGATGACTTGCCAGTGCTTGATGCTGGTTCATTTGAGCTTAAAAGTGCCATCCAGCTGTTCCTCTGATGTTGTTTTGCTATGAAATGTATATTTGTCAACTAAAAATGACAATAAGGAGTTTGTGCATTAAAACAGGGTTGTAGTGTTGGGGTTTTTTTCATTAATCCTGTTAGGGTGTTGTAAGTGAGGTCTAAATCTTGCATGGTATTCTAGTGCTGTGTCCGGAAAAAGGCAACTTGCACGGAAGGCATTTAAAGTGTGTAAACATACTATGGGTTTAGCGCCTTCAGACTCCTGGTGTAGCTTTTGTTTGGTTTTAATATAAAGTTAGCTGATTTTCTTTTCTTGGAGGCTGTGACTTCCATCCTTCTTAGGCAGCATATGCTTAGTCCCAATCTTGAGATATCACATGCAAAGTCAATGTTGCAGGAATTCTGATGTTCCTTGTGTGACGTGATGAGCGTTTAAAAAATTCGCTTGTTCATTTCTCTTCCAAGTCTTCCACACCGACGCTGTCTTATTCAATTCCTCAGAGAACTAATGGTTGGCTACAGTGGCTTATGGAGGACACATTGCTGCACCTGCAGGAAGAGCAAATGGTACATGATTCAGGAGCTCTATTTCAAGCAGAGGACAGCAGTGCTATTTTAAAAGGCAGCGATGAAACCTACTGTGCAATACTGTTTTCAGTCCTGAGTCACCCCTTGTTCAAGTGAAAAATGAAGTTGGTGACAAAAGTTGCGGAGAAGGGCCACGGAGGATGGATGATGGGAGTCCCGAAGAACCTGTTTTCTGCGAAGGGACTGAAGTTTGTGTGGCGTGACTGGCTGTGTAGGAGTAGGTTGAGCTGGTGGTAAGGTGATTCGGGCAAGAGACAGTGCTGAGACAAAGCTATAGGCCGGTGTTGGAACAGAAATAAATGGAGATAAGCAGTCCACAAACATAAAGGTGACGCGAGAGGAAGGTTCCTGAAAATTTGAGCAATCAAAACCCCCCTTTCTATGATGGAGCTTGGTTGGCTTTTGAAAGGAATCGAGTGATGTGTTGTCTCTGTCAGCAGGGGATTGCCCTTGATGACACAGAAGATCCCTTGTAGCACAGCAGCACTTATATCGACAGGAGGGATTTAGTCTGTTTGTACTAAGTAATGTATACATCAGCAGCTTAGTTGTAGTCGGTATTTTGTTGTGTATTATGTCCTGTGCATTCAGTCAGCTCATGAATGTGTGAGGAGTGGATGTTCCTGGTAAATATGTTTTCCTCTGTACCGGTAACGCTTTCACTAATTCATCTGAAGCTTATTTGACTACTGGGAAGTAGGCATGCTTGCCACTTGCTGCTACATGCTACATTGCTGCTTCACGGGGTTATTGATGGGGAGCAGGGGAACCTTCCCTGGCAGAAGCCTTGGCAAAAGTTCAGCTCGAGAAAGAAGAGGAACCCATAGAACTTCTAGTAGGTACAGGTGTCAGATTTTCAGCACTAAATCGGACTTTATTGCCCGTAAGTACACAAAACGTCGATATTGTGGGAGCAACCGGACAGGTCGAGAAAACTTTCTTTTTGAAACCACTAAGATGCAAAAGTGGGAAGAGCGTAGGGATTGATAAATTTCTCTACCTGCCCGAAGCTCCTCGAGCACTTTTAGAATGGGATGAACTCAAACAATCGAACGCTGAAATGAAATTGAAAGGTGGAGAAATTGATTTTTAAGTACCGGAAGAAAACCACATTGACCTTTTCAGTAGAACTGCAAATTAGGAAAGAAGAAATTAGACACCAATTAAAAGACCAGGTATATCCAGCAGTACAGGCCTAAGGAGTACCAGGAAAGGCTAAAAATGCAGAATTGGTTGTTGTTAAACTCAAAGGAGGAGCACAACCTGTTACGATAAAGCAGTATCCCCCGGAACTGGAAGACGGGCGAGGACTGAAAAACATCACAAAAGAATTTCTAAGATTGGGACTGTCAATCGAATGCTTCACAGAGTAAAACACACTGTTCAACGCTGTAATGGTATGGGTGGCTCCCAACTCTAACAAATGGCTTGGTTTCTTTCTTTTAGTTCCATGTGACCCTGCGGCACACCAAGGGCAGAAAAGAAGCCAAAACCTCTCTCCTCCTGAAACTAAGGGAAGCTCTTTTGGAAGCTGAAGACGTCTCTCACTGCGGGGTTCTCCTCCACGTAGTCCCTCAAGGGCTCTGAGTGGCGGCACCGGAATTCCCCTAGAGCTGAATCCATTCCGGAGCTCTTGTGCCACATATCCAGAAGGTAGGTTCTAACGCTACAAGTCCATTTTGCCTCGTAAGAGAAGAGAGGCCACCCATTGGGGAAAATACTGCACAGAGTAGCCTTCCGTCATCGTGTTAGGACGGGGAGATTGCTCTCAGGGGTCAGAGAGTACTGACAAGTACTCTTCGCAGCACAGCGAGGGTTGGGCCAATTCCCTTTTTGTTGGTTGGAGCACAACAGACCTTGTGGAGCTTCGGTTGGACCAATATTTCCTGCTTTTCATAGCTTGGCTGCATTTTGCTTGGAGTCTTTGGTAAACTCTGCGAAGCTCATGCGCGTGCTCACTGTTCTCGTGCCACGGTCCCGCAAGCGACCGCTGGCTTGATTCCCATCTCCCAGAGCAAGCAGGTTTTGGCATCGCTCTGCCCACTCCATAGGCACAGCTTTCCAGGGAAACCCTGTTCCTCCTGAGGTAATGGGGGAGCAAAGCCAGTAACTTGCCGAGTGTTCTCCCAGTTCCGCTCATTAGGCCGGCAAGCAGTCCAAGGAGGAAAATGCACCTTTTCAGCCACATAATCCTTTGGGATCTTACGAATTCCAGCTCTCTTGTAATTGTTCAAGGGTGTTTAGTAAGTTTTCGGGTAAGTGGTGATTTTTGTTCGACTGTGCACGGGGCTGTAGCTCTCAGAACTCTAGAATAATGTTGCCAAGATCCTTTTTCAGCCACTCTCAGGGCAGTGGAAGTAGTCAACAAGACCCGGAGAGGTCCCTGCCACTTAGCTCTCAGGGCTTTGTCCTTCCATGTCTTGACGTAAACCCACTCTCCTGGTTGAAATAGATTTGCCGGAACGCCTAGTCCACTTGGTTGAGGTGGGGTCACGTGGTTGTGGAGCTCCTGGAAGGTCTTGCCCAAAGCCAGCAGATTGAAACGAGCTTACACAACTTCTTCCTGGTTGTACTCGTATTCTTAGCTAAGCTTTTGGTAAAGCTTGTAACCGAGAGAAGGAGGTTTCTTGGTGTATTTGATTCCACTGTAACTGAAAGGTCTGGTTCACGCCTTCTACTTTTCCACTAGCTTGAGGTCTGTTGGGCGTATGTAAATCCCACTTGGCTCCCAGATGCGCTCCCACCTTCTTAACGTCTTCTGCAACAAAACAAGGGCCTCTGTCTGAAATCATTCCTGCTGGTACAGCAAAGCAGGGTATGCTGTGATTTAGGACTTGTTTGACTGCTTCCCGTGCCACATCGGTGCCACAGGGCCATCCATTACATGTGTCTACCAGGTCGAGGAGATACTGAGAGGCTCCCTTTCTCAGCAGCTCGGTGAAGTCTATTTGCCAGTATTCCCCTGAGGTCATCCCTGGTTTTGTCACCCCTGCAATGATGCTCTCACCTGTGTTAGGTCACTTTTCAACTCCTGGCTGGACCCCTTGGCGGGGTCCTCTCTTATTAGACCTATTTCTTATGATTTATTTTGAGGCCTAGTCGCCTCTGAGGGGTTGTTGCCCAGCCATCTTTTTGTTCCTTTGCTGCCAAATCACCGATACATTTTCTACCACCTTCTTCATAAGGCAGGATCGGGCCCAGTATCCTCAGTGTCTTTTCAGGGATCAAGGCCAGACCTTCAGATTTGGCCGCTGCTTCTGCTGTTTTGTCAGCCGTTTGCTTTGAAGGCTAGGAACTCAGTCTTTGTGCAAAGGTATTTGAGGGGAGCGCCTGTGCCTGTCCTCTTTACTCTGTTCTCTACAAAACTCTGTCCATCAGCATGCATTCCCAGCCTGCATCCGATAGTGGTTGTCCCTTTAAATCCTTTCTGCTGCAATAGACTTTGGCCATTTGTCTTTCAACAGCTGGAGGGGATAAGCACAACAAACGCGTACTTGGTGTACAGCTGATGGCTCTTGGCCCTCTCTAATGACTGGGGGTCTGCCAGGGAGTTTTTCTGATCTTGAAGGCAGGCACATTCTCCACACGAAATTTCTGCATCTGTGCTTCAAACAGCCGTGCTCTCAAAGTGGAGGTTGAAATAGTTGTGCTGTTCACTCCATACCTTGCTGAAGTGCAAGACCTTAAAACTGTAGGGGCTGCTTAAAGCCCAGTACTGCTCAGCACAGTTGTCTTGCCTGTATCTCCCAGGTCCGTAGGAAAGCACTGTGGCAAGGCACAAAAGCAAGGCTTGGGGCGCAGGGGCTGGAAAGCTTTCCCGTGGAAAGGGACCTGGGAGTGTTAACCAGCAGCCAGATGAACATCAGCCAGCAGCGTGCCCAGCTGGCCAAGAAGGACAAGGGCATCCTGTGTGGCCAGCAGGGCCAGAGAGGTGATTGTTCCCCTGCACTGGGCACTGGTGAGGCTCAACCTCGAGTGCTGTGTCCAGTTCTGGGCCCCTCAGTGCAAGAAGGAACGCAGGGGCCGGAGCGTGTCCAGAGCCGGGCAGCAGCGCTGGGGAAGGGTCTGGAGAACAGGTTGTGTGAAGAGCAGCTGAGGGAGCTGGGGGCGTTTAGCCTAGAGGAGACACGACCACTCTCTACAAGTAGCTAAAGGGGAGTTGTAGGGAGGTGGGGGTTGATCTCTTCTCTGCGGTAGTGAGTGAAAGAACACGAGGCAATGGGTTTGGGTCGCAGCAGGGGGCTTTAGGTTGGACATTAGGAAGAACTTTTTCACTGAGAGGGTGGTTAAACATTGTAATGGACTGCCCAGGGAGGCAGCAGCGGTGCAGTCACCGTCCCTAGGGATATTGAAAAGACATCTAGATGAAGGACGGAGGGATATGGTTTAGTTTAGGGATGGGCTTGGCAGGGTCAGCTTAGTGCTTGGACTCGACGATCTTCAAGGTCCTGTCCAACCGTAACGATTTTGTGATTTCTCTGAAAACTTCACTGGGACTGTCTGGCAGACGCAGAAGAAAAATTCATGTGTTGGTTTGTAATAGACATGGAAAAAATGTTTCTCTTAACTCGCCCACGAACTCAACTGTGGCCACAGTGCAAACAAGTGACAGTCAAAACAAGTGAGAGACCTGGGGATGTTCAGCCTGGAGAAGAAGAGCCTTGGGTTGCTTCAGGGGAGGCTTAGCTGGGAAATGAGGAAGAACTTTGCCCCTGAGAGGCTTGTTGGACTGGCGTGGGCTGCCCAGGCAGGTGGGGGAGTCCCCATCCCTGGAGGGATCCCAAAGCAGTAGAGCTGAGGTGCTGAGGGAAATGGCTCAGTGGCAGGCTTGTCAGTGTAAGGTGAGGGCTTGGACTCGATGAGCTCGAGGGGCTCTTCCGACCAAAATGATTCCATGACTCTGTGAGAGCAGCCGCCGCTGGGACACGGGGCCCGGAGCTGCTGGGACGGCCAAGACGCAGCACAAGAGGCGGTGCAGCCTTCCCATCCTCTGGCCTCCCCTTGCCTGTGGTGCCCCTGAGACGGGCCCCGTGGCACTGCCGGCGCGTGTGCCGGGTCCCAGAACCATGGAGAACCCAGTCCCTTTGTGACATCACCTCGGACCACACCCCACCTGCTGCTGATATCCTGCGCCCAAGGCACTGGCCTTGCCAGAGGCACAGGAGCCAGCACCAGGAGCGGCCATGGAGCCGGGACCCAGCGGGCACTTGCCTGGCGTCAGGCCCGGACTCTTCACGGTCTTTGACCAGCTGAGAGATATGACAAATCTGCTGTTTAATAGGAACCAAGAGCTGAGACGGGAATTGGAGCGGCAGGACCAACAGCCGTTCCAGCACGGCTACCGCGGCGCAGGTCCCAGCTCAGCACCCCCTTATGTGTCTGTGCCACACAGAGCCCCGCGATCCTTCCCCAGCTCAGGTGAGAGCGCAGGCAGCTCTGTAGCGGCCTCGGGCCTGTGGGTGCCGCAGCTGCCAACATCCACACCTCGTCCTGTTGCCCGCCCTTCGGACTGGGGGCTGACACTGACAGAGCAGAGCTGGACCTCCGGAACCCCCTCTTGGGAGCCAAGCTTCAGCCGGCGAGGTGAGTGCGCGGGGGTGGTGGAATCATGGGAGATAACAGCGGGGCGCCCTGTGCCAGGGGCACGCGGGAGAGCTGGGGAGCAACCTTTGGTAGCCTGTGCACAGGCAAGGCTGGCACGGCAGCCTCTGGAAGCCCCTGGCAGGTGTCGGGGGAGGAACGGAGGGAAAACACAGGTTTGGGGATGAGTGCCTGACGCTGCTGGTTCCCGCAGAGAGCTGGCAGCCGAGATGGCAGCGGCTGCTGGGCGAGATCGCCTTCCAGCTTGACCGCCGAATCGTCCACAGAGTCTTCCCCAACGCGGATCGCTACCGCGGCTTCAGTGCCGCCACCATCCCCGAGGGAATCATGGAGGTAGGCTGGTGCTGCGAGCCGGGGAGCCGGGCACAGTGCCCGCAGCCACGGCCCGGTGCGCCCTGGTCCCCCTTGTGCTCGGTCACCCGCGGGTGCCGGTACTGACCGTACCCTCTCTGCCACAGATGGTCGAGGAGACGGAGCGGGGAGCTAGCCGTGATCTGAGCGTGGCCGCAATCTGGAACTATGAGTTTGTGATGAGGCGACTGTGGGCACTGGGCTACGTCCCCGAGGTGCACTTGCCCGCAATCGAGGCCTTCATCAACACCTACGGCCGCCTGGAGCGGTCGTACTGGTTCCCGGCCGAGCCAAACGTGGCCTTCCTGCGCCACGTGGTCAGCCAGGAGGTGCCGCCGGATCTGCGGCCCAACGCCATGGTGCTGCTCGAGTGCCTGCTGCAGCTGGCACAGGAAGATGGGCAGCCCCTCTTCTGCTACTGAGCGGCTGTGCCGAGCCGTGAGCCCTGTCCCGGCTGCGCCTGCAGCAGCCGCCGCCTGGTGCCACGCAATAAAGCTGTGGGTCAATCTCATGTCGTGTGCTGTGGGCTTCTTCCTAAGCAGCAAAAAGCATAAGGATGGCAATGCACCTGCTGGTTGCACAAGAGAATAGCAATATTGATTAAGAAAGATACGTAACCATCTGCCCTATGGATCCTCCCACAGGGGAGGCCACCAGTGAGTCAGTGCAGGGCGCCCAGCTTTATAGGCAAAACCCCGCGAGTCAGTGGGAGGTGCATTTTCTTCAGGCAGAGACCCCTGGGCTATCTTCCTCCGTGCTGGATTTTGCCTGGGCTGGCCACGAATGGCAGAGGAATCCAAGGGAGCTCTCCAGAAAGCAATCCATTTCTCCACCGCTCTCTATTTCTTAACCCGTCAGTGCCCGCTGATGGCTGCTAAGAAAATGCCGCCACTTTTTCACTTAGAGGGTGGTTAAACATTGGAACGGGCTGCCAGTTTAGGGATGGGCTTGGCAGGGTCAGCTTAGTGCTTGGACTCAACGATCTTCAAGGTCCTGTCCAACCGTAACGATTTTGTGATTTCTCTGAAAACTTCACTGGGACCGTCTGGCACACGCAGAAGAAAAATTCATGTGTTGGTTTGTAATATACACGGAAAAAAATGTTTCTCTTAACTCGCCCACGAACTCAGCTGTGGCCACAGTGCAAACAAGTGACAGTCAAAACAAGTGAGAGACCTGGGGATGTTCAGCCTGGAGAAGAAGAGGCTGGGGAGAGACACAATCACGCCCTGCAACTCCCTGACAGGAGGCTGTAGTGAGGTTAGGGGTGGGAGTCGGTGTCTCCTCCCCAGTCATGAATGACAGGACAAGAGGAAGCGGCCTCGGGTTGTTCCAGGGGAGCCTTAGCTGGGAAATGAGGAAGAACTTTGCCCCTGAGAGGCTTGTTGGACTGGCGTGGGCTGCCCAGGCAGGTGTGGGAGTCCCCATCCCTGGAGGGATGCCAAAGCAATAGAGCTGAGGTGCTGGGGGAAATGGCTCAGTGGCAGGCTTGTCAGTGTGAGGTGAGGGCTTGGACTCGATGAGCTTGAGGGGCTCTTCCGACCAAAATGATTCCATGACTCTGTGAAAGCAGGCGCCGCTGGGTTGGTGCCCCCGAGACGGGCCCCGTGGCACTGCGGGGCGTGTGCCGGGTCCAAGCACCATGGAGGACCCAGTCCCTTTGTGACATCACCTCGGACCACACCCCACCTGCTGCTGATATCCTGCGCCCAAGGCAGTGGCCTTGCCAGAGGCTCAGGAGCCAGCACCGGGAGCGGCCATGGAGCCGGGACCCAGCGGGTACATGCCTCACAACAGGACCTTGATTGTCAACCAGATAGATCATGTGGAACGCCAATTACTGACGATCAGGGCTGAGAATCAAGAGCTGGAGTGGGAACTGGAGCGACGGAACCAACAGCGGTTCCAGCACGGCAGTCGCGGCGCAGGGCCCAGCTCAGCACCCACCTATGTGTCTGTGCCCCACGGAGCCCCGCGATCCTTCCCCAGCTCAGGTGAGAGCGCAGGCAGCTCTGTAGCGGCCTCGGGCCTGTGGGTGCCGCAGCTGCCAACATCCACACCTCGTCCTGTTGCCCGCCCTTCGGACTCAGGGCTGACAGTGACAGACCAGAGCTGGACCTCCGGAACCGCCTCTTGGGAGCCGAGCTTCAGCCGGCGAGGTGAGTGTGGGGGGGTGGTGGAATCATGGGAGATAACAGCGGGGTGCCCTGTGCCAGGGGCACGCGGGAGAGCTGGGGAGCAACCTTTGGTAGCCTGTGCACAGGCAAGGCTGGCACGGCGGCCTCTGGAAGCCCCTGGCAGGTGTCGGGGGAGGAACGGAGGGAAAACACTGGTTTGGGGATGAGTGCCTGACGCTGCTGGTTCCCGCAGAGAGCTGGCAGCCGAGATGGCAGCAGCTGCTGGGCGAGATCGCCTTCCAGCTTGACCGCCGAATCGTCCACAGCGTCTTCCCCAACGCGGATCGCTACCGCGGCTTCAGTGCCGCCACCATCCCCGAGGGAATCGTGGAGGTAGGCTGGTGCTGCGAGCCGGGGAGCCGGGCACAGTGCCCACAGCCACGGCCCGGTGCGCCCTGGTCCCCCTTGTGCTCAGTCACCTGCGGGTGCCAGTGCTGACCGTACCCTTTCTGCCACAGATGATCCTCAGAACGGAGCGGGGAGATAGACATCTGTGCAGGGCTGCATTCCGGAACTATGAGTTTGTGATGAGGCGACTGTGGGCACTGGGCTACGTCCCCGAGGTGCACTTGCCCGCAATCGAGGCCTTCATCAACACCTACGGCCGCCTGGAGCGGTCGTACTGGTTCCCGGCCGAGCCAAACGTGGCCTTCCTGCGCCACGTGGTCAGCCAGGAGGTGCCGCCGGATCTGCGGCCCAACGCCATGGTGCTGCTCGAGTGCCTGCTGCAGCTGGCACAGGAGGACGGGCAGCCCCTCTTCTGCTACTGAGCAGCTGCTGCCAAGCTGTGAGCCCTGTCCCGGCTGCGTCTGCAGCAGCCGCCGCCTGGCGCCACGCAATAAAGCTGTGGTTCAATCTCATGTCGTGTGCTGTGGGTGCTGTGGTGGGCCCCACAAGAGTCGCTGGCATGGCTGCTGCTGCTGCTGCTGTACGGGGACAGCCCTGAGCCAAGCAGCGATGTCTGGGGGTGCGAGCAGTACCAGGGGATGGGCAGCGGGTGGCAGAGCCAGGGTGCAAGCAGCGATACTGGGGTGCAGGCCGCAGTGCCGGTTGCTGACAGCAGCGCTGGGGCAGTGGAGATGACGGCACAGCCAAGGCTGCCGTCCGTTTTCACTGGGGGAGCGGTTGGATGCAGCAGTCAGAGGCGGGACTCGGCGCCTGGGACGGCCGTGGTGCCGTGGCAGGAAAGCCCCAAGTGGAGAGGGTGCGCAGTGCCATTTATGCCCTTTGGTGTGGCTGGGGCAGGGCCTAGCGGGTTCTTGCCATCACCAGCCGGTAGCATCACACAGCACCGGGGCGGGCCGGGGGCTCGGGGTATTGTGGCTTAATTTCTTTAAGTGGCCTAGATATTAAACCCTTTGTTAAAAATCAGCATTGTTCACAATCTAAGGAAAGGTACAACACCGAAAGGCTCTCAGCATGGGGTGCAGCTGTCGCAGGTATGTGAGGAATCTGCTGCACAGCGATCCCCTGCAACGCCCATGGAGGGTGGAGCGGCGTGGAGACTTGGCGGCCAGGCTCCGAGTTGATCCATGGGCATGAGCTGGTCCTCTAGAGGTGGTAAGCGGCACATCTAGCCCCTTGAGCAAAGGTCTGTGAAATCTTGATGAATTGCTATCCTTTGCGCGAACTTTGCTCGTTTTGATGTCATTTGAATACCGAAGCACAGCTCCATCCCAAAGGCTACCTGCCTCCAAGGCGCCACCACTCCTTGAGTCTGTGCCCTGAATTGTTTGTCAGCTCTACCTTGAAGTGCGAGGCGAGAGAATCTTACACCAACCCTAATAAAGGTATTTATGATTAAAGGCACTCGAGTGTTGTAGTGGTGCAAGCTGTATTCATTCAAAGGTTTGGAGAGGCTTAGTTCTGCTGAAGTTCCACAGTCCTTTACAACTCTTGTTGCTGCTATTTGAAATTTTGAGCCTTGCCTGATGCTGTTCAGTGCCTTTTGCCACCCTGGACACATTTCCCCTTGATTTCGCCTTGAATTCAACTACTGCTTTGCCTTCCACCTTGTCACAGGGTCTCCCTGTGTAGCTTTTAATCATCTCACAGTCGTCTGCTAGAAAGAAAAAGGTATCGGTAACTGTTGTAGTGGTGCAGGCTACAGCTATGCTCATTCAAAGGTTTAGAGAGGCTAGGTAATGCATGTGCAGAGACATACACGGGCAACGTAGTACAACCAACAGAGCTGACTCAAAGCCACACTGCCTTTGCTAGCTACTTCCTTCTATGCTGCTTTCACCCGTGGGATCACCCAGGGCCCACCTGATTAACTCACAGCACCTGTTTCTGATACTTGGAAGCAGCTTGCCAGCTGCATTAACTTGTCCCTACCATCTTTATTCAAGCTGGCTGGTCCAAGTCATATTTGTGCCTACAGTTTCCCCTCCTTTTCTTTTTGGACCAGCCAGCCTTCGGCAACACATTTCAAAATTAAAGGCACATGAAGAAAACATAAACATCTTTACCCGTGGCCATGACTTTACAACAAAAGGTCAAGAACAGCTACATCGCCGAACAACAGAACACAAAAATCCATAGACTCAAAGTAAACATAATCTGATATATGTTGCTAGGAGGGACGCATACTGGCGAGAAGGGATGAGTTCACTGTACTTCCACGGACGTTTCTGGTTCCCGAATGTAGGTGCGGACTTTTCTTCAACTTCTTTAGCATGCTTATCTGTGAGCGTTATCTGTAAGTTGGAAATATCTCTTCCTCCGTAGAAAACACACCATTTTTGCTTTCAAGTTTCCATTGGCCGTCTTGTTACGTTCTTCCGTTCTTTTAATGAGATACAGATTGCTGGAGGAATTTACAGCAGCATACGTGGTGCCACGGTTGTCAGGCTTTACATTTTAATAGGGTGATGGATTGAGGGTGAATCACTTGGTTCTTTCCTCAAGAAATCTTGAAATCTACCATCTCGTGATCCCCGCAGCCAAGGTTGCCTCCAACCTCCACATCTCCAACCCGACCCTCCTTATTTGTCAGCACCAGCTCCAGCAGCACACCCCTCCTCGTTGGTTCCTCAATCACCTGTGTCAGGAAGTTGTCATCAACATGCTCTAGGAACCTCCTGGACCGTGTGCGCTTGGCTGAGTGGCTTTGCCAGCAAATATCAGGGAGGTCGAAGTCTCCCATGAGGACCAGGGATTGTGACTGTGAGGCAGCTCCCAGCTGTTTGTAGAAGGCCTCATCCACTTCCTCCTCCTGATCAGGTGGCCTGTAGCAAACTCCTACGGCAGTATCACCTACCTTACCCTGCCCCTTAATTTTCACCCCCAAGCACTCAACCTGCCCCTCCTCCCCACTCAGGCAGAGCTCAATGCACGTTAATTGCTCCCTCACATAGAGAGCAACTCCACTCCCTCGCCTTGTCAGCCTGTCTCTCCTGAACAATCCATAGCCCTCCATGGCCATGCTCCAGCTCTTTATTCTTGAGAAAAGACAAAAAGAAGACAAGCTCGGGACCTAATTCTTAAAAAAAGGTCTGTGCTTTAAAGGGCCTTAGACTAGGTTTTCTTCCTCCCGGGGGCTGTTTCTTCAGGACCTTTTTCTCCATCTTTTTATAGGTCAGTCACACATCGTTGGCAAATTTCTTTGGCCACTGGGTCTATTCCTACACATCCCTATCTTCTCAAAACTAAATCCCATCTTGCTTGCGTCCCCCCGATGTCTTCTTGGATGGAAAATAGCCACTATTTCCCTCATAGCTTGTTTATTTATTGTTTCTTTTCCATCTGGGAGAAGCCAGTTTCCCTGTGTCTCAGAGGTTCCCAACTCTCTTCATGTTGAGTCTTCTGTCAATATTGGAGTCCCTTTTGGCGAAGGTGCTTGCGGGGTGAGATTGGACACACTCACAATTGCATGACCTAACGCTGCCTCTTTTGCCATTTCATCGCTTAGGCCATAAAAGATCTCCCTTTTGGATGCCCATTCACGTGGACCACCGCAATCTCATTTGGAAGAGAGGGTGGGCCTGGCAGGGTGAGGTTAGTGCTTTGACTCCATGATCTGCAAGGTCTTTTCCAACCGTAATGACTCTGTGGCATTTATTGAGCCATCAATAAATAGGTGGGGGCCTGCGTGTGAAGGAGTGTCTTTGAAATCCTCTCGCACTTTAGTCTGATACTCTGCCTAAACAACTGTGTTCAAGGTCGGCACATTCCATGTCTCCCTTCCAGAGGAAAGTGGCTGGATTAAGGCATGAGCCGGAGGCCAAGACAAAATCCCCTTTTTCTCTTAACATTGCCTCACATTTTCAGATTCTAAAATGGGTTAGCCATCTGCCAGCCTTCTGTGCCAAAGCCGTTTTCACTTGTGGCACAGGCGTTTATTACTAATAGTCCTCCGAATGTCAGCTTTCTGCATGTTCTTTGCTGGTTTTTTAATCAAGAGGGCAGTGGCAGCTATTGCCTCTATACGTTTGGGCCACCTCCTTGAAAGCGCGTCCAAAAGTTTGCATCAGTGTGCTATTGGTTGTCGTTTGTCCCCCCGTTCTGGAGTCAATGCTCCTGAGGCGGCTCCCTCCTCTACTGTGACAAACAGCTCAAAGGCTTTATCCAATTATGGCACTGCTTACACCGGAGCCATGATTCAATGTCCGAGAACTCCTTACCAGGCCTGCACTGCAGCCCCCTGCCCCTCTTAGCAAGCAAAAGGTGCTCCTCGCAGAGCAGTGACAGCACTGTAATTCCTGGATTAGCTTTTTCTCTCCGTCTGCCCAAGTTAACGCCTTTGCTTCTTCATTTAGAAACTTGGAATATACCCCTTCTGTTTCTTGTGCCTAAGAAGCTACTCCCAGTGAGCAACAGGCGGCTGGTCCCCAAAACCTTTCCATTCCTTTCTGGTTTGCAGGAGGGGCAATTCCACAATTGCCTTGATTCTCTCTGGATTAACTCTCCGTTTCCCTTCACCAATCAAATGTCCCAAACACCTCCCTCCTTTTTGGACGCATTGCAGTCTGGGGTTTGATACTCCTCGCTCGCTCTCTTCTCTACTACTCTTCTCTCTCTTCTACACCTCGCCCGCATCTCTAAGAAGACGGCGGCATTTTCCTAGCAGCCATCAGCGGGCACTGACGGGTTAAGAAATAGAGAGCGGTGGAGAAATGGATTGCTTTCTGGAGAGCTCCCTTGGATTCCTCTGCCATTCGTGGCCAGCCCAGGCAAAATCCAGCACGGAGGAAGACAGCCCAGGGGTCTCTGCCTGAAGAAAATGCACCTCCCACTGACTCGCGGGGTTTTGCCTATAAAGCTGGGCGCCCTGCACTGACTCACTGGTGGCCTCCCCTGTGGGAGGATCCATAGGGCAGATGGTTACGTATCTTTCTTAATCAATATTGCTATTCTCTTGTGCAACCAGCAGGTGCATTGCCATCCTTATGCTTTTTGCTGCTTAGGAAGAAGCCCACAGCACACGACATGAGATTGACCCACAGCTTTATTGCGTGGCACCAGGCGGCGGCTGCTGCAGGCGCAGCCGGGACAGGGCTCACGGCTCGGCACAGCCGCTCAGTAGCAGAAGAGGGGCTGCCCATCTTCCTGTGCCAGCTGCAGCAGGCACTCGAGCAGCACCATGGCGTTGGGCCGCAGATCCGGCGGCACCTCCTGGCTGACCACGTGGCGCAGGAAGGCCACGTTTGGCTCGGCCGGGAACCAGTACGACCGCTCCAGGCGGCCGTAGGTGTTGATGAAGGCCTCGATTGCGGGCAAGTGCACCTCGGGGACGTAGCCCAGTGCCCACAGTCGCCTCATCACAAACTCATAGTTCCAGATTGCGGCCACGCTCAGATCACGGCTAGCTCCCCGCTCCGTCTCCTCGACCATCTGTGGCAGAGAGGGTACGGTCAGTACCGGCACCCGCGGGTGACCGAGCACAAGGGGGACCAGGGCGCACCGGGCCGTGGCTGCGGGCACTGTGCCCGGCTCCCCGGCTCGCAGCACCAGCCTACCTCCATGATTCCCTCGGGGATGGTGGCGGCACTGAAGCCGCGGTAGCGATCCGCGTTGGGGAAGACTCTGTGGACGATTCGGCGGTCAAGCTGGAAGGCGATCTCGCCCAGCAGCTGCTGCCATCTCGGCTGCCAGCTCTCTGCGGGAACCAGCAGCGTCAGGCACTCATCCCCAAACCTGTGTTTTCCCTCCGTTCCTCCCCCGACACCTGCCAGGGGCTTCCAGAGGCTGCCGTGCCAGCCTTGCCTGTGCACAGGCTACCAAAGGTTGCTCCCCACCTCTCCCGCGTGCCCCTGGCACAGGGCGCCCCGCTGTTATCTCCCATGATTCCACCACCCCCGCGCACTCACCTCGCCGGCTGAAGCTTGGCTCCCAAGAGGGGGTTCCGGAGGTCCAGCTCTGCTCTGTCAGTGTCAGCCCCCAGTCCGAAGGGCGGGCAACAGGACGAGGTGTGGATGTTGGCAGCTGCGGCACCCACAGGCCCGAGGCCGCTACAGAGCTGCCTGCGCTCTCACCTGAGCTGGGGAAGGATCGCGGGGCTCTGTGTGGCACAGACACATAAGGGGGTGCTGAGCTGGGACCTGCGCCGCGGTAGCCGTGCTGGAACGGCTGTTGGTCCTGCCGCTCCAATTCCCGTCTCAGCTCTTGGTTCCTATTAAACAGCAGATTTGTCATATCTCTCAGCTGGTCAAAGACCGTGAAGAGTCCGGGCCTGACGCCAGGCAAGTGCCCGCTGGGTCCCGGCTCCATGGCCGCTCCTGGTGCTGGCTCCTGTGCCTCTGGCAAGGCCAGTGCCTTGGGCGCAGGATATCAGCAGCAGGTGGGGTGTGGTCCGAGGTGATGTCACAAAGGGACTGGGTTCTCCATGGTTCTGGGACCCGGCACACGCGCCGGCAGTGCCACGGGGCCCGTCTCAGGGGCACCACAGGCAAGGGGAGGCCAGAGGATGGGAAGGCTGCACCGCCTCTTGTGCTGCGTCTTGGCCGTCCCAGCAGCTCCGGGCCCCGTGTCCCAGCGGCGGCTGCTCTCACAGAGTCATGGAATCATTTTGGTCGGAAGAGCCCCTCGAGCTCGAGTCCAAGCCCTCACCTTACACTGACAAGCCTGCCACTGAGCCATTTCCCCCAGCACCTCAGCTCTATTGCTTTGGCATCCCTCCAGGGATGGGGACTCCCACACCTGCCTGGGCAGCCCACGCCAGTCCAACAAGCCTCTCAGGGGCAAAGTTCTTCCTCATTTCCCAGCTAAGCCTCCCCTGAAGCAACCCAAGGCTCTTCTTCTCCAGGCTGAACATCCCCAGGTCTCTCACTTGTTTTGACTGTCACTTGTTTGCACTGTGGCCACAGTTGAGTTCGTGGGCGAGTTAAGAGAAACGTTTTTTCCATGTCTATTACAAACCAACACATGAATTTTTCTTCTGCGTGTGCCAGACGGTCCCAGTGAAGTTTTCAGAGAAATCACAAAATCGTTACGGTTGGACAGGACCTTGAAGATCGTCGAGTCCAAGCACTAAGCTGACCCTGCCAAGCCCATCCCTAAACTAAACCATATCCCTCCGTCCTTCATCTAGATGTCTTTTCAATATCCCTAGGGACGGTGACTGCACCGCTGCTGCCTCCCTGGGCAGCCCGTTCCAATGTTTAACCACCCTCTCAGTGAAAAAGTTCTTCCTAATGTCCAACCTAAAGCCCCCTGCTGCGACCCAAACCCATTGCCTCGTGTTCTTTCACTCACTACCGCAGAGAAGAGATCAACCCCCACCTCCCTACAACTCCCCTTTAGCTACTTGTAGAGAGTGGTCGTGTCTCCTCTAGGCTAAACGCCCCCAGCTCCCTCAGCTGCTCTTCACACAACCTGTTCTCCAGACCCTTCCCCAGCGCTGCTGCCCGGCTCTGGACACGCTCCGGCCCCTGCGTTCCTTCTTGCACTGAGGGGCCCAGAACTGGACACAGCACTCGAGGTTGAGCCTCACCAGTGCCCAGTGCAGGGGAACAATCACCTCTCTGGCCCTGCTGGCCACACAGGATGCCCTTGTCCTTCTTGGCCAGCTGGGCACGCTGCTGGCTGATGTTCATCTGGCTGCTGGTTAACACTCCCAGGTCCCTTTCCACGGGAAAGCTTTCCAGCCCCTGCGCCCCAAGCCTTGCTTTTGTGCCTTGCCACAGTGTTTTCCTACGGACCTGGGAGATACAGGCGAGACAACTGCGCTGAGCAGTACCGGGCTTTAAGCAGCCCCTAAAGTTTTAAGGTCTTGCACTTCAGCGAGGTATGGAGTGAACAGCACAGCTATTTCAACCTCCACTTTGAGAGCACGGCTGTTTGAAGCACAGATGCAGAAATTCCGTGTGGAGAACGTGCCTGCCTTCAAGATCAGAAAAATTCCCTGGCAGACCCCCAGTCATTAGAGAGGGCCAAGAGCCATCAGCTGTACACCAAGTACGCATTTGTTGTGCTTATCCCCTCCAGCTGTTGAAAGACAAATGGCCAAAGTCTATTCCAGCAGAAAGGATTTAAAGGGACAACCACTATCGGATGCAGGCTGGGAATGCATGCTGATGGACAGAGTTTTGTAGAGAACAGAGTAAAGAAGACAGGCACAGGCGCTCCCCTCAAATACCTCTGCACAAAGACTGAGTTCCTAGCCTTCAAAGCAAACGGCTGACAAAACAGCAGAAGCAGCGGCCAAATCTGAAAGTCTGGCCTTGATCCCTGGAAAGACACCGAGGATACTGGGCCCGATCCTGCCTTATGAAGAAGGTGGTAGAAAATGTATCGGTGATTTGGCAGCAAAGGAACAAAAAGACAGGTGAGAGCATCATCGCAGGGGTGACAAAACCAGGGATGACCTCAGGGGAATACTGGCAAATAGACTTCATCGAGCTACTGAGAAAGGGAGCCTCTCAGTATCTCCTCGACCTGGTAGACACATGTAATGGATGGCCCTGTGGCACCGATGTGGCACGCGAAGCAGTCAAACAAGTCCTAAATCACAGCGTACCCTGCTTTGCTGTACCAGCAGGAATGTTTTCAGACAGAGGCCCTTGTTTTGTTGCAGAAGTGGTTAAGAAGGTGGGAGCGCATCTGGGAGCCAAGTGGGATTTACATACGCCCAACAGACCTTAAGCTAGTGGAAAAGTAGAAGGCGTGAACCAGACCTTTCAGTTACAGTGGAATCAAATACACCAAGAAACCTCCTTCTCTCGGTTACAAGCTTTACCAAAAGCTTAGCTAAGAATACGAGTACAACCAGGAAGAAATTGTGTAAGCTCGTTTCAATCTGCTGGCTTTGGGCAAGACCTTCCAGGAGCTCCACAACCACGTGACCCCACCTCAACCAAGTGGACTAGGCGTTCCGGCACATCCATTTCAACCAGGAGAGTGGGTTTACGTCAAGACATGGAAGGACAAAGCCCTGAGAGCTAAGTGGCAGGGACCTTTCCGGGTCTTGTTGACTACTTCCACTGCCCTGAGAGTGGCTGAAAAAGGATCTTGGCAACATTATTCTAGAGTTCTGAGAGCTACAGCCCCGTGCACAGTCGAACAAAAATCACCACTTACCCGAAAACTTACTAAACACCCTTGAACAATTACAAGAGAGCTGGAATTCGTAAGATCCCAAAGGATTATGTGGCTGAAAAGGTGCATTTTCCTCCTTGGACTGCTTGCCGGCCTAATGAGCGGAACTGGGAGAACAATCGGCAAGTTACTGGCTTTGCTCCCCCATTACCTCAGGAGGAACAGGGTTTCCCTGGAAAGCTGTGCCTATGGAGTGGGCAGAGCGATGCCAAAACCTGCTTGCTCTGGGAGATGGGAATCAAGCCAGCGGTCGCTTGCGGGACCGTGGCACGAGAACAGTGAGCACGCGCATGAGCTTCGCAGAGTTTACCAAAGACTCCAAGCAAAATGCAGCCAAGCTATGAAAAGCAGGAAATATTGGTCCAACCGAAGCTCCACAAGGTCTGTTGTGCTCCAACCAACAAAAAGGGAATTGGCCCAACCCTCGCTGTGCTGCGAAGAGTACTTGTCAGTACTCTCTGACCCCTGAGAGCAATCTCCCCGTCCTAACACGATGACGGAAGGCTACTCTGTGCAGTATTTTCCCCAATGGGTGGCCTCTCTTCTCTTACGAGGCAAAATGGACTTGTAGCGTTAGAACCTACCTTCTGGATATGTGGCACAAGAGCTCCGGAATGGATTCAGCTGTAGGGGAATTCCGGTGCCGCCACTCAGAGCCCTTGAGGGACTACGTGGAGGAGAACCCCGCAGTGAGAGACGTCTTCAGCTTCCAAAAGAGCTTCCCTTAGTTTCAGGAGGAGAGAGGTTTTGGCTTCTTTTCTGCCCTTGGTGTGCCGCAGGGTCACATGGAACTAAAAGAAAGAAACCAAGCCATTTGTTAGAGTTGGGAGCCACCCATACCATTACAGCGTTGAACAGTGTGTTTTACTCTGTGAAGCATTCGATTGACAGTCCCAATCTTAGAAATTCTTTTGTGATGTTTTTCAGTCCTCGCCCGTCTTCCAGTTCCGGGGGATACTGCTTTATCGTAACAGGTTGTGCTCCTCCTTTGAGTTTAACAACAACCAATTCTGCATTTTTAGCCTTTCCTGGTACTCCTTAGGCCTGTACTGCTGGATATACCTGGTCTTTTAATTGGTGTCTAATTTCTTCTTTCCTAATTTGCAGTTCTACTGAAAAGGTCAATGTGGTTTTCTTCCGGTACTTAAAAATCAATTTCTCCACCTTTCAATTTCATTTCAGCGTTCGATTGTTTGAGTTCATCCCATTCTAAAAGTGCTCGAGGAGCTTCGGGCAGGTAGAGAAATTTATCAATCCCTACGCTCTTCCCACTTTTGCATCTTAGTGGTTTCAAAAAGAAAGTTTTCTCGACCTGTCCGGTTGCTCCCACAATATCGACGTTTTGTGTACTTACGGGCAATAAAGTCCGATTTAGTGCTGAAAATCTGACACCTGTACCTACTAGAAGTTCTATGGGTTCCTCTTCTTTCTCGAGCTGAACTTTTGCCAAGGCTTCTGCCAGGGAAGGTTCCCCTGCTCCCCATCAATAACCCCGTGAAGCAGCAATGTAGCATGTAGCAGCAAGTGGCAAGCATGCCTACTTCCCAGTAGTCAAATAAGCTTCAGATGAATTAGTGAAAGCGTTACCGGTACAGAGGAAAACATATTTACCAGGAACATCCACTCCTCACACATTCATGAGCTGACTGAATGCACAGGACATAATACACAACAAAATACCGACTACAACTAAGCTGCTGATGTATACATTACTTAGTACAAACAGACTAAATCCCTCCTGTCGATATAAGTGCTGCTGTGCTACAAGGGATCTTCTGTGTCATCAAGGGCAATCCCCTGCTGACAGAGACAACACATCACTCGATTCCTTTCAAAAGCCAACCAAGCTCCATCATAGAAAGGGGGGTTTTGATTGCTCAAATTTTCAGGAACCTTCCTCTCGCGTCACCTTTATGTTTGTGGACTGCTTATCTCCATTTATTTCTGTTCCAACACCGGCCTATAGCTTTGTCTCAGCACTGTCTCTTGCCCGAATCACCTTACCACCAGCTCAACCTACTCCTACACAGCCAGTCACGCCACACAAACTTCAGTCCCTTCGCAGAAAACAGGTTCTTCGGGACTCCCATCATCCATCCTCCGTGGCCCTTCTCCGCAACTTTTGTCACCAACTTCATTTTTCACTTGAACAAGGGGTGACTCAGGACTGAAAACAGTATTGCACAGTAGGTTTCATCGCTGCCTTTTAAAATAGCACTGCTGTCCTCTGCTTGAAATAGAGCTCCTGAATCATGTACCATTTGCTCTTCCTGCAGGTGCAGCAATGTGTCCTCCATAAGCCACTGTAGCCAACCATTAGTTCTCTGAGGAATTGAATAAGACAGCGTCGGTGTGGAAGACTTGGAAGAGAAATGAACAAGCGAATTTTTTAAACGCTCATCACGTCACACAAGGAACATCAGAATTCCTGCAACATTGACTTTGCATGTGATATCTCAAGATTGGGACTAAGCATATGCTGCCTAAGAAGGATGGAAGTCACAGCCTCCAAGAAAAGAAAATCAGCTAACTTTATATTAAAACCAAACAAAAGCTACACCAGGAGTCTGAAGGCGCTAAACCCATAGTATGTTTACACACTTTAAATGCCTTCCGTGCAAGTTGCCTTTTTCCGGACACAGCACTAGAATACCATGCAAGATTTAGACCTCACTTACAACACCCTAACAGGATTAATGAAAAAAACCCCAACACTACAACCCTGTTTTAATGCACAAACTCCTTATTGTCATTTTTAGTTGACAAATATACATTTCATAGCAAAACAACATCAGAGGAACAGCTGGATGGCACTTTTAAGCTCAAATGAACCAGCATCAAGCACTGGCAAGTCATCTCTCTGATTGCTTTTGAATGGCAGCACATGCACATTTGCTCTGTGCCGTAAACTTGCACAATTATTTCTCTGTCGTCACTCAATTCGGACAGTGAGCCCTTGCGCATCTATCCCTCTTGAGCTGAGGAGTCCAGAACTGGGCACAGGACTCCAGATGAGGCCTCACCAGGGCAGAGGAGAGGGGGAGGAGAACCTCCCTTGAGGTTGTCTTGTTGGCTACACTCTTCTTGATGCATCCCAGGATGCCATTGGCCTTCTTGGCCACGAGGGCACCTTGCTGGCTCATGGTTAGTTTATTGTCCACCAGCACTCCCAGGTCTCTCTCTGCAGAGCTGCTCTCCAGCAGCTCAACCCCCAGTCTCTCCAGCTGCATGGGGTTGTTCCTTCCCAGGTGCAGGACTCTGCACTTGGCGGCTGAATGGCAGCACAGCCTCTGGGGAATCAGCCAGTCCTCGCAGTTTGGTGCCATCAGGGAACCTGCTGAGGGTACACTCTGTCCCCAAGTCCACGTGGTTCTATAAAAGCTCTACAAAACTATTAAGTAATGAGCTCAGACTAAGAAATATTATTGCTCTGCACTTAGGCAATTTCTGTTGCTGAAAGCTCTTCAAGTTCAGCCTTTCGTGACGCCGAAACCGCTGCCACAGCACAGGTGACAGGAGAGCAAAGCAGTACAACTTGTGGAAAACTCCAATTTTAACTACCTTTAAGTGGAACAATCCTCTGGGAAAAGGAAAGGAGGTCCCTACAGACTGTTGACGACAACTTCCTGTCGCAGACGATCGAGGAACCAACAAGGAGGGTGTGCTGCTGGACCTGGTACTGACAAATAGAGAGGGCCTGATGGTAGAAGGGCCAGCGAGAGCTGGTCAATCTTCAAGCACCACTTCCTCCAAGCCCAGGATCAGTGTGTCCCAATGCACAAGAAAGGAGGAAAAGGAGGTAGGAGGCCTCCATGGATGAGCAAGGATCTGCTGGGACAACTCAGATTTCACTGTTCAGGTGAGGGAGCCCTGGCACAGGCAGCCCGGAGGGGTTGTGGAGTCTCCTTCCTTGGAGGTCTTCAAGACCCGCCTGGACATGTTCCTATGTGACCTGATCTAGGTGAACCTGCTTCTGCAGGGAGGGTTGGACTAGATGGTCTCTAAAGATCCCTTCCAGCCCCTACCATTCTATGATTCTATGATTCTAATAACAGAGGAATTGTTATTGCTGTGATCAAAGAAAACAACAGGGACGTTTAATTCATCGTGCACAGTGGCTCGGCCGGGATGACAGATGAACTATTGGATCAGCCAAAGAAGATGTCTACGAACGAGAGAGCCGCAACTTCTCAAGAGACCTGAACCAAACACCTGATGAAGACAAAGAGACCCTCCATCTTTAAAGCCTGAATGCTATATTAAAAGTATCCTGTAGGTAAACTGAAGGCCACCTCTAGCAGAGGCGCGTAGGGAGAGATGGCAGCTCCACGAAACATTAATGAGGAAACCAAGTCTGCCACAGGTTGCCTTTTCCTCTAGAGGGAAGAGATGAAGAGCCACGTGAGTTAGACAAAAGACAGAAGATAAAGCTGAACTAGCTCAGGTGACTCCAATCCTATTAACTATTCCGAAGAATCCCTCACAGTCCCACCCTCAATGTTATGCTTGCCACCAAGCTTAGACACCAGTGAGATGAACTCTCAGCACCTTTTACAAAGGTCTGACTAGTTCCATTCTTACCCAATAAAGACTGTAAATGGTGAAGTATGGTCCTGCCCTGGGCAGTCCAGAATAGCAAACACCTGCCATGCCAGTTGAGGTGTGAGCAATCAGCCTTTCTGGAACTTGCTATTACTCATAGAAGGTCCGTAATATGAATCACACTGGCCATGGGGAAAAAGCCTCTTTTTTCCTCAAATGAGAACGTCCACAATGCTTGTGAGAAATCGCCCACCTTCTAAGGACTTTGCTAGAGACTGCAAGTTACACCCTATAGACTATCCACTCTGTAGAGACTACAAGTTACTGCAGTGGGCTGGGTTTGCATTGCTATGTTGTGCCACACAAGTGGTCACAGATCCAGACAGAAAAGCAAAAAGATCCAATTACAAATCAGCAAACACGGGACTTTCAGAGCCAAACCTTTCTTGCCGTGTCTTGCAGGCGCACATCACACCCCCCAGCCCCCCCAGCCAAAAGTTGATATGGCAACTTCACATCTGCACACAGTTAAGATCACGTGGACACTTTTGGCTTTAAAATTCATAGGAAGATGTTCTCGAACTGCAATTTGTAGCAGCGGTACGCAGGGCTCGGGAGAGATGTCTCGCTTTCTGGCCACACAAATGACAGTTCCGTGCCTCAAGCTGCTGAGAGATGGAAGGGCTGATGCTGAGATCCTTTCCACGTGCAAATGCTTTCAGCAGTTCTCGTGATCCTAGTGCCACGGAGAAAGTTTGGGCTGAGAGGCCGTTCTTTCAGGCTCCTGGCCTCGCCGTCAGCGCCCCGGTAGGCAGGCGAGACCGATGGGGGCGTGTGCGCGTCCCCGGCGGGGGGCGTAACCTCTTTTGCCCTTCCTCCCACCCCGCAGCCGCGGCCGCGGCCGCACCCGCGAGGTGCGCTGGGAGAGGTAGTTCTCTGTCCGCTGGCTCGGCCGGCCGGCAGCGGGCGGGACGAGCGAGGCGGCCCGGCGGGAGCGGTAGTTCCGCGGGAGGGCAGGCTCCGGGCCGGCCGGCCCGCGCGGGACTACAGCTCCCAGCATGCCCCGCTCTCCCGCGGGAGCGGCGGGGCGAAGCCGGCGCGAGCAGCCAATGGGCGGCGGGCGCTGGGGGGCCGGCGCGGGGCGCTCTGGGAGTGGCGGTTGTTTCAAGATGGCGGAGGCGGCCGCCGGGCCCGGCCGAGGCGTTCGCTGGAGCCGGGACAGTATCCTTCCGTGCGGCCAGGGCAGCTCGGGCCGGGCCGTTCCAGGCGCGGCCGGGCGGCCGCCTCTCGGCGCGGGGGGTTCCGGGCGAGGGCCGAGGCCAGCGGTGGTGTGGCGGAGAGAGAGGCAGGAGAGCGGTGAGCTGGGGCGGGGGCCGGGAGGCCTGTCAGGAAAGGCGGCGGGGCGGCTGCGTTGGGGTTGTGGTGCGCGGAAGGCTGGAGCTGGTGCGAGGCTGTGGGACGGGTTAGGTTTAGTGGCCGTGGGACGGGAGATTGGAGGGCTCCGTCCTGAGAGCCTTTCGGTGTTGTACCTTTCCTTAGTTTGTGAACGATGCTGATTTTTAACAAAGCGTTTAATATCTAGGCCACTTAAGAAGTTAAGCCACAATCCCCTGAGGCCCGGGCCCGCCCCGGTTCCTGTACGACGCTGCCGGCTGGTGACAGCAAGAACTCGCTAGGCCCTGCCCCAGCCACACCAAAGGGCATGAACAGCACTAGGCTCCCTCTCCACTTGGGGCTTTCCTGCCACGGCACCACGGCCGTCCCAGGCGCCGAGTCCCGCCTCTGGCTGCTGCATCCGACCGCTCCCCCGGTGAAAACAGACGGCAGCCTTGGCTGTGTCGTCATCTCCGCTGCCCCGGCGCTACTGTCAGCACCCAGCACTGCCGCCTGCACCCCGGTATCGCTGCTTGCACCCCGGCTCTGCCACCCGCTGCCTGCCATTGCCACCCACCTCCCGCGTGGCTGCCCATCCCCCGCTACTGCTGGCACCCCCTGACATCGCTGCTTGGCTCAAGGCTGTCCCCACACAGCAGCAGCAGCAGCAGCCATGCTAGCGGCTCTTATAGTACGCACCGCAGCACCCACAGCACACGACATGAGATTGACCCACAGCCTTATTGTGTGGTGCCAGGCGGCGGCTGCTGCAGGCGCAGCCGGGACAGGGCTCACGGCTTGGCACACATATCCTGCCTGACAAAAAGCCTGATGGCAAAACTTATCGATGAGTGCAGGATTTACGGGCAATAAATCAGGTAGTCGAAGACTTATATGTGTACAACTTTCTTGTCTTATGAATGCAGAAGTCTGGAGCCATGCGCTTCTGTCATGTGACAAGTCAAAGTTGTTGGAGTTCATAGCTGGTGCTGTTCAACGCTGTAATGGTATGGGTGGCTCCCAACTCTAACAAATGGCTTGGTTTCTTTCTTTTAGTTCCATGTGACCCTGCGGCACACCAAGGGCAGAAAAGAAGCCAAAACCTCTCTCCTCCTGAAACTAAGGGAAGCTCTTTTGGAAGCTGAAGACGTCTCTCACTGCGGGGTTCTCCTCCACGTAGTCCCTCAAGGGCTCTGAGTGGCGGCACCGGAATTCCCCTACAGCTGAATCCATTCCGGAGCTCTTGTGCCACATATCCAGAAGGTAGGTTCTAACGCTACAAGTCCATTTTGCCTCGTAAGAGAAGAGAGGCCACCCTTGGGGAAAATACTGCACAGAGTAGCCTTCCGTCGTCGTGTTAGGACGGGGAGATTGCTCTCAGGGGTCAGAGAGTACTGACAAGTACTCCTCGCAGCACAGCGAGGGTTGGGCCAATTCCCTTTTTGTTGGTTGGAGCACAACAGACCTTGTGGAGCTTCGGTTGGACCAATATTTCCTGCTTTTCATAGCTTGGCTGCATTTTGCTTGGAGTCTTTGGTAAACTCTGCGAAGCTCATGCGCGTGCTCACTGTTCTCGTGCCACGGTCCCGCAAGCGACCGCTGGCTTGATTCCCATCTCCCAGAGCAAGCAGGTTTTGGCATCGCTCTGCCCACTCCATAGGCACAGCTTTCCAGGGAAACCCTGTTCCTCCTGAGGTAATGGGGGAGCAAAGCCAGTAACTTGCCGAGTGTTCTCCCAGTTCCGCTCATTAGGCCGGCAAGCAGTCCAAGGAGGAAAATGCACCTTTTCAGCCACATAATCCTTTGGGATCTTACGAATTCCAGCTCTCTTGTAATTGTTCAAGGGTGTTTAGTAAGTTTTCGGGTAAGTGGTGATTTTTGTTCGACTGTGCACGGGGCTGTAGCTCTCAGAACTCTAGAATAATGTTGCCAAGATCCTTTTTCAGCCACTCTCAGGGCAGTGGAAGTAGTCAACAAGACCCGGAAAGGTCCCTGCCACTTAGCTCTCAGGGCTTTGTCCTTCCATGTCTTGACGTAAACCCACTCTCCTGGTTGAAATGGATGTGCCGGAACGCCTAGTCCACTTGGTTGAGGTGGGGTCACATGGTTGTGGAGCTCCTGGAAGGTCTTGCCCAAAGCCAGCAGATTGAAACGAGCTTACACAATTTCTTCCTGGTGGTACTCGTATTCTTAGCTAAGCTTTTGGTAAAGCTTATAACCGAGAGAAGGAGGTTTCTTGGTGTATTTGATTCCACTGTAACTTAAGGCTCTGGTTCACGCCTTCTACTTTTCCACTAGCTTGAGGTCTGTTGGGCGTATGTAAATCCCACTTGGCTCCCAGATGCGCTCCCACCTTCTTAACCACTTCTGCAACAAAACAAGGGCCTCTGTCTGAAAACATTCCTGCTGGTACAGCAAAGCAGGGTACGCTGTGATTTAGGACTTGTTTGACTGCTTCGCGTGCCACATCGGTGCCACAGGGCCATCCATTACATGTGTCTACCAGGTCGAGGAGATACTGAGAGGCTCCCTTTCTCAGTAGCTCGATGAAGTCTATTTGCCAGTATTCCCCTGAGGTCATCCCTGGTTTTGTCACCCCTGCGATGATGCTCTCACCTGTCTTTTTGTTCCTTTGCTGCCAAATCACCGATACATTTTCTACCACCTTCTTCATAAGGCAGGATCGGGCCCAGTATCCTCGGTGTCTTTCCAGGGATCAAGGCCAGACTTTCAGATTTGGCCGCTGCTTCTGCTGTTTTGTCAGCCGTTTGCTTTGAAGGCTAGGAACTCAGTCTTTGTGCAGAGGTATTTGAGGGGAGCGCCTGTGCCTGTCTTCTTTACTCTGTTCTCTACAAAACTCTGTCCATCAGCATGCATTCCCAGCCTGCATCCGATAGTGGTTGTCCCTTTAAATCCTTTCTGCTGGAATAGACTTTGGCCATTTGTCTTTCAACAGCTGGAGGGGATAAGCACAACAAATGCGTACTTGGTGTACAGCTGATGGCTCTTGGCCCTCTCTAATGACTGGGGGTCTGCCAGGGAATTTTTCTGATCTTGAAGGCAGGCACGTTCTCCACACGGAATTTCTGCATCTGTGCTTCAAACAGCCGTGCTCTCAAAGTGGAGGTTGAAATAGCTGTGCTGTTCACTCCATACCTTGCTGAAGTGCAAGACCTTAAAACTTTAGGGGCTGCTTAAAGCCCCGTACTGCTCAGCGCAGTTGTCTCGCCTGTATCTCCCAGGTCCGTAGGAAAACACTGTGGCAAGGCACAAAAGCAAGGCTTGGGGCGCAGGGGTTGGAAAGCTTTCCCGTGGAAAGGGACCTGGGAGTGTTAACCAGCAGCCAGATGAACGTCAGCCAGCAGCGTGCCCAGCTGGCCAAGAAGGACAAGGGCATCCTGTGTGGCCAGCAGGGCCAGGGAGGTGATTGTTCCCCTGCACTGGGCACTGGTGAGGCTCAACCTCGAGTGCTGTGTCCAGTTCTGGGCCCCTCAGTGCAAGAAGGAACGCAGGGGCCGGAGCGTGTCCAGAGCCGGGCAGCAGCGCTGGGGAAGGGTCTGGAGAACAGGTTGTGTGAAGAGCAGCTGAGGGAGCTGGGGGCGTTTAGCATAGAGGAGACACGACCACTCTCTACAAGTAGCTAAAGGGGAGTTGTAGGGAGGTGGGGGTTGATGAAGGACGGAGGGATATGGTTTAGTTTAGGGATGGGCTTGGCAGGGTCAGCTTAGTGCTTGGACTCGACGATCTTCAAGGTCCTGTCCAACCGTAACGATTTTGTGATTTCTCTGAAAACTTCAGTGGGACCGTCTGGCACACGCAGAAGAAAAATTCATGTGCTGGTTTGTAATAGACATGGAAAAAATGTTTCTCTTACCTCGCCCACGAACTCAACTGTCGCCACAGTGCAAACAAGTGACAGTCAAAACAAGTGAGAGACATGGGGATGTTCAGCCTGGAGAAGAAGAGCCTTGGGTTGCTTCAGGGGAGGCTTAGCTGGGAAATGAGGAAGAACTTTGCCCCTGAGAGGCTTGTTGGACTGGCGTGGGCTGCCCAGGCAGGTGGGGGAGTCCCCATCCCTGGAGGGATGCCAAAGCAGTAGAGCTGAGGTGCTGAGGGAAATGGCTCAGTGGCAGGCTTGTCAGTGTAAGGTGAGGGCTTGGACTCGATGAGCTCGAGGGGCTCTTCCGACCAAAATGATTCCATGACTCTGTGAGAGCAGCCGCCGCTGGGACACGGGGCCCGGAGCTGCTGGGACGGCCAAGACGCAGCACAAGAGGCGGTGCAGCCTTCCCATCCTCTGGCCTCCCCTTGCCTGTGGTGCCCCTGAGACGGGCCCCGTGGCACTGCCGGCGCGTGTGCCGGGTCCCAGAACCATGGAGAACCCAGTCCCTTTGTGACATCACCTCGGACCACACCCCACCTGCTGCTGATATCCTGCGCCCAAGGCACTGGCCTTGCCAGAGGCACAGGAGCCAGCACCAGGAGCGGCCATGGAGCCGGGACCCAGCGGGCACTTGCCTGGCGTCAGGCCCGGACTCTTCACGGTCTTTGACCAGCTGAGAGATATGACAAATCTGCTGTTTAATAGGAACCAAGAGCTGAGACGGGAATTGGAGCGGCAGGACCAACAGCCGTTCCAGCACGGCTACCGCGGCGCAGGTCCCAGCTCAGCACCCCCTTATGTGTCTGTGCCACACAGAGCCCCGCGATCCTTCCCCAGCTCAGGTGAGAGCGCAGGCAGCTCTGTAGCGGCCTCGGGCCTGTGGGTGCCGCAGCTGCCAACATCCACACCTCGTCCTGTTGCCCGCCCTTCGGACTGGGGGCTGACACTGACAGAGCAGAGCTGGACCTCCGGAACCCCCTCTTGGGAGCCAAGCTTCAGCCGGCGAGGTGAGTGCGCGGGGGTGGTGGAGTCATGGGAGAGAACATCGGGGCACCCTGTGCCAGGGGCACGCGGGAGAGGTGGGGAGCAACCTTTGGTAGCCTGTGCACAGGCAAGGCTGGCACGGCAGCCTCTGGAAGCCCCTGGCAGGTGTCGGGGGAGGAACGGAGGGAAAACACAGGTTTGGGGATGAGTGCCTGACGCTGCTGGTTCCCGCAGAGAGCTGGCAGCCGAGATGGCAGCGGCTGCTGGGCGAGATCGCCTTCCAGCTTGACCGCCGAATCGTCCACAGAGTCTTCCCCAACGCCGATCGCTACCGCGGCTTCAGTGCCGCCACCATCCCCGAGGGAATCATGGAGGTAGGCTGGTGCTGCGAGCCGGGGAGCCGGGCACAGTGCCCGCAGCCACGGCCCGGTGTGCCCTGGTCCCCCTTGTGCTCGGTCACCCGCGGGTGCCGGTACTGACCGTACCCTCTCTGCCACAGATGGTCGAGGAGACGGAGCGGGGAGCTAGCCGTGATCTGAGCGTGGCCGCAATCTGGAACTATGAGTTTGTGATGAGGCGACTGTGGGCACTGGGCTACGTCCCCGAGGTGCACTTGCCCGCAATCGAGGCCTTCATCAACACCTACGGCCGCCTGGAGCGGTCGTACTGGTTCCCGGCCGAGCCAAACGTGGCCTTCCTGCGCCACGTGGTCAGCCAGGAGGTGCCGCCGGATCTGCAGCCCAACGCCATGGTGCTGCTCGAGTGCCTGCTGCAGCTGGCACAGGAAGATGGGCAGCCCCTCTTCTGCTACTGAGCGGCTATGCCGAGCCGTGAGCCCTGTCCCGGCTGCGCCTGCAGCAGCCGCCGCCTGGCGCCACGCAATAAAGCTGTGGTTCAATCTCATGTCGTGTGCTGTGGGTGCTGTGGTGGGCCCCACAAGAGTCGCTGGCATGGCTGCTGCTGCTGCTGCTGTACGGGGACTGCCCTGAGCCAAGCAGCGATGTCTGGGGGTGCGAGCAGTACTGGGGGATGGGCAGCGGGTGGCAGAGCCAGGGTGCAAGCAGCGATACTGGGGTGCAGGCTGCAGTGCCGGTTGCTGACAGCAGCGCTGGGGCAGTGGAGATGACGGCACAGCCAAGGCTGCCGTCCGTTTTCACTGGGGGAGCGGTTGGATGCAGCAGTCAGAAGCGGGACTCGGCGCCTGGGACGGCCGTGGTGCCGTGGCAGGAAAGCCCCAAGTGGAGAGGGTGCGCAGTGCCATTTATGCCCTTTGGTGTGGCTGGGGCAGGGCCTAGCGGGTTCTTGCCATCACCAGCCGGTAGCATCACACAGCACCGGGGCGGGCCGGGGGCTCGGGGTATTGTGGCTTAATTTCTTTAAGTGGCCTAGATATTAAACCCTTTGTTAAAAATCAGCATTGTTCACAATCTAAGGAAAGGTAC
Organism: Colius striatus; assembly: GCF_028858725.1. NCBI lineage: Eukaryota > Metazoa > Chordata > Aves > Coliiformes > Coliidae > Colius > Colius striatus. The sequence goes on from NC_084790.1 coordinate 83,588,784, forward strand.
AACACCGAAAGGCTCTCAGCATGGGGTGCAGCTGTCGCAGGTATGTGAGGAATCTGCTGCACAGCGATCCCCTGCAACGCCCATGGAGGGTGGAGCGGTGTGGAGACTTGGCGGCCAGGCTCCGAGTTGATCCATGGGCATGAGCTGGTCCTCTAGAGGTGGTAAGCGGCACATCTAGCCCCTTGAGCAAAGGTCTGTGAAATCTTGATGAATTGCTATCCTTTGCGTGAACTTTGCTCGTTTTGATGTCATTTGAATACCGAAGCAGAGCTCCATCCCAAAGGCTACCTGCCTCCAAGGCGCCACCACTCCTTGAGTCTGTGCCCTGAATTGTCTGTCAGCTCTACCTTGAAGTGCGAGGCGAGAGAATCTTACACCAACCCTAATAAAGGTATTTATGATTAAAGGCACTCGAGTGTTGTAGTGGTGCAAGCTGTATTCATTCAAAGGTTTGGAGAGGCTTAGTTCTGCTGAAGTTCCACAGTCCTTTACAACTCTTGTTGCTGCTATTTGAAATTTTGAGCCTTGCCTGATGCTGTTCAGTGCCTTTTGCCACCCTGGACACATTTCCCCTTGATTTCGCCTTGAATTCAACTACTGCTTTGCCTTCCACCTTGTCACAGGGTCTCCCTGTGTAGCTTTTAATCATCTCACAGTCGTCTGCTAGAAAGAAAAAGGTATCGGTAACTGTTGTAGTGGTGCAGGCTACAGCTATGCTCATTCAAAGGTTTAGAGAGGCTAGGTAATGCATGTGCAGAGACATACACGGGCAACGTAGTACAACCAACAGAGCTGACTCAAAGCCACACTGCCTTTGCTAGCTACTTCCTTCTATGCTGCTTTCACCCGTGGGATCACCCAGGGCCCACCTGATTAACTCACAGCACCTGTTTCTGATACTTGGAAGCAGCTTGCCAGCTGCATTAACTTGTCCCTACCATCTTTATTCAAGCTGGCTGGTCCAAGTCATATTTGTGCCTACAGTTTCCCCTCCTTTTCTTTTTGGACCAGCCAGCCTTCGGCAACACATTTCAAAATTAAAGGCACATGAAGAAAACATAAACATCTTTACCCGTGGCCATGACTTTACAACAAAAGGTCAAGAACAGCTACATCGCCGAACAACAGAACACAAAAATCCATAGACTCAAAGTAAACATAATCTGATATATGTTGCTAGGAGGGACGCATACTGGCGAGAAGGGATGAGTTCACTGTACTTCCACGGACGTTTCTGGTTCCCGAATGTAGGTGCGGACTTTTCTTCAACTTCTTTAGCATGCTTATCTGTGAGCGTTATCTGTAAGTTGGAAATATCTCTTCCTCCGTAGAAAACACACCATTTTTGCTTTCAAGTTTCCATTGGCCGTCTTGTTACGTTCTTCCGTTCTTTTAATGAGATACAGATTGCTGGAGGAATTTACAGCAGCATACGTGGTGCCACGGTTGTCAGGCTTTACATTTTAATAGGGTGATGGATTGAGGGTGAATCACTTGGTTCTTTCCTCAAGAAATCTTGAAATCTACCATCTCGTGATCCCCGCAGCCAAGGTTGCCTCCAACCTCCACATCTCCAACCCGACCCTCCTTATTTGTCAGCACCAGCTCCAGCAGCACACCCCTCCTCGTTGGTTCCTCAATCACCTGTGTCAGGAAGTTGTCATCAACATGCTCTAGGAACCTCCTGGACCGTGTGCGCTTGGCTGAGTGGCTTTGCCAGCAAATATCAGGGAGGTCGAAGTCTCCCATGAGGACCAGGGATTGTGACTGTGAGGCAGCTCCCAGCTGTTTGTAGAAGGCCTCATCCACTTCCTCCTCCTGATCAGGTGGCCTGTAGCAAACTCCTACGGCAGTATCACCTACCTTACCCTGCCCCTTAATTTTCACCCCCAAGCACTCAACCTGCCCCTCCTCCCCACTCAGGCAGAGCTCAATGCACGTTAATTGCTCCCTCACATAGAGAGCAACTCCACTCCCTCGCCTTGTCAGCCTGTCTCTCCTGAACAATCCATAGCCCTCCATGGCCATGCTCCAGCTCTTTATTCTTGAGAAAAGACAAAAAGAAGACAAGCTCGGGACCTAATTCTTAAAAAAAGGCCTGTGCTTTAAAGGGCCTTAGACTAGGTTTTCTTCCTCCTGGGGGCTGTTTCTTCAGGACCTTTTTCTCCATCTTTTTATAGGTCAGTCACACATCGTTGGCAAATTTCTTTGGCCACTGGGTCTATTCCTACACATCCCTATCTTCTCAAAACTAAATCCCATCTTGCTTGCGTCCCCCCGATGTCTTCTTGGATGGAAAATAGCCACTATTTCCCTCATAGCTTGTTTATTTATTGTTTCTTTTCCATCTGGGAGAAGCCAGTTTCCCTGTGTCTCAGAGGTTCCCAACTCCCTTCATGTTGAGTCTTCTGTCAATATTGGAGTCCCTTTTGGCGAAGGTGCTTGCGGGGTGAGATTGGACACACTCACAATTGCATGACCTAACGCTGCCTCTTTGGCCATTTCATCGCTTAGGCCATAAAAGATCTCCCTTTTGGATGCCCATTCACGTGGACCACCGCAATCTCATTTGGAAGAGAGGGTGGGCCTGGCAGGGTGAGGTTAGTGCTTTGACTCCATGATCTGCAAGGTCTTTTCCAACCGTAATGACTCTGTGGCATTTATTGAGCCATCAATAAATAGGTGGGGGCCTGCGTGTGAAGGAGTGTCTTTGAAATCCTCTCGCACTTTAGTCTGATACTCTGCCTAAACAACTGTGTTCAAGGTCGGCACATTCCATGTCTCCCTTCCAGAGGAAAGTGGCTGGATTAAGGCATGAGCCGGAGGCCAAGACAAAATCCCCTTTTTCTCTTAACATTGCCTCACATTTTCAGATTCTAAAATGGGTTAGCCATCTGCCAGCCTTCTGTGCCAAAGCCGTTTTCACTTGTGGCACAGGCGTTTATTACTAATAGTCCTCCGAATGTCAGCTTTCTGCATGTTCTTTGCTGGTTTTTTAATCAAGAGGGCAGTGGCAGCTATTGCCTCTATACGTTTGGGCCACCTCCTTGAAAGCGCGTCCAAAAGTTTGCATCAGTGTGCTATTGGTTGTCGTTTGTCCCCCCGTTCTGGAGTCAATGCTCCTGAGGCGGCTCCCTCCTCTACTGTGACAAACAGCTCAAAGGCTTTATCCAATTATGGCACTGCTTACACCGGAGCCATGATTCAATGTCCGAGAACTCCTTACCAGGCCTGCACTGCAGCCCCCTGCCCCTCTTAGCAAGCAAAAGGTGCTCCTCGCAGAGCAGTGACAGCACTGTAATTCCTGGATTAGCTTTTTCTCTCCGTCTGCCCAAGTTAACGCCTTTGCTTCTTCATTTAGAAACTTGGAATATACCCCTTCTGTTTCTTGTGCCTAAGAAGCTACTCCCAGTGAGCAACAGGCGGCTGGTCCCCAAAACCTTTCCATTCCTTTCTGGTTTGTGTCAGAGACCAGCTCTTTCCAGGATGATGAAGGACAGGCTGACCACTGCTCTTTGAGCAAGTGACAGTTTATTGCTTCTTCTTATGCTCTTTTTATAGTCAGTACATATCGCAAAGGTCATCAGCATAGGTTAACAAACAATATGAGTACGTATATTTTCTATATGCTACAAATCAATCAAATGTTATCTACAAAATTTATGGTACTGTTTACTACATTTTTGTGATATATATTCCGTGGCTACAAGACATCTGGTGTCCTTATCATTGTTGTGTATACAGGATGTTTTTGCTTAAGTTAGGGGCTTTGTTTAAGGAGCCAACCCTTTCAGGCAGGCTTCCTTAGAAAAGATTAACCCTTACCAGGCAAATCCTTTCGAGGGCCATTCTACCCTTTCAGGCAGATTGGTCTCATCATTTCACCCCTTTTTTTTTTTTTTTTTTTTTTTTTATTCAGTATGTATTGTAGCGGGAACGTGTTGTGCAGCCATTAATTGTAATTTTTTAGTTTTTATACTCGTTTGTTTTATCATATCATACATTAAACGAAATATGCAAGGTAATACTACAACTAGGACAATTATGCATAAAGTTGCTCCTATAAGGCAATAGATTCCTTTATAAAATGAGGATAGTGACGGAAAAGAAGCCTTTAAGACGTTAACAAAATCATGAGCACGTTGGGTAAGGGGTAACTGCAATTCTTCTATATTTTGTAAAGAGAGAATTTCTCCATGCAATTGTTTTAAGTTAATTGAAGAGTTGGCATTATTCCATATTATGCTAAGCCAATAAGCAAAGATCTGTAATGATGACCAATAGTCAAAATCATGTTGTTGTCGTTGAGGTTGTTGTGGTGTCAACATCAGGCGTTGAAACCTCTTTCGTAGCTTGCCTATTTTCGTTTTTGGCATGTCGAACACAGCGTTCCGGAATCCACCGAGGTACAGGCTCATCTGTTGGGAAAATACAAACATACCCTCTACCCCATAATAGAACCGGGTCAGGGCCTCTCGTGGATCCATCAATAGGATCTTTCCATAATACTACAGGTTTTTGCTGAGTTGGGGATTGCCAATGACGATCAGCAGCTGAAAGGCCAGCTGTATCGAGAGTGAAAAAGTTTAAAACAAAAAGAGCATGATTTAACAAAGACAAAGTCCCCGTTTTTAATTTCTTTAATTGTGTTTTCAGAGTAAGATTAAAACGTTCAATCATGCCTTGACCCTGTGGATTATAAGGAATCCCTGTTTTATGTGTTATAGAAAAATGAGCACAAAATTTTGCAAATTTAGCACTAGTATATGCAGGGCCATTATCTGTCTTGATAGTCTTCGGTATACCTAAGACTGAAAAACAGTGTAACAAATGTGAAATTACTTGTGCGGTTGATTCTCCAGACAAAGGAGTGGCCACTGCAAAATGAGAAAAAGTGTCAAGGGTTACATGGATATAAGAGAGGCGGCCAAAAGAAGGATAATGAGTAACATCCATCTGCCAGAGATCATTAGGTAAAAGACCTCGAGGATTAACTCCATAATGAGGAATTGGTAAAAAAGAAACACACGAAGAACATGTTCGAACAATTTCTCTAGCTTGTTCTCGAGAGATATGGCACATACGTTGTAGAGTAGCCGCAGGTAAGTGATGCAGAGAGTGCAAACGCTGGGCTTCTGCAACAGTAGCAACAGTAAAACGAGTTAACAAATCAGCCTGATTGTTGCCGTGACTCAAAGGTCCAGGCAATTTAGAGTGACTACGAATGTGTCCTATAAAAAGAGGCGCATCTCTTATCATTAAAAGAGATTGAATCAAACTAAAGTATCGTTGTATAAAAGAAACTTTAGAAGCTATGACTGGAACTGTTTCTAAAAGTTGCAATGAAGTAACAATATAACGACTGTCAGAATAGATGTTTAAAGGTTCCGGGAATTTTAGAAGTGCTTGATAAATAGCATATAACTCAGTCATTTGTGCAGAAACATTTTCTAACTTCCAAACAAATTGATCTGTAGGAGTATACAGGACTGCTTGCCCATTAGATGATCCATCTGTAAAAACAGTCAATGCCTTTTCTATAGGAGCTCCTTTAACAACTTTAGGAAAAACCAAAGAATGATAGGTGGCAAAACTAAGAATTTTATCAGAAGGGAACTTTTGTGTTATTTCTCCAGGAAAAGCAGCTAAGGCTACAGCAAAATCGTCTACAGTGGCCATCAGCCAAGTAATTTGAGCAGGTGTGTATGGAATTCCAATTACTGCCGGTTCTTTCCCAAGATGAGTAATACATAACTTGCGTCCCTGTTTAATTCGTTCTGCTATCTTTTGAGGGTACGAAACAAGAACTCCTTTTGCAGAGTGAGATCCGTGTACCCAACACAAAACTCCGTCCTGATACAGGACTCCTGTAGGAGTCATTACTGTAGGCAAGATATATAAAGAAAAAGGCTTTGTTATATCTGCATATTGTAATTGTGCATTTTCTATAGCCTTTTCTACCAATCGAAGAGCTTGTTTTCCCTCTTCTGTTAACTTGCGAGGAGAGGTAGGATCAGGGTTTCCCTCAAGTATTTTAAAAAGAGGATGAAGGTCGGCTGTTGTTAATTTAAGAAAAGATCTGAGCCAATTGATATCTCCCAGAAGCTTCTGAAAATCATTCAAGGTTTTTAAAGAATCCGTTCGTATGGCAATTTTCTGTGGCATAAAAGATTTAGGATATAATTGAAACCCCAAGTATTGAAAAGGATATGATTTCTGTACCTTTTCTTGTGCTATTTTCAAACCATGTTTAGTTAACATCTGTTCAATATGAGCATAAGCATGTTGCAACTTATCGATAGATGAGGCTGCTAAAAGAATATCATCCATATAATGGATACAAAGAACATCAGGAAATTGTTGTCTAGTCGCTTTTATACTTTCATGAACAAATTTTTGACAAAGAGTAGGACTATTGGCCATTCCTTGAGGCAATACTTTCCATTGGTAGCGTTCCATAGGTTCACTAAAATTTATGGATGGTACGCTAAAAGCAAATCGACATTTGTCATCTGGATGTAAGGGGATAGTGTAAAAACAATCTTTTAAGTCAATAATTATTTTTTCAAAATTTTGGGGAATGGCAATAGGACTGGGTAGACCAGGTTGTAACGCTCCCATGGTACACATTGTTTTATTGACTTCTCTCAAGTCTTGGAGAAGTCGCCATTTCCCCGATTTCTTTTTTATAACAAAAATAGGTGAGTTCCATGGCGATGTGGAAGGTTCTATGTGACCTAATTGTAATTGTTCCGCTACTAATTGACGAGCAGCTTGCAATTTTTCTTTAGTTAGAGGCCATTGATCAACTCAAACAGGTTGATCTGATTTCCAACAGATTTTATCTGCATACATAGTTACTGATAAATTTATCAGACTAACTGCTAGGCGTATAGAGGTATGCACCCATTTGTGTCAAGATATCTCGGCCCCAGAGGTTAAGAGGCAAGCTTTCTAGTACATATGGTTGAATGGTACCAGAGTGTCCCTCCTTATCTGTCCAATTTAATAACTTACAGCTTTGAAGAGGCAAATTTGCAACTCCAATTCCTTTTAGATCAGCTGAAGCATGCTGTAAAGGCCATTCTTTTGGCCATTGTTTTAAAGTTATTACCGATACATCTGCTCCGGTGTCCAAGAGTCCTGTAAAATTTCTACCATCAATTGTTAACTGAAGTTCAGGTCTCTGATGATTGATGGGCTGTAAAAGATAAACGTCAGTAGATCCAAAACCGCCTGTTCCCTGAATGCGGGAATCAGCTTTTCCTATAGATGAAACATAAGGAATTAAAAGCAACTGTGCAATCTTTGTTCCTGCAGGTAGATTAAAGACAGAACTTTTAACTCTCCTTCATAATCACAATCAATTAGTCCTGGTATAACTCGCAATCCTTTCATGCTTAAACTACTTCGACCTAACACTAAACCACATGTTCCAACGGGTAAAGGGCCATATATTCCTGTTGGGATAGCTTGTACTCCCATTTCAGGTGTTAATACGAAGTGGGAGGAGGAACACAGGTCCAGTCCGGCACTATGACTGGTGGCTCGGTGGAGTTGTGAAATGGATTGTTTAGCTGGTGCTCTGAGGTTTGCACCTGCACAGGATACATCCCCTGTTTGTTTGGGTGGGCCCGGGGCAAGCCCATTGAGAAGTTTCCCGGCTGTATCAAAGAATTGCCATTCTTATCATATTTAGATCGGCATTCATTAGCCCAATGATTACCTTTTTTACATTTTGGGCATAAACCTGGATTTTTTCCTCCATTATAATTAGGAATCTTTTTATTAGGACATTGACGTACTTGATGCCCCATTTGTCCGCAATGAAAACAGCTACCAGGAGGGCCTGCAACCCTTCTGTTTTTCTTAAATTGCATTGCAGCTAAAACTTGCTCAACAGGTTTGCCCTGTTGTGCTGCGGCAGTGACTATGCCTTGAATATACCCAGAGCTAACATCAGAACATAATCTGATATAGTCATTTAATGTTGATTTATTTTTCCAAGGTCTTAATATGGATTGACAGATATTATTAGCATTTTCAAAAGCTAATTCCTTAACTAAAATCATAGCTGAATCAGTGTCTTGTATGAGTCTAGAAGAAGTTTGTAACAAACGAGATACAAAATCATGATAAGGTTCGTCTGGTCCCTGTCGGACTTTAGTTAATTCTTCCCTAGACGTTCCATGTCTAGGTAGCCCTTTCCAGGCTTTCAAACCAATTTCTCGAATAGCATCATATGTCGCAGCAGGATAAGTTAATTGTTGTGCCAGATCAACATGCGGTCCTGTGCCAGCTAACATTTCATGAGTAATTCCTTGCTGGCGAAAGTGTGGTTTTTGAGAATAATCATAACAGGAATCCATAAAATCTGTAAGCCATAACAAATATTCTCCTCCCGTTAAGGTAGCTTTAGCTAAGCCTTTCCAGTCCCATGGGGGAAGAACTTCAGCTGCAATTGTCTCTAAAATAGCAATAGTATATGGTGCAGTTGCACCATATTGAGCAGCAGCTGTTTTCAATTCTTTAAGATTCTTAAATGGAATGGATGTATAAGTAGCAATTCTAACATTGGCTTGAGTAGGGTGAGGAGCATATGTTATAGGATAAGCATGCAATATTTTTGAAAACCCACTCACATCTTCACCTTGTTGTTTAGCTTGTAGCAATGATAACTGTAAGGGTGAGTGAGGTGATATTTGATGGTATATGTCAGGAGGGGGCGGACGTCTACCAGCTTCTATTGCTGGTAAAACAACAGGTTCCTTTTTTAAAAGTGTTTGCTGTTTCTTCAATTTAAAAGGCGTATTAACAAACACTTGATCATTTTCATTATGATACTGAGCAGCTTCTTTTTCTAATTCAGCTTCCTCATCGGAGGATAATTCTTCAGATAATTCTATAGGTCTCAAGGCGCTCTTGCTTTGTTTTAACGGTCGGCATTTTTTACCTCCCGTATTTGAGTACATAAGAAAGGGATTTTTAAAATTAGATTCCTGAATATCTTTTTGTTCATTATTGATTATTGATGGATATTCAGGTGGAGCAGAGGGTTGTGAATCAGGATTAGTAAGAGCAGAAGGTTTTAAACCTGAATCCGCTGAACGAGATCGAGGACGTGTTTGTCGTTGCCATTTATCATATTCAGTATCACCTTGTAAACATTCTTTAATTAAAGTCCATAAAGGAAAAGCATCTATAGGGATCTTATCAGGGCCGTTAGCAGCATAATAGCCTTTAATGTTTTCACCGACCCTATTCCATGTTTCTAAATTAATAGTGCCTTTATTCAGAAACCAAGGACACACAGTGTCTATAAATTCTAAAAATCCACCCACCTGCTTGGTGGTTACAGATATATTTCGACTTTTTAACAATGTCTTAACCATAGCTACAAACAGCTGTCTTTCCGTACTATGTACATGTCCCATATTTTAAATTGTAAATGCTGAATATGAGGGAGCCCTACCGTTGAGTCACGAGGTTCAGTCTGGACCCCCTTGCTTTCTAAGACACCTTATAGAAAGGGCTTAGGTGCGGCTGGATCCAGACTTAGTCTCAGACTTGGTCAACGGAAAATCTAAGACAAAAAAGGGATTTTTGTTTTTATTTTACTGAGATAAATTTCTACTTTCTTATATTTTACACCTTCCTAGTAGTTCTGCCCCCCTTTATTTCCCCTTTTCCTTACCGCGGTTCTGTTGATTCGGAGGCAGCTCACCCTGGTCAAAGGCAACCGAGTTTCCCGGGTTTCGGCACCATTTGTCAGAGACCAGCTCTTTCCAGGACGATGAAGGACAGGCGGACCACTGCTCTTTGAGCAAGTGACAGTTTATTGCTTCTTCTTATGCTCTTTTTATAGTCAGTACATATCGCAAAGGTCATCAGTATAGGTTAACAAACAATATGAATACGTATATTTTCTATATGCTACAAATCAATCAAATGTTATCTACAAAATTTATGGTACTGTTTACTACATTTTTGTGATATATATTCCGTGGCTACAAGACATCTGGTGTCCTTATCATTGTTGTGTATACAGGATGTTTTTGCTTAAGTTAGGGGCTTTGTTTAAGGAGCCAACCCTTTCAGGCAGGCTTCCTTAGAAAAGATTAACCCTTACCAGGCAAATCCTTTCGAGGGCCATTCTACCTTTTCAGGCAGATTGGTCTCATCAGGTTTGCAGGAGGGGCAATTCCACAATTGCCTTGATTCTCTCTGGATTAACTCTCCGTTTCCCTTCACCAATCAAATGTCCCAAACACCTCCCTCCTTTTTGGACGCATTGCAGTCTGGGGTTTGATACTCCTCGCTCGCTCTCTTCTCTACTACTCTTCTCTCTCTCCTACACCTCGCCCGCATCTCTAAGAAGATGGCGGCATTTTCTTAGCAGCCATCAGCGGGCACTGACGGGTTAAGAAATAGAGAGCGGTGGAGAAATGGATTGCTTTCTGGAGAGCTCCCTTGGATTCCTCTGCCATTCGTGGCCAGCCCAGGCAAAATCCAGCACGGAGGAAGATAGCCCAGGGGTCTCTGCCTGAAGAAAATGCACCTCCCACTGACTCGCGGGGTTTTGCCTATAAAGCTGGGCGCCCTGCACTGACTCACTGGTGGCCTCCCCTGTGGGAGGATCCATAGGGCAGATGGTTACGTATCTTTCTTAATCAATATTGCTATTCTCTTGTGCAACCAGCAGGTGCATTGCCATCCTTATGCTTTTTGCTGCTTAGGAAGAAGCCCACAGCACACGACATGAGATAGACCCACAGCTTTATTGCGTGGCACCAGGCGGCGGCTGCTGCAGGCGCAGCCGGGACAGGGCTCATGTCTTGGCACAGCCGCTCAGTAGCAGAAGAGGGGCTGCCCGTACTCCTGTGCCAGCTGCAGCAGGCACTCGAGCAGCACCATGGCGTTGGGCCGCAGATCCGGCGGCACCTCCTGGCTGACCACGTGGCGCAGGAAGGCCACGTTTGGCTCGGCCGGGAACCAGTACGACCGCTCCAGGCGGCCGTAGGTGTTGATGAAGGCCTCGATTGCGGGCAAGTGCACCTCGGGGACGTAGCCCAGTGCCCACAGTCGCCTCATCACAAACTCATAGTTCCAGATTGCGGCCACGCTCAGATCACGGCTAGCTCCCCGCTCCGTCTCCTCGACCATCTGTGGCAGAGAGGGTACGGTCAGTACCGGCACCCGCGGGTGACCGAGCACAAGGGGGACCAGGGCGCACCGGGCCGTGGCTGCGGGCACTGTGCCCGGCTCCCCGGCTCGCAGCACCAGCCTACCTCCACGATTCCCTCGGGGATGGTGGCGGCACTGAAGCCGCGGTAGCGATCCGCGTTGGGGAAGACGCTGTGGACGATTCGGCGGTCAAGCTGGAAGGTGATCTCGCCCAGCAGCCGCTGCCATCTCGGCTGCCAGCTCTCTGCGGGAACCAGCAGCGTCAGGCACTCATCCCCAAACCAGTGTTTTCCCTCCATTCCTCCCCCGACACCTGCCAGGGGCTTCCAGAGGCCGCCATGCCAGCCTTCCCTGTGCACAGGCTTCCAAAGGTTGCTCCCAAGCTCTCCCACGTGCCCCTGGTACAGGGCGCCCCGATGTTCTCTCCCATGATTCCGCCACCCCCCCCCCCCCCCCCGGCACTCACCTCGCCGGCTGAAGCTCGGCTCCCTAGAGAGGGTTCTGGAGTTCCAGCTCTGGTCTGTCAGTGTCAGCCCCCAGTCCAATGGGCTGGCAACAGGACAAGGTGTGGATGTTGGCAGCTGCCGCACCCACAGGCCCGAGGCCGCTACAGAGCTGCCTGCGTTCTCAGCAGAGCTGGGGAAAGAGAAGGGTCCTGGGGCTCTGTGTGGCACAGACACATAGGGGGGTGCTGAGCTGGGCCTTGCGCCACGGTAGCCGTGCTGGAACGGCTGTTGGTTCCGCCGCTCCAATTCCCGCCTCAACTCTCGGTTCCTATTCCACAGCAGCCTGGTCATGGCTCTGAGTTGTTCAAGGTAAGTGTAGAAACAGGGCCTGACGCAAGGCCAGCGCCTGCTGGGACCCGGCTCCATGGGTGCTCCTGGCACTGGCTCCTGTGCCTCCTGCAAGGGTACTGCAGGTCTGTTCACGCTCTCAGCAGAGCTGGGGAAAGGGAAGGGTCCTGGGGTTCTGTGTGGCACAGACACGTAGGCGGGTGCTGAGCTGGGCCCTGCGCCGCGGTAGCCGTGCTGGAACGGCTGTTGGTTCCGCCGCTCCAATTCCCGCCTCAGCTCCTGGTTCCTGTTCCACAGCAGATTTGTCATAGCTCTCAGCTGATGAAGGACCGTGAAGAGTCCGGGCCTGATGCCAGGCAAGTACCCGCTGGGACCTGGCTCCATGGGTGCTCCTGGTGCTGGCTCCTGTGCCTCTGGCAAGGGCACTGCAGGTCCGTGCATGCTCTCACCAGAGTTGGGGAAGGGAAAGGGTCCCGGGGCTCCGTGGGGCACAGACACATAGGGGGGTGCTGAGCTGGGCCCCACGCCATCTGCCGCACCCTGGTAGCTGCGCTGGAGCTGCTGTTGGTCCTGCCGCTCCAATTCCCACTCCAGCTCTTGCTTCTCAGCCCAGAGCGCCAGTATTTGGCGTTCCAGCTGATCAAGCTGGTTGAAGATCAATGTCTCGTTGCGAGGCAGGTGCCTGCTGGGTCCCGGCTCCATGTCCGGTCCCGGTGCTGGCTCCTGAGCCTCTGGCAAGGCCACTGCCTTGGGCGCAGGATATCAGCAGCAGGTGGGGTGTGGTCCGAGGTGATGTCACAAAGGGACTGGGTCCTCCATGGTGCTCGGACCCGGCACACGGCTCTGCAGTGCCACGGGGCCCGTCTCGCGGCACCACAGGCAAGGGGAGGCCAGAGGATGGGAAGGCTGAACCGCCTCTCGTGCAGCGTCTTGGCCTTCCCAGCATCTTCGTGTCCCGTGTCCCAGCGGCAGCTGCTCTCACAGAGTCATTGAATCATTTTGGTTGGAAAAGCCCCTCAAGCTCATCGGGTCCAAGCCTTCACCTCACACTGACAAGCCTGCCACTGAACCATTTCCCTCAGCACCTCAGCTCTACTGGTTTGGCATCCCTCCAGGGATGGGAACTCCCACACCTGCCTGGGCAGCCCACGCCAGTCCAACAAGCCTCTTGGGGGCAAAGTTCTTCCTCATTTCCCAGCTAAGCCTCCCCTGGAGCAACCCGAGGCCACTTCCACTTGTCCTGTCATTCGTGACTGGGGAGAAGACGCCGACTCCCACCCCTAACCTCACTACAGCCTCCTGTCAGGGAGTTGCAGGGCGTGATTGTGTCTCTCCCCACCCTCTTCATCTCCAGGCTGAACATCCCCAGGTCTCTCACTTGTTTTCATTGTCACTTGTTTGTACTGTGGCCACAGTTGAGTTTGTGGGCGAGTTAAGAGAAACATTTGTTCCATGTATATTACAAACCAGCACATGAATTTTTCTTCTGCGTGTGCCAGACAGTCCCAGTGAAATTTTTTGAGAAATCACAAAATCGTTACGGGTGGACAGGACCTTGAAGATCGTCGAGTCCAAGCACTAAGCTGACACTGCCAAGCCCATCCCTAAACTAAACCATATCCCTCCGTCCTTCATCTAGATGTCTTTTCAATATCCCTAGGGACGGTGACTGCACCGCTCCTGCCTCCCTGGGCAGTCCATTACAATGTTTAACCACCCTCTTGGTGAAAAAGTTCTTCCTAATGTCCAACCTAAAGCCCCCTGCTGCGACCCAAACCCATTTCCTCGTGTTCTTTCACTCACTACCGCAGAGAAAAGATCAACCCCCTCCTCCCTACAACTCCCCTTTAGCTACATGTAGAGGGTGGTCGTGTCTCCTCTAGGCTAAACGCCCCCAGCTCCCTCAGCTGCTATTCACACAACCTGTTCTCCAGGCCATTCCCCAGCGCTGCTGCCCGGCTCTGGACACGCTCCGGCCCCTGCGATCCTTCTTGCACTGAGAGGCCCAAAACTCGACACGGCACTCAAGGTTGAGCCTCACCAGTGCCCAGTACAGGGGAACAATCACCTCCCTGGCCCTGCAGACCACACTGTTCCTGATACAGGCCAGGATGCCCTTGTCCTTCTTAGCTAGCTGGGCACGCTGCTGGCTGATGTTCAGCCGGCTGCTGGTTAACACTCCCAGGTCCCTTTCCACGGGAAAGCTTTCCAGCCCCTGCGCCCCAAGCCTTGCTTTTGTGCCTTGCCACAGTGCTTTCCTACGGACCTGGGAGATACAGGCAAGACAACTGCGCTGAGCAGTACTGGGCTTTAAGCAGCCCCTAAAGTTTTAAGGTCTTGCACTTCAGCAAGGTATGGAGTGAACAGCACAACTATTTCAACCTCCACTTTGAGAGCACGGCTGTTTGAAGCACAGATGCAGAAATTCCGTGTGGAGAATGTGCCTGCCTTCAAGATCAGAAAAACTCCCTGGCAGACCCCCAGTCATTAGAGAGGGCCAAGAGCCATCAGCTGTACACCAAGTACGCATTTGTTGTGCTTATCCCCTCCAGCTGTTGAAAGACAAATGGCCAAAGTCTATTCCAGCAGAAAGGATTTTAAGGGACAACCACTATTGGATGCAGGCTGGGAATGCATGCTGATGGACAGAGTTTTGTAGAGAACAGAGTAAAGAGGACAGGCACAGGCGCTCCCCTCAAATACCTCTGCACAAAGACTGAGTTCCTAGCCTTCCAACCAAAGAACTGACAAAACAGCAGAAGCAGCGGCCAAATCTGAAGGTCTGGCCTTGATCCCTGAAAAGACACTGAGGATACTGGGCCCGATCCTGCCTTATGAAGAAGGTGGTAGAAAATGTATCGGTGATTTGGCAGCAAAGGAACAAAAAGATGGCTGGGCAACAACCCCTCAGAGGCGACTAGGCCTCAAAATAAATCATAAGAAATAGGTCTAATAAGAGAGGACCCCGCCAAGGGGTCCAGCCAGGAGTTGAAAAGTGACCTAACACAGGTGAGAGCATCATCGCAGGGGTGACAAAACCAGGGATGACCTCAGGGGAATACTGGCAAATAGACTTCACCGAGCTGCTGAGAAAGGGAGCCTCTCAGTATCTCCTCGACCTGGTAGACACATGTAATGGATGGCCCTGTGGCACCGATGTGGCACGGGAAGCAGTCAAACAAGTCCTAAATCACAGCATACCCTGCTTTGCTGTACCAGCAGGAATGATTTCAGACAGAGGCCCTTGTTTTGTTGCAGAAGACGTTAAGAAGGTGGGAGCGCATCTGGGAGCCAAGTGGGATTTACATACGCCCAACAGACCTCAAGCTAGTGGAAAAGTAGAAGGCGTGAACCAGAGCCTTAAGTTACAGTGGAATCAAATACACCAAGAAACCTCCTTCTCTCGGTTACAAGCTTTACCAAAAGCTTAGCTAAGAATACGAGTACAACCAGGAAGAAATTGTGTAAGCTCGTTTCAATCTGCTGGCTTTGGGCAAGACCTTCCAGGAGCTCCACAACCATGTGACCCCACCTCAACCAAGTGGACTAGGCGTTCCGGCACATCCATTTCAACCAGGAGAGTGGGTTTACGTCAAGACATGGAAGGACAAAGCCCTGAGAGCTAAGTGGCAGGGACCTTTCCGGGTCTTGTTGACTACTTCCACTGCCCTGAGAGTGGCTGAAAAAGGATCTTGGCAACATTATTCTAGAGTTCAGAGAGCTACAGCCCCGTGCACAGTCGAACAAAAATCACCACTTACCCGAAAACTTACTAAACACCCTTGAACAATTACAAGAGAGCTGGAATTCGTAAGATCCCAAAGGATTATGTGGCTGAAAAGGTGCATTTTCCTCCTTGGACTGCTTGCCGGCCTAATGAGCGGAACTGGGAGAACACTCGGCAAGTTACTGGCTTTGCTCCCCCATTACCTCAGGAGGAACAGGGTTTCCCTGGAAAGCTGTGCCTATGGAGTGGGCAGAGCGATGCCAAAACCTGCTTGCTCTGGGAGATGGGAATCAAGCCAGCGGTCGCTTGCGGGACCGTGGCACGAGAACAGTGAGCACGCGCATGAGCTTCGCAGAGTTTACCAAAGACTCCAAGCAAAATGCAGCCAAGCTATGAAAAGCAGGAAATATTGGTCCAACCGAAGCTCCACAAGGTCTGTTGTGCTCCAACCAACAAAAAGGGAATTGGCCCAACCCTCGCTGTGCTGCGAGGAGTACTTGTCAGTACTCTCTGACCCCTGAGAGCAATCTCCCCGTCCTAACACGACGACGGAAGGCTACTCTGTGCAGTATTTTCCCCAAGGGTGGCCTCTCTTCTCTTACGAGGCAAAATGGACTTGTAGCGTTAGAACCTACCTTCTGGATATGTGGCACAAGAGCTCCGGAATGGATTCAGCTGTAGGGGAATTCCGGTGCCGCCACTCAGAGCCCTTGAGGGACTACGTGGAGGAGAACCCCGCAGTGAGAGACGTCTTCAGCTTCCAAAAGAGCTTCCCTTAGTTTCAGGAGGAGAGAGGTTTTGGCTTCTTTTCTGCCCTTGGTGTGCCGCAGGGTCACATGGAACTAAAAGAAAGAAACCAAGCCATTTGTTAGAGTTGGGAGCCACCCATACCATTACAGCGTTGAACAGCACCAGCTATGAACTCCAACAACTTTGACTTGTCACATGACAGAAGCGCATGGCTCCAGACTTCTGCATTCATAAGACAAGAAAGTTGTACACATATAAGTCTTCGACTACCTGATTTATTGCCCGTAAATCCTGCACTCATCGATAAGTTTTGCCATCAGGCTTTTTGTCAGGCAGGATATGTGTGCCAAGCCGTGAGCCCTGTCCCGGCTGCGCCTGCAGCAGCCGCCGCCTGGCACCACACAATAAGGCTGTGGGTCAATCTCATGTCGTGTGCTGTGGGTGCTGCGGTGCGTACTATAAGAGCCGCTAGCATGGCTGCTGCTGCTGCTGCTGTGTGGGGACAGCCTTGAGCCAAGCAGCGATGTCAGGGGGTGCCAGCAGTAGCGGGGGATGGGCAGCCACGCGGGAGGTGGGTGGCAATGGCAGGCAGCGGGTGGCAGAGCCGGGGTGCAAGCAGCGATACCGGGGTGCAGGCGGCAGTGCTGGGTGCTGACAGTAGCGCCGGGGCAGCGGAGATGACGACACAGCCAAGGCTGCCGTCCGTTTTCACCGGGGGAGCGGTCGGATGCAGCAGCCAGAGGCGGGACTCGGCGCCTGGGACGGCCGTGGTGCCGTGGCAGGAAAGCCCCAAGTGGAGAGGGAGTGCCGTCACCAGCCGGCAGCGTCGTACAGGAACCGGGGCGGGCCCGGGCCTCAGGGGATTGTGGCTTAACTTCTTAAGTGGCCTAGATATTAAACGCTTTGTTAAAAATCAGCATCGTTCACAAACTAAGGAAAGGTACAACACCGAAAGGCTCTCAGGACGGAGCCCTCCAATGTCCCGTCCCACGGCCACTAAACCTAACCCGTCCCACAGCCTCGCACCAGCTCCAGCCTTCCGCGCACCACAACCCCAACGCAGCCGCCCCGCCGCCTTTCCTGACAGGCCTCCCGGCCCCCGCCCCAGCTCACCGCTCTCCTGCCTCTCTCTCCGCCACACCACCGCTGGCCTCGGCCCTCGCCCGGAACCCCCCGCGCCGAGAGGCGGCCGCCCGGCCGCGCCTGGAACGGCCCGGCCCGAGCTGCCCTGGCCGCACGGAAGGATACTGTCCCGGCTCCAGCGAACGCCTCGGCCGGGCCCGGCGGCCGCCTCCGCCATCTTGAAACAACCGCCACTCCCAGAGCGCCCCGCGCCGGCCCCCCAGCGCCCGCCGCCCATTGGCTGCTCGCGCCGGCTTCGCCCCGCCGCTCCCGCGGGAGAGCGGGGCATGCTGGGAGCTGTAGTCCCGCGCGGGCCGGCCGGCCCGGAGCCTGCCCTCCCGCGGAACTACCGCTCCCGCCGGGCCGCCTCGCTCGTCCCGCCCGCTGCCGGCCGGCCGAGCCAGCGGACAGAGAACTACCTCTCCCAGCGCACCTCGCGGGTGCGGCCGCGGCCGCGGCTGCGGGGTGGGAGGAAGGGCAAAAGAGGTTACGCCCCCCGCCGGGGACGCGCACACGCCCCCATCGGTCTCGCCTGCCTACCGGGGCGCTGACGGCGAGGCCAGGAGCCTGAAAGAACGGCCTCTCAGCCCAAACTTTCTCCGTGGCACTAGGATCACGAGAACTGCTGAAAGCATTTGCACGTGGAAAGGATCTCAGCATCAGCCCTTCCATCTCTCAGCAGCTTGAGGCACGGAACTGTCATTTGTGTGGCCAGAAAGCGAGACATCTCTCCCGAGCCCTGCGTACCGCTGCTACAAATTGCAGTTCGAGAACATCTTCCTATGAATTTTAAAGCCAAAAGTGTCCACGTGATCTTAACTGTGTGCAGATGTGAAGTTGCCATATCAACTTTTGGCTGGGGGGGCTGGGGGGTGTGATGTGCGCCTGCAAGACACGGCAAGAAAGGTTTGGCTCTGAAAGTCCCGTGTTTGCTGATTTGTAATTGGATCTTTTTGCTTTTCTGTCTGGATCTGTGACCACTTGTGTGGCACAACATAGCAATGCAAACCCCAGCCCACTGCAGTAACTTGTAGTCTCTACAGAGTGGATAGTCTATAGGGTGTAACTTGCAGTCTCTAGCAAAGTCCTTAGAAGGTGGGCGATTTCTCACAAGCATTGTGGACGTTCTCATTTGAGGAAAAAAGAGGCTTTTTCCCCATGGCCAGTGTGATTCATATTACGGACCTTCTATGAGTAATAGCAAGTTCCAGAAAGGCTGATTGCTCACACCTCAACTGGCATGGCAGGTGTTTGCTATTCTGGACTGCCCAGGGCAGGACCATACTTCACCATTTACAGTCTTTATTGGGTAAGAATGGAACTAGTCAGACCTTTGTAAAAGGTGCTGAGAGTTCATCTCACTGGTGTCTAAGCTTGGTGGCAAGCATAACATTGAGGGTGGGACTGTGAGGGATTCTTCGGAATAGTTAATAGGATTGGAGTCACCTGAGCTAGTTCAGCTTTATCTTCTGTCTTTTGTCTAACTCACGTGGCTCTTCATCTCTTCCCTCTAGAGGAAAAGGCAACCTATGGCAGACTTGGTTTCCTCATTAATGTTTCATGGAGCTGCCATCTCTCCCTACGCGCCTCTGCTAGAGGTGGCCTTCAGTTTACCTACAGGATACTTTTAATATAGCATTCAGGCTTTAAAGATGGAGGGTCTCTTTGTCTTCATCAGGGGTTTGGTTCAGGTCTCTTGAGAAGTTGCGGCTCTCTCGTTCGTAGACATCTTCTTTGGCTGATCCAATAGTTCATCTGTCATCCCGGCCGAGCCACTGTGCACGATGAATTAAACGTCCCTGTTGTTTTCTTTGATCACAGCAATAACAATTCCTCTGTTATTAGAATCATAGAATCATAGAATGGTAGGGGCTGGAAGGGATCTTTAGAGACCATCTAGTCCAACCCTCCCTGCAGAAGCAGGTTCACCTAGATCAGGTCACATAGGAACATGTCCAGGCGGGTCTTGAAGACCTCCAAGGAAGGAGACTCCACAACCCCTCCGGGCTGCCTGTGCCAGGGCTCCCTCACCTGAACAGTGAAATCTGAGTTGTCCCAGCAGATCCTTGCTCATCCATGGAGGCCTCCTACCTCCTTTTCCTCCTTTCTTGTGCATTGGGACACACTGATCCTGGGCTTGGAGGAAGTGGTGCTTGAAGATTGACCAGCTCTCGCTGGCCCTTCTACCATCAGGCCCTCTCTATTTGTCAGTACCAGGTCCAGCAGCACACCCTCCTTGTTGGTTCCTCGATCGTCTGCGACAGGAAGTTGTCGTCAACAGTCTGTAGGGACCTCCTTTCCTTTTCCCAGAGGATTGTTCCACTTAAAGGTAGTTAAAATTGGAGTTTTCCACAAGTTGTACTGCTTTGCTCTCCTGTCACCTGTGCTGTGGCAGCGGTTTCGGCGTCACGAAAGGCTGAACTTGAAGAGCTTTCAGCAACAGAAATTGCCTAAGTGCAGAGCAATAATATTTCTTAGTCTGAGCTCATTACTTAATAGTTTTGTAGAGCTTTTATAGAACCACGTGGACTTGGGGACAGAGTGTACCCTCAGCAGGTTCCCTGATGGCACCAAACTGCGAGGACTGGCTGATTCCCCAGAGGCTGTGCTGCCATTCAGCCGCCAAGTGCAGAGTCCTGCACCTGGGAAGGAACAACCCCATGCAGCTGGAGAGACTGGGGGTTGAGCTGCTGGAGAGCAGCTCTGCAGAGAGAGACCTGGGAGTGCTGGTGGACAATAAACTAACCATGAGCCAGCAAGGTGCCCTCGTGGCCAAGAAGGCCAATGGCATCCTGGGATGCATCAAGAAGAGTGTAGCCAACAAGACAACCTCAAGGGAGGTTCTCCTCCCCCTCTCCTCTGCCCTGGTGAGGCCTCATCTGGAGTCCTGTGCCCAGTTCTGGACTCCTCAGCTCAAGAGGGATAGATGCGCAAGGGCTCACTGTCCGAATTGAGTGACGACAGAGAAATAATTGTGCAAGTTTACGGCACAGAGCAAATGTGCATGTGCTGCCATTCAAAAGCAATCAGAGAGATGACTTGCCAGTGCTTGATGCTGGTTCATTTGAGCTTAAAAGTGCCATCCAGCTGTTCCTCTGATGTTGTTTTGCTATGAAATGTATATTTGTCAACTAAAAATGACAATAAGGAGTTTGTGCATTAAAACAGGGTTGTAGTGTTGGGGTTTTTTTCATTAATCCTGTTAGGGTGTTGTAAGTGAGGTCTAAATCTTGCATGGTATTCTAGTGCTGTGTCCGGAAAAAGGCAACTTGCACGGAAGGCATTTAAAGTGTGTAAACATACTATGGGTTTAGCGCCTTCAGACTCCTGGTGTAGCTTTTGTTTGGTTTTAATATAAAGTTAGCTGATTTTCTTTTCTTGGAGGCTGTGACTTCCATCCTTCTTAGGCAGCATATGCTTAGTCCCAATCTTGAGATACCACATGCAAAGTCAATGTTGCAGGAATTCTGATGTTCCTTGTGTGACGTGATGAGCGTTTGAAAAATTCGCTTGTTCATTTCTCTTCCAAGTCTTCCACACCGACGCTGTCTTATTCAATTCCTCAGAGAACTAATGGTTGGCTACAGTGGCTTATGGAGGACACATTGCTGCACCTGCAGGAAGAGCAAATGGTACATGATTCAGGAGCTCTATTTCAAGCAGAGGACAGCAGTGCTATTTTAAAAGGCAGCGATGAAACCTACTGTGCAATACTGTTTTCAGTCCTGAGTCACCCCTTGTTCAAGTGAAAAATGAAGTTGGTGACAAAAGTTGCGGAGAAGGGCCACGGAGGATGGATGATGGGAGTCCCGAAGAACCTGTTTTCTGCGAAGGGACTGAAGTTTGTGTGGCGTGACTGGCTGTGTAGGAGTAGGTTGAGCTGGTGGTAAGGTGATTCGGGCAAGAGACAGTGCTGAGACAAAGCTATAGGCCGGTGTTGGAACAGAAATAAATGGAGATAAGCAGTCCACAAACATAAAGGTGACGCGAGAGGAAGGTTCCTGAAAATTTGAGCAATCAAAACCCCCCTTTCTATGATGGAGCTTGGTTGGCTTTTGAAAGGAATCGAGTGATGTGTTGTCTCTGTCAGCAGGGGATTGCCCTTGATGACACAGAAGATCCCTTGTAGCACAGCAGCACTTATATCGACAGGAGGGATTTAGTCTGTTTGTACTAAGTAATGTATACATCAGCAGCTTAGTTGTAGTCGGTATTTTGTTGTGTATTATGTCCTGTGCATTCAGTCAGCTCATGAATGTGTGAGGAGTGGATGTTCCTGGTAAATATGTTTTCCTCTGTACCGGTAACGCTTTCACTAATTCATCTGAAGCTTATTTGACTACTGGGAAGTAGGCATGCTTGCCACTTGCTGCTACATGCTACATTGCTGCTTCACGGGGTTATTGATGGGGAGCAGGGGAACCTTCCCTGGCAGAAGCCTTGGCAAAAGTTCAGCTCGAGAAAGAAGAGGAACCCATAGAACTTCTAGTAGGTACAGGTGTCAGATTTTCAGCACTAAATCGGACTTTATTGCCCGTAAGTACACAAAACGTCGATATTGTGGGAGCAACCGGACAGGTCGAGAAAACTTTCTTTTTGAAACCACTAAGATGCAAAAGTGGGAAGAGCGTAGGGATTGATAAATTTCTCTACCTGCCCGAAGCTCCTCGAGCACTTTTAGAATGGGATGAACTCAAACAATCGAACGCTGAAATGAAATTGAAAGGTGGAGAAATTGATTTTTAAGTACCGGAAGAAAACCACATTGACCTTTTCAGTAGAACTGCAAATTAGGAAAGAAGAAATTAGACACCAATTAAAAGACCAGGTATATCCAGCAGTACAGGCCTAAGGAGTACCAGGAAAGGCTAAAAATGCAGAATTGGTTGTTGTTAAACTCAAAGGAGGAGCACAACCTGTTACGATAAAGCAGTATCCCCCGGAACTGGAAGACGGGCGAGGACTGAAAAACATCACAAAAGAATTTCTAAGATTGGGACTGTCAATCGAATGCTTCACAGAGTAAAACACACTGTTCAACGCTGTAATGGTATGGGTGGCTCCCAACTCTAACAAATGGCTTGGTTTCTTTCTTTTAGTTCCATGTGACCCTGCGGCACACCAAGGGCAGAAAAGAAGCCAAAACCTCTCTCCTCCTGAAACTAAGGGAAGCTCTTTTGGAAGCTGAAGACGTCTCTCACTGCGGGGTTCTCCTCCACGTAGTCCCTCAAGGGCTCTGAGTGGCGGCACCGGAATTCCCCTACAGCTGAATCCATTCCGGAGCTCTTGTGCCACATATCCAGAAGGTAGGTTCTAACGCTACAAGTCCATTTTGCCTCGTAAGAGAAGAGAGGCCACCCATTGGGGAAAATACTGCACAGAGTAGCCTTCCGTCATCGTGTTAGGACGGGGAGATTGCTCTCAGGGGTCAGAGAGTACTGACAAGTACTCCTCGCAGCACAGCGAGGGTTGGGCCAATTCCCTTTTTGTTGGTTGGAGCACAACAGACCTTGTGGAGCTTCGGTTGGACCAATATTTCCTGCTTTTCATAGCTTGGCTGCATTTTGCTTGGAGTCTTTGGTAAACTCTGCGAAGCTCATGCGCGTGCTCACTGTTCTCGTGCCACGGTCCCGCAAGCGACCGCTGGCTTGATTCCCATCTCCCAGAGCAAGCAGGTTTTGGCATCGCTCTGCCCACTCCATAGGCACAGCTTTCCAGGGAAACCCTGTTCCTCCTGAGGTAATGGGGGAGCAAAGCCAGTAACTTGCCGAGTGTTCTCCCAGTTCCGCTCATTAGGCCGGCAAGCAGTCCAAGGAGGAAAATGCACCTTTTCAGCCACATAATCCTTTGGGATCTTACGAATTCCAGCTCTCTTGTAATTGTTCAAGGGTGTTTAGTAAGTTTTCGGGTAAGTGGTGATTTTTGTTCGACTGTGCACGGGGCTGTAGCTCTCAGAACTCTAGAATAATGTTGCCAAGATCCTTTTTCAGCCACTCTCAGGGCAGTGGAAGTAGTCAACAAGACCCGGAAAGGTCCCTGCCACTTAGCTCTCAGGGCTTTGTCCTTCCATGTCTTGACGTAAACCCACTCTCCTGGTTGAAATGGATGTGCCGGAACGCCTAGTCCACTTGGTTGAGGTGGGGTCACGTGGTTGTGGAGCTCCTGGAAGGTCTTGCCCAAAGCCAGCAGATTGAAACGAGCTTACACAATTTCTTCCTGGTGGTACTCGTATTCTTAGCTAAGCTTTTGGTAAAGCTTGTAACCGAGAGAAGGAGGTTTCTTGGTGTATTTGATTCCACTGTAACTGAAAGGTCTGGTTCACGCCTTCTACTTTTCCACTAGCTTGAGGTCTGTTGGGCGTATGTAAATCCCACTTGGCTCCCAGATGCGCTCCCACCTTCTTAACGTCTTCTGCAACAAAACAAGGGCCTCTGTCTGAAATCATTCCTGCTGGTACAGCAAAGCAGGGTATGCTGTGATTTAGGACTTGTTTGACTGCTTCGCGTGCCACATCGGTGCCACAGGGCCATCCATTACATGTGTCTACCAGGTCGAGGAGATACTGAGAGGCTCCCTTTCTCAGCAGCTCGGTGAAGTCTATTTGCCAGTATTACCCTGAGGTCATCCCTGGTTTTGTCACCCCTGCGATGATGCTCTCACCTGTGTTAGGTCACTTTTCAACTCCTGGCTGGACCCCTTGGCGGGGTCCTCTCTTATTAGACCTATTTCTTATGATTTATTTTGAGGCCTAGTCGCCTCTGAGGGGTTGTTGCCCAGCCATCTTTTTGTTCCTTTGCTGCCAAATCACCGATACATTTTCTACCACCTTCTTCATAAGGCAGGATCGGGCCCAGTATCCTCAGTGTCTTTTCAGGGATCAAGGCCAGACCTTCAGATTTGGCCGCTGCTTCTGCTGTTTTGTCAGCCGTTTGCTTTGAAGGCTAGGAACTCAGTCTTTGTGCAAAGGTATTTGAGGGGAGCGCCTGTGCCTGTCCTCTTTACTCTGTTCTCTACAAACCTCTGTCCATCAGCATGCATTCCCAGCCTGCATCCGATAGTGGTTGTCCCTTTAAATCCTTTCTGCTGCAATAGACTTTGGCCATTTGTCTTTCAACAGCTGGAGGGGATAAGCACAACAAACGCGTACTTGGTGTACAGCTGATGGCTCTTGGCCCTCTCTAATGACTGGGGGTCTGCCAGGGAGTTTTTCTGATCTTGAAGGCAGGCACATTCTCCACACGAAATTTCTGCATCTGTGCTTCAAACAGCCGTGCTCTCAAAGTGCAGGTTGAACTAGTTGTGCTGTTCACTCCATACCTTGCTGAAGTGCAAGACCTTAAAACTGTAGGGGCTGCTTAAAGCCCAGTACTGCTCAGCACAGTTGTCTTGCCTGTATCTCCCAGGTCCGTAGGAAAACACTGTGGCAAGGCACAAAAGCAAGGCTTGGGGCGCAGGGGCTGGAAAGCTTTCCCGTGGAAAGGGACCTGGGAGTGTTAACCAGCAGCCAGATGAACATCAGCCAGCAGCGTGCCCAGCTGGCCAAGAAGGACAAGGGCATCCTGTGTGGCCAGCAGGGCCAGAGAGGTGATTGTTCCCCTGCACTGGGCACTGGTGAGGCTCAACCTCGAGTGCTGTGTCCAGTTCTGGGCCCCTCAGTGCAAGAAGGAACGCAGGGGCCGGAGCGTGTCCAGAGCCGGGCAGCAGCGCTGGGGAAGGGTCTGGAGAACAGGTTGTGTGAAGAGCAGCTGAGGGAGCTGGGGGCGTTTAGCCTAGAGGAGACACGACCACTCTCTACAAGTAGCTAAAGGGGAGTTGTAGGGAGGTGGGGGTTGATCTCTTCTCTGTGGTAGTGAGTGAAAGAACACGAGGCAATGGGTTTGGGTCGCAGCAGGGGGCTTTAGGTTGGACATTAGGAAGAACTTTTTCACTGAGAGGGTGGTTAAACATTGGAACGGGCTGCCCAGGGAGGCAGCAGCGGTGCAGTCACC
Source organism: Colius striatus (assembly GCF_028858725.1). Taxonomy (NCBI): domain Eukaryota; kingdom Metazoa; phylum Chordata; class Aves; order Coliiformes; family Coliidae; genus Colius; species Colius striatus. The sequence goes on from NC_084790.1 coordinate 83,614,349, forward strand.
GTCCCTAGGGATATTGAAAAGACATCTAGATGAAGGACGGAGGGATATGGTTTAGTTTAGGGATGGGCTTGGCAGGGTCAGCTTAGTGCTTGGACTCGACGATCTTCAAGGTCCTGTCCAACCGTAACGATTTTGTGATTTCTCTGAAAACTTCACTGGGACCGTCTGGCAGACGCAGAAGAAAAATTCATGTGTTGGTTTGTAATAGACATGGAAAAAATGTTTCTCTTAACTCGCCCACGAACTCAACTGTGGCCACAGTGCAAACAAGTGACAGTCAAAACAAGTGAGAGACCTGGGGATGTTCAGCCTGGAGAAGAAGAGCCTTGGGTTGCTTCAGGGGAGGCTTAGCTGGGAAATGAGGAAGAACTTTGCCCCTGAGAGGCTTGTTGGACTGGCGTGGGCTGCCCAGGCAGGTGGGGGAGTCCCCATCCCTGGAGGGATCCCAAAGCAGTAGAGCTGAGGTGCTGAGGGAAATGGCTCAGTGGCAGGCTTGTCAGTGTAAGGTGAGGGCTTGGACTCGAGCTCGAGGGGCTCTTCCGACCAAAATGATTCCATGACTCTGTGAGAGCAGCCGCCGCTGGGACACGGGGCCCGGAGCTGCTGGGACGGCCAAGACGAAGCACAAGAGGCGGTGCAGCCTTCCCATCCTCTGGCCTCCCCTTGCCTGTGGTGCCCCTGAGACGGGCCCCGTGGCACTGCCGGCGCGTGTGCCGGGTCCCAGAACCATGGAGAACCCAGTCCCTTTGTGACATCACCTCGGACCACACCCCACCTGCTGCTGATATCCTGCGCCCAAGGCACTGGCCTTGCCAGAGGCACAGGAGCCAGCACCAGGAGCGGCCATGGAGCCGGGACCCAGCGGGCACTTGCCTGGCGTCAGGCCCGGACTCTTCACGGTCTTTGACCAGCTGAGAGATATGACAAATCTGCTGTTTAATAGGAACCAAGAGCTGAGACGGGAATTGGAGCGGCAGAACCAACAGCGGTTCCAGCACGGCTACCGCGGCGCAGGTCCCAGCTCAGCACCCCCTTATGTGTCTGTGCCACACAGAGCCCCGCGATCCTTCCCCAGCTCAGGTGAGAGCGCAGGCAGCTCTGTAGCGGCCTCGGGCCTGTGGGTGCCGCAGCTGCCAACATCCACACCTCGTCCTGTTGCCCGCCCTTCGGACTGGGGGCTGACACAGACAGACCAGAGCTGGACCTCCGGAACCCCCTCTTGGGAGCCAAGCTTCAGCCGGCGAGGTGAGTGCGCGGGGGTGGTGGAATCATGGGAGATAACAGCGGGGCGCCCTGTGCCAGGGGCACGCGGGAGAGCTGGGGAGCAACCTTTGGTAGCCTGTGCACAGGCAAGGCTGGCACGGCAGCCTCTGGAAGCCCCTGGCAGGTGTCGGGGGAGGAACGGAGGGAAAACACAGGTTTGGGGATGAGTGCCTGACGCTGCTGGTTCCCGCAGAGAGCTGGCAGCCGAGATGGCAGCAGCTGCTGGGCGAGATCGCCTTCCAGCTTGACCGCCGAATCGTCCACAGAGTCTTCCCCAACGCCGATCGCTACCGCGGCTTCAGTGCCGCCACCATCCCTGAGGGAATCATGGAGGTAGGCTGGTGCTGCGAGCCGGGGAGCCGGGCACAGTGCCCGCAGCCACGGCCTGGTGCGCCCTGGTCCCCCTTGTGCTCGGTCACCCGCGGGTGCCGGTACTGACCGTACCCTCTCTGCCACAGATGGTCGAGGAGACGGAGCGGGGAGCTAGCCGTGATCTGAGCGTGGCCGCAATCTGGAACTATGAGTTTGTGATGAGGCGACTGTGGGCACTGGGCTACGTCCCCGAGGTGCACTTGCCCGCAATCGAGGCCTTCATCAACACCTACGGCCGCCTGGAGCGGTCGTACTGGTTCCCGGCTGAGCCAAACGTGGCCTTCCTGCGCCACGTGGTCAGCCAGGAGGTGCCGCCGGATCTGCGGCCCAACGCCATGGTGCTGCTCGAGTGCCTGCTGCAGCTGGCACAGGAAGATGGGCAGCCCCTCTTCTGCTACTGAGCGGCTGTGCCGAGCCGTGAGCCCTGTCCCGGCTGCGCCTGCAGCAGCAGCCGCCTGGTGCCACGCAATAAAGCTGTGGGTCAATCTCATGTCGTGTGCTGTGGGCTTCTTCCTAAGCAGCAAAAAGCATAAGGATGGCAATGCACCTGCTGGTTGCACAAGAGAATAGCAATATTGATTAAGAAAGATACGTAACCATCTGCCCTATGGATCCTCCCACAGGGGAGGCCACCAGTGAGTCAGTGCAGGGCGCCCAGCTTTATAGGCAAAACCCCACGAGTCAGTGGGAGGTGCATTTTCTTCAGGCAGAGACCCCTGGGCTATCTTCCTCCGTGCTGGATTTTGCCTGGGCTGGCCACGAATGGCAGAGGAATCCAAGGGAGCTCTCCAGAAAGCAATCCATTTCTCCACCGCTCTCTATTTCTTAACCCGTCAGTGCCCGCTGATGGCTGCTAAGAAAATGCCGCCACTTTTTCACTGAGAGGGTGGTTAAACATTGGAACGGGCTGCCAGTTTAGGGATGGGCTTGGCAGGGTCAGCTTAGTGCTTGGACTCGACGATCTTCAAGGTCCTGTCCAACCGTAACGATTTTGTGATTTCTCTGAAAACTTCACTGGGACCGTCTGGCACACGCGGAAGAAAAATTCATGTGTTGGTTTGTAATATACACGGAAAAAAATGTTTCTCTTAACTCGCCCACGAACTCAGCTGTGGCCACAGTGCAAACAAGTGACAGTCAAAACAAGTGAGAGACCTGGGGATGTTCAGCCTGGAGAAGAAGAGGCTGGGGAGAGACACAATCACGCCCTGCAACTCCCTGACAGGAGGCTGTAGTGAGGTTAGGGGTGGGAGTCGGTGTCTCCTCCCCAGTCATGAATGACAGGACAAGAGGAAGCGGCCTCGGGTTGTTCCAGGGGAGCCTTAGCTGGGAAATGAGGAAGAACTTTGCCCCTGAGAGGCTTGTTGGACTGGCGTGGGCTGCCCAGGCAGGTGTGGGAGTCCCCATCCTGGAGGGATTGCAAAGCAATAGAGCTGAGGTGCTGGGGGAAATGGCTCAGTGGCAGGCTTGTCAGTGTGAGGTGAGGGCTTGGACTCGATGAGCTTGAGGGGCTCTTCCGACCAAAATGATTCCATGACTCTGTGAAAGCAGGCGGCGCTGGGTTGGTGCCCCCGAGACGGGCCCTGTGGCACTGCGGGGCGTGTGCCGGGTCCAAGCACCATGGAGGACCCAGTCCCTTTGTGACATCACCTCGGACCACACCCCACCTGCTGCTGATATCCTGCGCCCAAGGCAGTGGCCTTGCCAGAGGCTCAGGAGCCAGCACCGGGAGTGGCCATGGAGCCGGGACCCAGCGGGTACATGCCTCACAACAGGACCTTGATTGTCAACCAGATAGATCATGTGGAACGCCAATTACTGGCGATCAGGGCTGAGAATCAAGAGCTGGAGTGGGAACTGGAGCGACGGAACCAACAGCGGTTCCAGCACGGCAGTCGCGGCGCAGGGCCCAGCTCAGCACCCACCTATGTGTCTGTGCCCCACGGAGCCCCGCGATCCTTCCCCAGCTCAGGTGAGAGCGCAGGCAGCTCTGTAGCGGCCTCGGGCCTGTGGGTGCCGCAGCTGCCAACATCCACACCTCGTCCTGTTGCCCGCCCTTCGGACTCGGGGCTGACAGTGACAGACCAGAGCTGGACCTCCGGAACCGCCTCTTGGGAGCCGAGCTTCAGCCGGCGAGGTGAGTGTGGGGGGGTGGTGGAATCATGGGAGATAACAGCGGGGCGCCCTGTGCCAGGGGCACGCGGGAGAGCTGGGGAGCAACCTTTGGTAGCCTGTGCACAGGCAAGGCTGGCACGGCGGCCTCTGGAAGCCCCTGGCAGGTGTCGGGGGAGGAACGGAGGGAAAACACTGGTTTGGGGATGAGTGCCTGACGCTGCTGGTTCCCGCAGAGAGCTGGCAGCCGAGATGGCAGCAGCTGCTGGGCGAGATCGCCTTCCAGCTTGACCGCCGAATCGTCCACAGCGTCTTCCCCAACGCGGATCGCTACCGCGGCTTCAGTGCCGCCACCATCCCCGAGGGAATCGTGGAGGTAGGCTGGTGCTGCGAGCCGGGGAGCCGGGCACAGTGCCCGCAGCCACGGCCCGGTGCGCCCTGGTCCCCCTTGTGCTCGGTCACCTGCGGGTGCCAGTGCTGACCGTACCCTTTCTGCCACAGATGATCCTCAGAACGGAGCGGGGAGATAGACATCTGTGCAGGGCTGCATTCCGGAACTATGAGTTTCTGATGAGGCGACTGTGGGCACTGGGCTACGTCCCCGAGGTGCACTTGCCCGCAATCGAGGCCTTCATCAAAACCTACGGCCGCCTGGAGCAGTCGTACTGGTTCCCGGCCGAGCCAAACGTGGCCTTCCTGCGCCACGTGGTCAGCCAGGAGGTGCCGCCGGATCTGCGGCCCAACGCCATGGTGCTGCTCGAGTGCCTGCTGCAGCTGGCACAGGAGGACGGGCAGCCCCTCTTCTGCTACTGAGCAGCTGCTGCCAAGCTGTGAGCCCTGTCCCGGCTGCGTCTGCAGCAGCCGCCGCCTGGCGCCACGCAATAAAGCTGTGGTTCAATCTCATGTCGTGTGCTGTGGGTGCTGTGGTGGGCCCCACAAGAGTCGCTGGCATGGCTGCTGCTGCTGCTGCTGTACGGGGACAGCCCTGAGCCAAGCAGCGATGTCTGGGGGTGCGAGCAGTACCGGGGGATGGGCAGCGGGTGGCAGAGCCAGGGTGCAAGCAGCGATACTGGGGTGCAGGCCGCAGTGCCGGTTGCTGACAGCAGCGCTGGGGCAGTGGAGATGACGGCACAGCCAAGGCTGCCGTCCGTTTTCACTGGGGGAGCGGTTGGATGCAGCAGTCAGAGGCGGGACTCGGCGCCTGGGACGGCCGTGGTGCCGTGGCAGGAAAGCCCCAAGTGGAGAGGGTGCGCAGTGCCATTTATGCCCTTTGGTGTGGCTGGGGCAGGGCCTAGCGGGTTCTTGCCATCACCAGCCGGTAGCATCACACAGCACCGGGGCGGGCCGGGGGCTCGGGGTATTGTGGCTTAATTTCTTTAAGTGGCCTAGATATTAAACCCTTTGTTAAAAATCAGCATTGTTCACAATCTAAGGAAAGGTACAACACCGAAAGGCTCTCAGCATGGGGTGCAGCTGTCGCAGGTATGTGAGGAATCTGCTGCACAGCGATCCCCTGCAACGCCCATGGAGGGTGGAGCGGCGTGGAGACTTGGCGGCCAGGCTCCGAGTTGATCCATGGGCATGAGCTGGTCCTCTAGAGGTGGTAAGCGGCACATCTAGCCCCTTGAGCAAAGGTCTGTGAAATCTTGATGAATTGCTATCCTTTGCGCGAACTTTGCTCGTTTTGATGTCATTTGAATACCGAAGCACAGCTCCATCCCAAAGGCTACCTGCCTCCAAGGCGCCACCACTCCTTGAGTCTGTGCCCTGAATTGTCTGTCAGCTCTACCTTGAAGTGCGAGGCGAGAGAATCTTACACCAACCCTAATAAAGGTATTTATGATTAAAGGCACTCGAGTGTTGTAGTGGTGCAAGCTGTATTCATTCAAAGGTTTGGAGAGGCTTAGTTCTGCTGAAGTTCCACAGTCCTTTACAACTCTTGTTGCTGCTATTTGAAATTTTGAGCCTTGCCTGATGCTGTTCAGTGCCTTTTGCCACCCTGGACACATTTCCCCTTGATTTCGCCTTGAATTCAACTACTGCTTTGCCTTCCACCTTGTCACAGGGTCTCCCTGTGTAGCTTTTAATCATCTCACAGTCGTCTGCTAGAAAGAAAAAGGTATCGGTAACTGTTGTAGTGGTGCAGGCTACAGCTATGCTCATTCAAAGGTTTAGAGAGGCTAGGTAATGCATGTGCAGAGACATACACGGGCAACGTAGTACAACCAACAGAGCTGACTCAAAGCCACACTGCCTTTGCTAGCTACTTCCTTCTATGCTGCTTTCACCCGTGGGATCACCCAGGGCCCACCTGATTAACTCACAGCACCTGTTTCTGATACTTGGAAGCAGCTTGCCAGCTGCATTAACTTGTCCCTACCATCTTTATTCAAGCTGGCTGGTCCAAGTCATATTTGTGCCTACAGTTTCCCCTCCTTTTCTTTTTGGACCAGCCAGCCTTCGGCAACACATTTCAAAATTAAAGGCACATGAAGAAAACATAAACATCTTTACCCGTGGCCATGACTTTACAACAAAAGGTCAAGAACAGCTACATCGCCGAACAACAGAACACAAAAATCCATAGACTCAAAGTAAACATAATCTGATATATGTTGCTAGGAGGGACGCATACTGGCGAGAAGGGATGAGTTCACTGTACTTCCACGGACGTTTCTGGTTCCCGAATGTAGGTGCGGACTTTTCTTCAACTTCTTTAGCATGCTTATCTGTGAGCGTTATCTGTAAGTTGGAAATATCTCTTCCTCCGTAGAAAACACACCATTTTTGCTTTCAAGTTTCCATTGGCCGTCTTGTTACGTTCTTCCGTTCTTTTAATGAGATACAGATTGCTGGAGGAATTTACAGCAGCATACGTGGTGCCACGGTTGTCAGGCTTTACATTTTAATAGGGTGATGGATTGAGGGTGAATCACTTGGTTCTTTCCTCAAGAAATCTTGAAATCTACCATCTCGTGATCCCCGCAGCCAAGGTTGCCTCCAACCTCCACATCTCCAACCCGACCCTCCTTATTTGTCAGCACCAGCTCCAGCAGCACACCCCTCCTCGTTGGTTCCTCAATCACCTGTGTCAGGAAGTTGTCATCAACATGCTCTAGGAACCTCCTGGACCGTGTGCGCTTGGCTGAGTGGCTTTGCCAGCAAATATCAGGGAGGTCGAAGTCTCCCATGAGGACCAGGGATTGTGACTGTGAGGCAGCTCCCAGCTGTTTGTAGAAGGCCTCATCCACTTCCTCCTCCTGATCAGGTGGCCTGTAGCAAACTCCTACGGCAGTATCACCTACCTTACCCTGCCCCTTAATTTTCACCCCCAAGCACTCAACCTGCCCCTCCTCCCCACTCAGGCAGAGCTCAATGCACGTTAATTGCTCCCTCACATAGAGAGCAACTCCACTCCCTCGCCTTGTCAGCCTGTCTCTCCTGAACAATCCATAGCCCTCCATGGCCATGCTCCAGCTCTTTATTCTTGAGAAAAGACAAAAAGAAGACAAGCTCGGGACCTAATTCTTAAAAAAAGGTCTGTGCTTTAAAGGGCCTTAGACTAGGTTTTCTTCCTCCTGGCGGCTGTTTCTTCAGGACCTTTTTCTCCATCTTTTTATAGGTCAGTCACACATCGTTGGCAAATTTCTTTGGCCACTGGGTCTATTCCTACACATCCCTATCTTCTCAAAACTAAATCCCATCTTGCTTGCGTCCCCCCGACGTCTTCTTGGATGAAAATAGCTTGTTTATTTATTGTTTCTTTTCCATCCGGGAGAAGCCAGTTTCCCTGTGTCTCAGAGGTTCCCAACTCCCTTCATGTTGAGTCTTCTGTAAATACTGGAGTCCCTTTTGGCGAAGGTGCTTGCGGGGTGAGATTGGACACACTCTCAATTGCATGACCTAACGCTGCCTCTTTGGCCATTTCATCGCTTAGGCCATAAAAGAACTCCCTTTTGGATGCCCATTCACGTGGACCACCGCAATCTCATTTGGAAGTGATCAGTTCTTTAAAGCCTGTTTAATGAATTCTCCGTGTACCAATTCTCTTCCTTTGCTACTGATGGAGCCTCTTTCTTCCCACTTTTTCCAGAAGCGTGGACCACTCCAAAGGCATACCTTGAATCAGGAGAAACTGATCCTTCTTTCCCTTCTAACGGTGGTGAGGCTCTGGCGAAGGCATCTAATTCACATGTCCGGGCTGGCCAGCTATTTGGTAACGGCCCTGCTTCCTTTGTGTCTTGACTCATCCCTTTAACAAGTGCACAGCCACTGTGCCTTTTGCCTTCAATTACTCCCGAGGAACCTGGTCTTTAGGACTCGAGGAAACGGGCTGCAGTTGCATCAGGGCAGGTTTGGATTAGAAGTTAGGAAGAGTCACCATCACTTGGAAGATTCAAAAGACAGGTGGATGAGGTGCTGAGGGATGCCGTTTAGTTTTGGGGTGGGCCTGGCAGGGTGAGGTTAGTGCTTTGACTCCATGATCTTCAAGGTCTTTTCCAACCGTAATGACTCTGTGGCATTTATTGAGCCATCAATAAATAGGTGGGGGCCTGCGTGTGAAGGAGTGTCTTTGAAATCCTCTCGCACTTTAGTCTGATACTCTGCCTAAACAACTGTGTTCAAGGTCGGCACATTCCATGTCTCCCTTCCAGAGGAAAGTGGCTGGATTAAGGCATGAGCCGGAGTGCTGCGAAGTTTTCGGCTCTTGGCCTAAAAACCAGACTCGAAGTCTGCAAACCAGGCTCGAAGCCTGAAAAATGTACCAGGCTCGAAGCTTGAAAAACCAGCTCTAAGCCTACTTCCTGCGGCGATCAACCCAGGGTCCGATTCTCAGCTGGGTGGGAAGAAATCAGTCCTACTCAATGTGAGTGACAGCAGAAATCTTCACTTTATTAAAAGCAGGCTCTAACTTCTATATCCAGCAGCTTCAAAGCTAGCTCAGCAACAGCAGCTAATAGATTACATTCTCATGTTCATCCTACTTGCGGTTTCTGCAATAAGCGAGCTCCCTCACATTTTCCTATCTTGTTTTTCTCCAAAGTTGTTTTCCACCTTGAGCTGTTAGCTCGTTAGCTGAAAACAGCCCGACCTTGAGGCAGCAGAAGGCGGCCTGCTGTCTGCGCTGACTACGTGACAGCAACTGCTTTAACCATGGCTCTGACTCTGGTCTTGATTGTGCATTAAATTCATATAACTAGAACTCAGACTGCCTTGCCCCATCAGGCCTAACATTATACCCCGGGATCCATGTCCATGCTCCCTTAAGCATTCCTCCACACCGGAGGCCGAGACAAAATCCCCTTTTTCTCTTAACATTGCCTCACATTTTCAGATTCTAAAATGGGTTAGCCATCTGCCAGCCTTCTGTGCCAAAGCCGTTTTCACTTGTGGCACAGGAGTCAACGCTGCTGAGGCGGCTCCCTCCTCTACTGTGACAAACAGCTCAAAGGCTTTATCCAATTGTGGCACTGCTAACACCAGAGCCGTGATTCAATGTCCGAGAACTCCTTACCAGGCCTGCACTGCAGCCCCCTGCCCCTCTTAGCAAGCAAAAGGTGCTCCTCGCAGAGCAGTGACAGCACTGTAATTCCTGGATTAGCTTTTTCTCTCCGTCTGCCCAAGTTAACACCTTTGCTTCTTCATTTAGAAACTTGGAATATACCCCTTCTGTTTCTTGTGCCTAAGAAGCTACTCCCAGTGAGCAACAGGCGGCTGGTCCCCAAAACCTTTCCATTCCTTTCTGGTTTGCAGGAGGGGCAATTCCACAATTGCCTTGATTCTCTCTGGATTAACTCTCCGTTTCCCTTCACCAATCAAATGTCCCAAACACCTCCCTCCTTTTTGGACGCATTGCAGTCTGGGGTTTGATACTCCTCGCTCGCTCTCTTCTCTACTACTCTTCTCTCTCTTCTACACCTCGCCCGCATCTCTAAGAAGACGGCGGCATTTTCTTAGCAGCCATCAGCGGGCACTGACGGGTTACGAAATAGAGAGCGGTGGAGAAATGGATTGCTTTCTGGAGAGCTCCCTTGGATTCCTCTGCCATTCGTGGCCAGCCCAGGCAAAATCCAGCACGGAGGAAGATAGCCCAGGGGTCTCCGCCTGAAGAAAATGCACCTCCCACTGACTCGCGGGGTTTTGCCTATAAAGCTGGGCGCCCTGCACTGACTCACTGGTGGCCTCCCCTGTGGGAGGATCCATAGGGCAGATGGTTACGTATCTTTCTTAATCAATATTGCTATTCTCTTGTGCAACCAGCAGGTGCATTGCCATCCTTATGCTTTTTGCTGCTTAGGAAGAAGCCCACAGCACACGACATGAGATTGACCCACAGCTTTATTGCGTGGCACCAGGCGGCGGCTGCTGCAGGCGCAGCCGGGACAGGGCTCACGGCTTGGCACAGCCGCTCAGTAGAAGAGGGGCTGCCCGTACGCCTGTGCCAGCTGCAGCAGGCACTCGAGCAGCACCATGGCGTTGGGCCGCAGATCCGGCGGCACCTCCTGGCTGACCACGTGGCGCAGGAAGGCCACGTTTGGCTCGGCCGGGAACCAGTACGACCGCTCCAGGCGGCCGTAGGTGTTGATGAAGGCCTCGATTGCGGGCAAGTGCACCTCGGGGACGTAGCCCAGTGCCCACAGTCGCCTCATCACAAACTCATAGTTCCAGATTGCGGCCACGCTCAGATCACGGCTAGCTCCCCGCTCCGTCTCCTCGACCATCTGTGGCAGAGCGGGTACGGTCAGTACCGGCACCCGCGGGTGACCGAGCACAAGGGGGACCAGGGCGCACCGGGCCGTGGCTGCGGGCACTGTGCCCGGCTCCCCGGCTCGCAGCACCAGCCTACCTCCACGATTCCCTCGGGGATGGTGGCGGCACTGAAGCCGCGGTAGCGATCCGCGTTGGGGAAGACGCTGTGGACGATTCGGCGGTCAAGCTGGAAGGCGATCTCGCCCAGCAGCCGCTGCCATCTCGGCTGCCAGCTCTCTGCGGGAACCAGCAGCGTCAGGCACTCATCCCCAAACCAGTGTTTTCCCTCCGTTCCTCCCCCGACACCTGCCAGGGGCTTCCAGAGGCCGCCGTGCCAGCCTTCCCTGTGCACAGGCTACCAAAGGTTGCTCCCCAGCTCTCCCACGTGCCCCTGGTACAGGGCGCCCCGATGTTCTCACCCATGATTCCGCCACCCCACCCCCCCCCCCGGCACTCACCTCGCCGGCTGAAGCTCGGCTCCCTAGAGAGGGTTCTGGAGTTCCAGCTCTGGTCTGTCAGTGTCAGCCCCCAGTCCAATGGGCTGGCAACAGGACAAGGTGTGGATGTTGGCAGCTGCCGCACCCACAGGCCCGAGGCCGCTACAGAGCTGCCTGCGTTCTCAGCAGAGCTGGGGAAAGAGAAGGGTCCTGGGGCTCTGTGTGGCACAGACACATAGGGGGGTGCTGAGCTGGGCCTTGCGCCACGGTAGCCGTGCTGGAACGGCTGTTGGTTCCGCCGCTCCAATTCCCGCCTCAACTCTCGGTTCCTATTCCACAGCAGCCTGGTCATGGCTCTGAGTTGTTCAAGGTAAGTGTAGAAACAGGGCCTGACGCAAGGCCAGCGCCTGCTGGGACCCGGCTCCATGGGTGCTCCTGGCACTGGCTCCTGTGCCTCCTGCAAGGGTACTGCAGGTCTGTTCACGCTCTCAGCAGAGCTGGGGAAAGGGAAGGGTCCTGGGGTTCTGTGTGGCACAGACACGTAGGCGGGTGCTGAGCTGGGCCCTGCGCCGCGGTAGCCGTGCTGGAACGGCTGTTGGTTCCGCCGCTCCAATTCCCGCCTCAGCTCCTGGTTCCTGTTCCACAGCAGATTTGTCATAGCTCTCAGCTGATGAAGGACCGTGAAGAGTCCGGGCCTGATGCCAGGCAAGTACCCGCTGGGACCTGGCTCCATGGGTGCTCCTGGTGCTGGCTCCTGTGCCTCTGGCAAGGGCACTGCAGGTCTGTGCATGCTCTCACCAGAGTTGGGGAAGGGAAAGGGTCCCGGGGCTCCGTGGGGCACAGACACATAGGGGGGTGCTGAGCTGGGCCCCACGCCATCTGCCGCACCCTGGTAGCTGCGCTGGAGCTGCTGTTGGTCCTGCCGCTCCAATTCCCACTCCAGCTCTTGCTTCTCAGCCCAGAGCGCCAGTATTTGGCGTTCCAGCTGATCAAGCTGGTTGAAGATCAATGTCTCGTTGCGAGGCAGGTGCCTGCTGGGTCCCGGCTCCATGTCCGGTCCCGGTGCTGGCTCCTGAGCCTCTGGCAAGGCCACTGCCTTGGGCGCAGGATATCAGCAGCAGGTGGGGTGTGGTCCGAGGTGATGTCACAAAGGGACTGGGTCCTCCATGGTGCTCGGACCCGGCACACGGCTCTGCAGTGCCACGGGGCCCGTCTCGCGGCACCACAGGCAAGGGGAGGCCAGAGGATGGGAAGGCTGAACCGCCTCTCGTGCAGCGTCTTGGCCTTCCCAGCATCTTCGTGTCCCATGTCCCAGCGGCAGCTGCTCTCACAGAGTCATTGAATCATTTTGGTTGGAAAAGCCCCTCAAGGTCATCGGGTCCAAGCCTTCACCTCACACTGACAAGCCTGCCACTGAACCATTTCCCTCAGCACCTCAGCTCTACTGGTTTGGCATCCCTCCAGGGATGGGAACTCCCACACCTGCCTGGGCAGCCCACGCCAGTCCAACAAGCCTCTTGGGGGCAAAGTTCTTCCTCATTTCCCAGCTAAGCCTCCCCTGGAGCAACCCGAGGCCACTTCCTCTTGTCCTGTCATTCGTGACTGGGGAGAAGACGCCGACTCTCACCCCTAACCTCACTACAGCCTCCTGTCAGGGAGTTGCAGAGCGTGATTGTGTCTCTCCCCACCCTCTTCATCTCCAGGCTGAACATCCCCAGGTCTCTCACTTGTTTTCATTGTCACTTGTTTGCACTGTGGCCACAGTTGAGTTTGTGGGCGAGTTAAGAGAAACATTTGTTCCATGTCTATTACAAACCAACACATGAATTTTTCGTCTGCGTGTGCCAGACAGTCCCAGTGAAATTTTTTGAGAAATCACAAAATCGTTACGGGTGGACAGGACCTTGAAGATCGTCGAGTCCAAGCACTAAGCTGACACTGCCAAGCCCATCCCTAAACTAAACCATATCCCTCCGTCCTTCATCTAGATGTCTTTTCAATATCCCTAGGGACGGTGACTGCACCGCTCCTGCCTCCCTGGGCAGTCCATTACAATGTTTAACCACCCTCTTGGTGAAAAAGTTCTTCCTAATGTCCAACCTAAAGCCCCCCTGCTGCGACCCAAACCCATTTCCTCGTGTTCTTTCACTCACTACCGCAGAGAAAAGATCAACCCCCTCCTCCCTACAACTCCCCTTTAGCTACATGTAGAGGGTGGTCGTGTCTCCTCTAGGCTAAACGCCCCCAGCTCCCTCAGCTGCTATTCACACAACCTGTTCTCCAGGCCCTTCCCCAGCGCTGCTGCCCGGCTCTGGACACGCTCCGGCTCCTGCGATCCTTCTTACACTGAGGGGCCCAGAACTGGACACGGCACTCAAGGTTGAGCCTCACCAGTGCCCAGTACAGGGGAACAATCACCTCCCTGGCCCTGCAGACCACACTGGTCCTGATACAGGCCAGGATGCCCTTGGCCTTCTTAGCCAGCTGGGCACGCTGCTGGCTGATGTTCAGCCGGCTGCTGGTTAACACTCCCAAGTCCCTTTCCACGGGAAAGCTTTCCAGCCCCTGCGCCCCAAGCCTTGCTTTTGTGCCTTGCCACAGTATTTTCCTACGGACCTGGGAGATACAGGCAAGACAACTGCGCTGAGCAGTACTGGGCTTTAAGCAGCCCCTAAAGTTTTAAGGTCTTGCACTTCAGCAAGGTATGGAGTGAACAGCACAACTATTTCAACCTGCACTTTGAGAGCACGGCTGTTTGAAGCACAGATGCAGAAATTTCGTGTGGAGAATGTGCCTGCCTTCAAGATCAGAAAAACTCCCTGGCAGACCCCCAGTCATTAGAGAGGGCCAAGAGCCATCAGCTGTACACCAAGAACGCGTTTGTTGTGCTTATCCCCTCCAGCTGTTGAAAGACAAATGGCCAAAGTCTATTCCAGCAGAAAGGATTTTAAGGGACAACCACTATTGGATGCAGGCTGGGAATGCATGCTGATGGACAGAGTTTTGTAGAGAACAGAGTAAAGAGGACAGGCACAGGCGCTCCCCTCAAATACCTCTGCACAAAGACTGAGTTCCTAGCCTTCCAACCAAAGAGCTGACAAAAAAGCAGAAGCAGCGGCCAAATCTGAAGGTCTGGCCTTGATCCCTGAAAAGACACTGAGGATACTGGGCCCGATCCTGCCTTATGAAGAAGGTGGTAGAAAATGTATCGGTGATTTGGCAGCAAAGGAACAAAAAGATGGCTGGGCAACAACCCCTCAGAGGCGACTAGGCCTCAAAATAAATCATAAGAAATAGGTCTAATAAGAGAGGACCCCTCCAAGGGGTCCAGCCAGGAGTTGAAAAGTGACCTAACACAGGTGAGAGCATCATCGCAGGGGTGACAAAACCAGGGATGACCTCAGGGGAATACTGGCAAATAGACTTCATCGAGCTGCTGAGAAAGGGAGCCTCTCAGTATCTCCTCGACCTGGTAGACACATGTAATGGATGGCCCTGTGGCACCGATGTGGCACGGGAAGCAGTCAAACAAGTCCTAAATCACAGCATACCCTGCTTTGCTGTACCAGCAGGAATGATTTCAGACAGAGGCCCTTGTTTTGTTGCAGAAGACGTTAAGAAGGTGGGAGCGCATCTGGGAGCCAAGTGGGATTTACATACGCCCAACAGACCTCAAGCTAGTGGAAAAGTAGAAGGCGTGAACCAGAGCCTTAAGTTACAGTGGAATCAAATACACCAAGAAACCTCCTTCTCTCGGTTACAAGCTTTACCAAAAGCTTTGCTAAGAGTACCAGTACAACCAAGAAGAAATTGTGTAAGCTCGTTTCAATCTGCTGGCTTTAGGCAAGACCTTCCAGGAGCTCCACAACCACGTGACCCCACCTCAACCAAGTGGACTAGGCGTTCCGGCACATCCATTTCAACCAGGAGAGTGGGTTTACGTCAAGACATGGAAGGACAAAGCCCTGAGAGCTAAGTGGCAGGGACCTCTCCGGGTCTTGTTGACTACTTCCACTGCCCTGAGAGTGGCTGAAAAAGGATCTTGGCAACATTATTCTAGAGTTCAGAGAGCTACAGCCCCGTGCACAGTCGAACAAAAATCACCACTTACCCGAAAACTTACTAAACACCCTTGAACAATTACAAGAGAGCTGGAATTCGTAAGATCCCAAAGGATTATGTGGCTGAAAAGGTGCATTTTCCTCCTTGGATTGCTTGCCGGCCTAATGAGCGGAACTGGGAGAACAATCGGCAAGTTACTGGCTTTGCTCCCCCATTACCTCAGGAGGAACAGGGTTTCCCTGGAAAGCTGTGCCTATGGAGTGGGCAGAGCGATGCCAAAACCTGCTTGCTCTGGGAGATGGGAATCAAGCCAGTAGTCGCTTGCGGGACCGTGGCACGAGAACAGTGAGCACGCGCATGAGCTTCGCAGAGTTTACCAAAGACTCCAAGAAAAATGCAGCCAAGCTATGAAAAGCAGGACCTATTGGCCCAACCGAAGCTCCACAAGGTCTGTTGTGCTCCAACCAACAAAAAGGGAATTGGCCCAACCCTCGCTGTGCTGCGAGGAGTACTTGTCAGTACTCTCTGACCCGAGAGCAATCTCCCCATCCTAACACGACGACGGAAGGCTACTCTGTGCAGTGTTTTCCCCAATGGGTGGCCTCTCTTCTCTTACGAGGCAAAATGGACTTGTAGCGTTAGAACCTACCTTCTAGATATGTGGCACAAGAGCTCCGGAATGGATTCAGCTCTAGGGGAATTCCGGTGCCGCCACTCAGAGTCCTTGAGGGACTACCTGGAGGAGAACCCCGCAGTGAGAGACGTCTTCAGCTTCCAAAAGAGCTTCCCTTAGTTTCAGGAGGAGAGAGGTTTTGGCTTCTTTTCTGCCCTTGGTGTGCCGCAGGGTCACATGGAACTAAAAGAAAGAAACCAAGCCATTTGTTAGAGTTGGGAGCCACCCATACCATTACAGCGTTGAACAGCACCAGCTATGAACTCCAACAACTTTGACTTGTCACATGACAGAAGCGCATGGCTCCAGACTTCTGCATTCATAAGACAAGAAAGTTGTACACATATAAGTCTTCGACTACCTGATTTATTGCCCGTAAATCCTGCACTCATCGATAAGTTTTGCCATCAGGCTTTTTGTCAGGCAGGATATGTGTGCCAAGCCGTGAGCCCTGTCCCGGCTGCGCCTGCAGCAGCCGCCGCCTGGCACCACACAATAAGGCTGTGGGTCAATCTCATGTCGTGTGCTGTGGGTGCTGCGGTGCGTACTATAAGAGCCGCTAGCATGGCTGCTGCTGCTGCTGCTGTGTGGGGACAGCCTTGAGCCAAGCAGCGATGTCAGGGGGTGCCAGCAGTAGCGGGGGATGGGCAGCCACGCGGGAGGTGGGTGGCAATGGCAGGCAGCGGGTGGCAGAGCCGGGGTGCAAGCAGCGATACCGGGGTGCAGGCGGCAGTGCTGGGTGCTGACAGTAGCGCCGGGGCAGCGGAGATGACGACACAGCCAAGGCTGCCGTCCGTTTTCACCGGGGGAGCGGTCGGATGCAGCAGCCAGAGGCGGGACTCGGCGCCTGGGACGGCCGTGGTGCCGTGGCAGGAAAGCCCCAAGTGGAGAGGGAGCCTAGTGCTGTTCATGCCCTTTGGTGTGGCTGGGGCAGGGCCTAGCGAGTTCTTGCTGTCACCAGCCGGCAGCGTCGTACAGGAACCGGGGCGGGCCCGGGCCTCAGGGGATTGTGGCTTAACTTCTTAAGTGGCCTAGATATTAAACGCTTTGTTAAAAATCAGCATCGTTCACAAACTAAGGAAAGGTACAACACCGAAAGGCTCTCAGGACGGAGCCCTCCAATGTCCCGTCCCACGGCCACTAAACCTAACCCGTCCCACAGCCTCGCACCAGCTCCAGCCTTCCGCGCACCACAACCCCAACGCAGCCGCCCCGCCGCCTTTCCTGACAGGCCTCCCGGCCCCCGCCCCAGCTCACCGCTCTCCTGCCTCTCTCTCCGCCACACCACCGCTGGCCTCGGCCCTCGCCCGGAACCCCCCGCGCCGAGGCGCGGCCGCCGGGCCGCGCCTGGAACGGCCCGGCCCGAGCTGCCCTGGCCGCACGGAAGGATACTGTCCCGGCTCCAGCGAACGCCTCGGCCGGGCCCGGCAGCCGCCTCCACCATCTTGAAACAACCGCCACTCCCAGAGCGCCCCGCGCCGGCCCCCCAGCGCCCGCCGCCCATTGGCTGCTCGCGCCGGCTTCGCCCCGCCGCTCCCGCGGGAGAGCGGGGCATGCTGGGAGCTGTAGTCCCGCGCGGGCCGGCCGGCCCGGAGCCTGCCCTCCCGCGGAACTACCGCTCCCGCCGGGCCGCCTCGCTCGTCCCGCCTGCTGCCGGCCGGCCGAGCCAGCGGACAGAGAACTACCTCTCCCAGCGCACCTCGCGGGTGCGGCCGCGGCCGCGGCTGCGGGGTGGGAGGAAGGGCAAAAGAGGTTACGCCCCCCGCCGGGGACGCGCACACGCCCCCATCGGTCTCGCCTGCCTACCGGGGCGCTGACGGCGAGGCCAGGAGCCTGAAAGAACGGCCTCTCAGCCCAAACTTTCTCCGTGGCACTAGGATCACGAGAACTGCTGAAAGCATTTGCACGTGGAAAGGATCTCAGCATCAGCCCTTCCATCTCTCAGCAGCTTGAGGCACGGAACTGTCATTTGTGTGGCCAGAAAGCGAGACATCTCTCCCGAGCCCTGCGTACCGCTGCTACAAATTGCAGTTCGAGAACATCTTCCTATGAATTTTAAAGCCAAAAGTGTCCACGTGATCTTAACTGTGTGCAGATGTGAAGTTGCCATATCAACTTTTGGCTGGGGGGGCTGGGGGGTGTGATGTGCGCCTGCAAGACACGGCAAGAAAGGTTTGGCTCTGAAAGTCCCGTGTTTGCTGATTTGTAATTGGATCTTTTTGCTTTTCTGTCTGGATCTGTGACCACTTGTGTGGCACAACATAGCAATGCAAACCCCAGCCCACTGCAGTAACTTGTAGTCTCTACAGAGTGGATAGTCTATAGGGTGTAACTTGCAGTCTCTAGCAAAGTCCTTAGAAGGTGGGCGATTTCTCACAAGCATTGTGGACGTTCTCATTTGAGGAAAAAAGAGGCTTTTTCCCCATGGCCAGTGTGATTCATATTACGGACCTTCTATGAGTAATAGCAAGTTCCAGAAAGGCTGATTGCTCACACCTCAACTGGCATGGCAGGTGTTTGCTATTCTGGACTGCCCAGGGCAGGACCATACTTCACCATTTACAGTCTTTATTGGGTAAGAATGGAACTAGTCAGACCTTTGTAAAAGGTGCTGAGAGTTCATCTCACTGGTGTCTAAGCTTGGTGGCAAGCATAACATTGAGGGTGGGACTGTGAGGGATTCTTCGGAATAGTTAATAGGATTGGAGTCACCTGAGCTAGTTCAGCTTTATCTTCTGTCTTTTGTCTAACTCACGTGGCTCTTCATCTCTTCCCTCTAGAGGAAAAGGCAACCTATGGCAGACTTGGTTTCCTCATTAATGTTTCATGGAGCTGCCATCTCTCCCTACGCGCCTCTGCTAGAGGTGGCCTTCAGTTTACCTACAGGATACTTTTAATATAGCATTCAGGCTTTAAAGATGGAGGGTCTCTTTGTCTTCATCAGGGGTTTGGTTCAGGTCTCTTGAGAAGTTGCGGCTCTCTCGTTCGTAGACATCTTCTTTGGCTGATCCAATAGTTCATCTGTCATCCCGGCCGAGCCACTGTGCACGATGAATTAAACGTCCCTGTTGTTTTCTTTGATCACAGCAATAACAATTCCTCTGTTATTAGAATCATAGAATCATAGAATGGTAGGGGCTGGAAGGGATCTTTAGAGACCATCTAGTCCAACCCTCCCTGCAGAAGCAGGTTCACCTAGATCAGGTCACATAGGAACATGTCCAGGCGGGTCTTGAAGACCTCCAAGGAAGGAGACTCCACAACCCCTCCGGGCTGCCTGTGCCAGGGCTCCCTCACCTGAACAGTGAAATCTGAGTTGTCCCAGCAGATCCTTGCTCATCCATGGAGGCCTCCTACCTCCTTTTCCTCCTTTCTTGTGCATTGGGACACACTGATCCTGGGCTTGGAGGAAGTGGTGCTTGAAGATTGACCAGCTCTCGCTGGCCCTTCTACCATCAGGCCCTCTCTATTTGTCAGTACCAGGTCCAGCAGCACACCCTCCTTGTTGGTTCCTCGATCGTCTGCGACAGGAAGTTGTCGTCAACAGTCTGTAGGGACCTCCTTTCCTTTTCCCAGAGGATTGTTCCACTTAAAGGTAGTTAAAATTGGAGTTTTCCACAAGTTGTACTGCTTTGCTCTCCTGTCACCTGTGCTGTGGCAGCGGTTTCGGCGTCACGAAAGGCTGAACTTGAAGAGCTTTCAGCAACAGAAATTGCCTAAGTGCAGAGCAATAATATTTCTTAGTCTGAGCTCATTACTTAATAGTTTTGTAGAGCTTTTATAGAACCACGTGGACTTGGGGACAGAGTGTACCCTCAGCAGGTTCCCTGATGGCACCAAACTGCGAGGACTGGCTGATTCCCCAGAGGCTGTGCTGCCATTCAGCCGCCAAGTGCAGAGTCCTGCACCTGGGAAGGAACAACCCCATGCAGCTGGAGAGACTGGGGGTTGAGCTGCTGGAGAGCAGCTCTGCAGAGAGAGACCTGGGAGTGCTGGTGGACAATAAACTAACCATGAGCCAGCAAGGTGCCCTCGTGGCCAAGAAGGCCAATGGCATCCTGGGATGCATCAAGAAGAGTGTAGCCAACAAGACAACCTCAAGGGAGGTTCTCCTCCCCCTCTCCTCTGCCCTGGTGAGGCCTCATCTGGAGTCCTGTGCCCAGTTCTGGACTCCTCAGCTCAAGAGGGATAGATGCGCAAGGGCTCACTGTCCGAATTGAGTGACGACAGAGAAATAATTGTGCAAGTTTACGGCACAGAGCAAATGTGCATGTGCTGCCATTCAAAAGCAATCAGAGAGATGACTTGCCAGTGCTTGATGCTGGTTCATTTGAGCTTAAAAGTGCCATCCAGCTGTTCCTCTGATGTTGTTTTGCTATGAAATGTATATTTGTCAACTAAAAATGACAATAAGGAGTTTGTGCATTAAAACAGGGTTGTAGTGTTGGGGTTTTTTTCATTAATCCTGTTAGGGTGTTGTAAGTGAGGTCTAAATCTTGCATGGTATTCTAGTGCTGTGTCCGGAAAAAGGCAACTTGCACGGAAGGCATTTAAAGTGTGTAAACATACTATGGGTTTAGCGCCTTCAGACTCCTGGTGTAGCTTTTGTTTGGTTTTAATATAAAGTTAGCTGATTTTCTTTTCTTGGAGGCTGTGACTTCCATCCTTCTTAGGCAGCATATGCTTAGTCCCAATCTTGAGATACCACATGCAAAGTCAATGTTGCAGGAATTCTGATGTTCCTTGTGTGACGTGATGAGCGTTTGAAAAATTCGCTTGTTCATTTCTCTTCCAAGTCTTCCACACCGACGCTGTCTTATTCAATTCCTCAGAGAACTAATGGTTGGCTACAGTGGCTTATGGAGGACACATTGCTGCACCTGCAGGAAGAGCAAATGGTACATGATTCAGGAGCTCTATTTCAAGCAGAGGACAGCAGTGCTATTTTAAAAGGCAGCGATGAAACCTACTGTGCAATACTGTTTTCAGTCCTGAGTCACCCCTTGTTCAAGTGAAAAATGAAGTTGGTGACAAAAGTTGCGGAGAAGGGCCACGGAGGATGGATGATGGGAGTCCCGAAGAACCTGTTTTCTGCGAAGGGACTGAAGTTTGTGTGGCGTGACTGGCTGTGTAGGAGTAGGTTGAGCTGGTGGTAAGGTGATTCGGGCAAGAGACAGTGCTGAGACAAAGCTATAGGCCGGTGTTGGAACAGAAATAAATGGAGATAAGCAGTCCACAAACATAAAGGTGATGCGAGAGGAAGGTTCCTGAAAATTTGAGCAATCAAAACCCCCCTTTCTATGATGGAGCTTGGTTGGCTTTTGAAAGGAATCGAGTGATGTGTTGTCTCTGTCAGCAGGGGATTGCCCTTGATGACACAGAAGATCCCTTGTAGCACAGCAGCACTTATATCGACAGGAGGGATTTAGTCTGTTTGTACTAAGTAATGTATACATCAGCAGCTTAGTTGTAGTCGGTATTTTGTTGTGTATTATGTCCTGTGCATTCAGTCAGCTCATGAATGTGTGAGGAGTGGATGTTCCTGGTAAATATGTTTTCCTCTGTACCGGTAACGCTTTCACTAATTCATCTGAAGCTTATTTGACTACTGGGAAGTAGGCATGCTTGCCACTTGCTGCTACATGCTACATTGCTGCTTCACGGGGTTATTGATGGGGAGCAGGGGAACCTTCCCTGGCAGAAGCCTTGGCAAAAGTTCAGCTCGAGAAAGAAGAGGAACCCATAGAACTTCTAGTAGGTACAGGTGTCAGATTTTCAGCACTAAATCGGACTTTATTGCCCGTAAGTACACAAAACGTCGATATTGTGGGAGCAACCGGACAGGTCGAGAAAACTTTCTTTTTGAGACCACTAAGATGCAAAAGTGGGAAGAGCGTAGGGATTGATAAATTTCTCTACCTGCCCGAAGCTCCTCGAGCACTTTTAGAATGGGATGAACTCAAACAATCGAACGCTGAAATGAAATTGAAAGGTGGAGAAATTGATTTTTAAGTACCGGAAGAAAACCACATTGACCTTTTCAGTAGAACTGCAAATTAGGAAAGAAGAAATTAGACACCAATTAAGAGACCAGGTATATCCAGCAGTACAGGCCTAAGGAGTACCAGGAAAGGCTAAAAATGCAGAATTGGTTGTTGTTAAACTCAAAGGAGGAGCACAACCTGTTACGATAAAGCAGTATCCCCCGGAACTGGAAGACGGGCGAGGACTGAAAAACATCACAAAAGAATTTCTAAGATTGGGACTGTCAATCGAATGCTTCACAGAGTAAAACACACTGTTCAACGCTGTAATGGTATGGGTGGCTCCCAACTCTAACAAATGGCTTGGTTTCTTTCTTTTAGTTCCATGTGACCCTGCGGCACACCAAGGGCAGAAAAGAAGCCAAAACCTCTCTCCTCCTGAAACTAAGGGAAGCTCTTTTGGAAGCTGAAGACGTCTCTCACTGCGGGGTTCTCCTCCACGTAGTCCCTCAAGGACTCTGAGTGGCGGCACCGGAATTCCCCTACAGCTGAATCCATTCCGGAGCTCTTGTGCCACATATCTAGAAGGTAGGTTCTAACGCTACAAGTCCATTTTGCCTCGTAAGAGAAGAGAGGCCACCCATTGGGGAAAATACTGCACAGAGTAGCCTTCCGTCGTCGTGTTAGGACGGGGAGATTGCTCTCAGGGGTCAGAGAGTACTGACAAGTACTCCTCGCAGCACAGCGAGGGTTGGGCCAATTCCCTTTTTGTTGGTTGGAGCACAACAGACCTTGTGGAGCTTCGGTTGGACCAATATTTCCTGCTTTTCATAGCTTGGCTGCATTTTGCTTGGAGTCTTTGGTAAACTCTGCGAAGCTCATGCGCGTGCTCACTGTTCTCGTGCCACGGTCCCGCAAGCGACCGCTGGCTTGATTCCCATCTCCCAGAGCAAGCAGGTTTTGGCATCGCTCTGCCCACTCCATAGGCACAGCTTTCCAGGGAAACCCTGTTCCTCCTGAGGTAATGGGGGAGCAAAGCCAGTAACTTGCCGATTGTTCTCCCAGTTCCGCTCATTAGGCCGGCAAGCAGTCCAAGGAGGAAAATGCACCTTTTCAGCCACATAATCCTTTGGGATCTTACGAATTCCAGCTCTCTTGTAATTGTTCAAGGGTGTTTAGTAAGTTTTCGGGTAAGTGGTGATTTTTGTTCGACTGTGCACGGGGCTGTAGCTCTCTGAACTCTAGAATAATGTTGCCAAGATCCTTTTTCAGCCACTCTCAGGGCAGTGGAAGTAGTCAACAAGACCCAGAAAGGTCCCTGCCACTTAGCTCTCAGGGCTTTGTCCTTCCATGTCTTGACGTAAACCCACTCTCCTGGTTGAAATGGATGTGCCGGAACGCCTAGTCCACTTGGTTGAGGTGGGGTCACGTGGTTGTGGAGCTCCTGGAAGGTCTTGCCCAAAGCCAGCAGATTGAAACGAGCTTACACAATTTCTTCCTGGTTGTACTCGTATTCTTAGCTAAGCTTTTGGTAAAGCTTGTAACCGAGAGAAGGAGGTTTCTTGGTGTATTTGATTCCACTGTAACTGAAAGGTCTGGTTCACGCCTTCTACTTTTCCACTAGCTTAAGGTCTGTTGGGCGTATGTAAATCCCACTTGGCTCCCAGATGCGCTCCCACCTTCTTAACCACTTCTGCAACAAAACAAGGGCCTCTGTCTGAAAACATTCCTGCTGGTACAGCAAAGCAGGGTACGCTGTGATTTAGGACTTGTTTGACTGCTTCGCGTGCCACATCGGTGCCACAGGGCCATCCATTACATGTGTCTACCAGGTCGAGGAGATACTGAGAGGCTCCCTTTCTCAGTAGCTCGATGAAGTCTATTTGCCAGTATTCCCCTGAGGTCATCCCTGGTTTTGTCACCCCTGCGATGATGCTCTCACCTGTGTTAGGTCACTTTTCAACTCCTGGCTGGACCCCTTGGCGGGGTCCTCTCTTATTAGACCTATTTCTTATGATTTATTTTGAGGCCTAGTCGCCTCTGAGGGGTTGTTGCCCAGCCATCTTTTTGTTCCTTTGCTGCCAAATCACCGATACATTTTCTACCACCTTCTTCATAAGGCAGGATCGGGCCCAGTATCCTCAGTGTCTTTTCAGGGATCAAGGCCAGACCTTCAGATTTGGCCGCTGCTTCTGCTGTTTTGTCAGCCGTTTGCTTTGAAGGCTAGGAACTCAGTCTTTGTGCAAAGGTATTTGAGGGGAGCGCCTGTGCCTGTCCTCTTTACTCTGTTCTCTACAAAACTCTCAAAGTGGAGGTTGAAATAGTTGTGCTGTTCACTCCATACCTTGCTGAAGTGCAAGACCTTAAAACTTTAGGGGCTGCTTAAAGCCCAGTACTGCTCAGCGCAGTTGTCTTGCCTGTATCTCCCAGGTCCGTAGGAAAGCACTGTGGCAAGGCACAAAAGCAAGGCTTGGGGCGCAGGGGCTGGAAAGCTTTCCCGTGGAAAGGGACCTGGGAGTGTTAACCAGCAGCCGCCTGAACATCAGCCAGCAGCGTGCCCAGCTGGCTAAGAAGGCCAAGGGCATCCTGGCCTGTATCAGGAACAGTGTGGTCTGCAGGGCCAGGGAGGTGATTGTTCCCCTGTACTGGGCACTGGTGAGGCTCAACCTTGAGTGCCGTGTCCAGTTCTGGGCCCCTCAGTGCAAGAAGGAACGCAGGGGCCGGAGCGTGTCCAGAGCCGGGCAGGAGCGCTGGGGAAGGGCCTGGAGAACAGGTTGTGTGAATAGCAGCTGAGGGAGCTGGGGGCGTTTAGCCTAGAGGAGACACGACCACCCTCTACATGTAGCTAAAGGGGAGTTGTAGGGAGGAGGGGGTTGATCTTTTCTCTGCGGTAGTGAGTGAAAGAAGGCTTAGCTGGGAAATGAGGAAGAACTTTGCCCCCAAGAGGCTTGTTGGACTGGCGTCCAACAAGGGGGTCCAGACTGAACCTCGTGACTCAACGGTAGGGCTCCCTCATATTCAGCATTTATAATTTAAAATATGGGACATGTACATAGTACGGAAAGACAGCTGTTTGTAGCTATGGTTAAGACATTGTTAAAAAGTCGAAATATATCTGTAACCACCAAGCAGGTGGGTGGATTTTTAGAATTTATAGACACTGTGTGTCCTTGGTTTCTGAATAAAGGCACTATTAATTTAGAAACATGGAATAGGGTCGGTGAAAACATTAAAGGCTATTATGCTGCTAACGGCCCTGATAAGATCCCTATAGATGCTTTTCCTTTATGGACTTTAATTAAAGAATGTTTACAAGGTGATACTGAATATGATAAATGGCAACGACAAACACGTCCTCGATCTCGTTCAGCGGATTCAGGTTTAAAACCTTCTGCTCTTACTAATCCTGATTCACAACCCTCTGCTCCACCTGAATATCCATCAATAATCAATAATGAACAAAAAGATATTCAGGAATCTAATTTTAAAAATCCCTTTCTTATGTACTCAAATACGGGAGGTAAAAAATGCCGACCGTTAAAACAAAGCAAGAGCGCCTTGAGACCTATAGAATTATCTGAAGAATTATCCTCCGATGAGGAAGCTGAATTAGAAAAAGAAGCTGCTCAGTATCATAATGAAAATGATCAAGTGTTTGTTAATACGCCTTTTAAATTGAAGAAACAGCAAACACTTTTAAAAAAGGAACCTGTTGTTTTACCAGCAATAGAAGCTGGTAGACGTCCGCCCCCTCCTGACATATACCATCAAATATCACCTCACTCACCCTTACAGTTATCATTGCTACAAGCTAAACAACAAGGTGAAGATGTGAGTGGGTTTTCAAAAATATTGCATGCTTATCCTATAACATATGCTCCTCACCCTACTCAAGCCAATGTTAGAATTGCTACTTATACATCCATTCCATTTAAGAATCTTAAAGAATTGAAAACAGCTGCTGCTCAATATGGTGCAACTGCACCATATACTATTGCTATTTTAGAGACAATTGCAGCTGAAGTTCTTCCCCCATGGGACTGGAAAGGCTTAGCTAAAGCTACCTTAACGGGAGGAGAATATTTGTTATGGCTTACAGATTTTATGGATTCCTGTTATGATTATTCTCAAAAACCACACTTTCGCCAGCAAGGAATTACTCATGAAATGTTAGCTGGCACAGGACCGCATGTTGATCTGGCACAACAATTAACTTATCCTGCTGCGACATATGATGCTATTCGAGAAATTGGTTTGAAAGCCTGGAAAGGGCTACCTAGACATGGAACGTCTAGGGAAGAATTAACTAAAGTCCGACAGGGACCAGACGAACCTTATCATGATTTTGTATCTCGTTTGTTACAAACTTCTTCTAGACTCATACAAGACACTGATTCAGCTATGATTTTAGTTAAGGAATTAGCTTTTGAAAATGCTAATAATATCTGTCAATCCATATTAAGACCTTGGAAAAATAAATCAACATTAAATGACTATATCAGATTATGTTCTGATGTTAGCTCTGGGTATATTCAAGGCATAGTCACTGCCGCAGCACAACAGGGCAAACCTGTTGAGCAAGTTTTAGCTGCAATGCAATTTAAGAAAAACAGAAGGGTTGCAGGCCCTCCTGGTAGCTGTTTTCATTGCGGACAAATGGGGCATCAAGTACGTCAATGTCCTAATAAAAAGATTCCTAATTATAATGGAGGAAAAAATCCAGGTTTATGCCCAAAATGTAAAAAAGGTAATCATTGGGCTAATGAATGCCGATCTAAATATGATAAGAATGGCAATTCTTTGATACAGCCGGGAAACTTCTCAATGGGCTTGCCCCGGGCCCACCCAAACAAACAGGGGATGTATCCTGTGCAGGTGCAAACCTCAGAGCACCAGCTAAACAATCCATTTCACAACTCCACCGAGCCACCAGTCATAGTGCCGGACTGGACCTGTGTTCCTCCTCCCACTTCGTATTAACACCTGAAATGGGAGTACAAGCTATCCCAACAGGAATATATGGCCCTTTACCCGTTGGAACATGTGGTTTAGTGTTAGGTCGAAGTAGTTTAAGCATGAAAGGATTGCGAGTTATACCAGGACTAATTGATTGTGATTATGAAGGAGAGTTAAAAGTTCTGTCTTTAATCTACCTGCAGGAACAAAGATTGCACAGTTGCTTTTAATTCCTTATGTTTCATCTATAGGAAAAGCTGATTCCCGCATTCAGGGAACAGGCGGTTTTTAGATCTACTGACGTTTATCTTTTACAGCCCATCAATCATCAGAGACCTGAACTTCAGTTAACAATTGATGGTAGAAATTTTACAGGACTCTTGGACACCGGAGCAGATGTATCGGTAATGACTTTAAAACAATGGCCAAAAGAATGGCCTTTACAGCATGCTTCAGCTGATCTAAAAGGAATTGGAGTTGCAAATTTGCCTCTTCAAAGCTGTAAGTTATTAAATTGGACAGATAAGGAGGGACACTCTGGTACCATTCAACCATATGTACTAGAAAGCTTGCCTCTTAACCTCTGGGGCCGAGATATCTTGACACAAATGGGTGCATACCTCTATACGCCTAGCAGTTAGTCTGATAAATTTATCAGTAACTATGTATGCAGATAAAATCTGTTGGAAATCAGATCAACCTGTTTGAGTTGATCAATGGCCTCTAACTAAAGAAAAATTGCAAGCTGCTCGTCAATTAGTAGCGGAACAATTACAATTAGGTCACATAGAACCTTCCACATCGCCATGGAACTCACCTATTTTTGTTATAAAAAAGAAATCGGGGAAATGGCGACTTCTCCAAGACTTGAGAGAAGTCAATAAAACAATGTGTACCATGGGAGCGTTACAACCTGGTCTACCCAGTCCTATTGCCATTCCCCAAAATTTTGAAAAAATAATTATTGACTTAAAAGATTGTTTTTACACTATCCCCTTACATCCAGATGACAAATGTCGATTTGCTTTTAGCGTACCATCCATAAATTTTAGTGAACCTATGGAACGCTACCAATGGAAAGTATTGCCTCAAGGAATGGCCAATAGTCCTACTCTTTGTCAAAAATTTGTTCATGAAAGTATAAAAGCGACTAGACAACAATTTCCTGATGTTCTTTGTATCCATTATATGGATGATATTCTTTTAGCAGCCTCATCTATCGATAAGTTGCAACATGCTTATGCTCATATTGAACAGATGTTAACTAAACATGGTTTGAAAATAGCACAAGAAAAGGTACAGAAATCATATCCTTTTCAATACTTGGGGTTTCAATTATATCCTAAATCTTTTATGCCACAGAAAATTGCCATACGAACGGATTCTTTAAAAACCTTGAATGATTTTCAGAAGCTTCTGGGAGATATCAATTGGCTCAGATCTTTTCTTAAATTAACAACAGCCGACCTTCATCCTCTTTTTAAAATACTTGAGGGAAACCCTGATCCTACCTCTCCTCGCAAGTTAACAGAAGAGGGAAAACAAGCTCTTCGATTGGTAGAAAAGGCTATAGAAAATGCACAATTACAATATGCAGATATAACAAAGCCTTTTTCTTTATATATCTTGCCTACAGTAATGACTCCTACAGGAGTCCTGTATCAGGACGGAGTTTTGTGTTGGGTACACGGATCTCACTCTGCAAAAGGAGTTCTTGTTTCGTACCCTCAAAAGATAGCAGAACGAATTAAACAGGGACGCAAGTTATGTATTACTCATCTTGGGAAAGAACCGGCAGTAATTGGAATTCCATACACACCTGCTCAAATTACTTGGCTGATGGCCACTGTAGACGATTTTGCTGTAGCCTTAGCTGCTTTTCCTGGAGAAATAACACAAAAGTTCCCTTCTGATAAAATTCTTAGTTTTGCCACCTATCATTCTTTGGTTTTTCCTAAAGTTGTTAAAGGAGCTCCTATAGAAAAGGCGTTGACTGTTTTTACAGATGGATCATCTAATGGGCAAGCAGTCCTGTATACTCCTACAGATCAATTTGTTTGGAAGTTAGAAAATGTTTCTGCACAAATGACTGAGTTATATGCTATTTATCAAGCACTTCTAAAATTCCCGGAACCTTTAAACATCTATTCTGACAGTCGTTATATTGTTACTTCATTGCAACTTTTAGAAACAGTTCCAGTCATAGCTTCTAAAGTTTCTTTTATACAACGATACTTTAGTTTGATTCAATCTCTTTTAATGATAAGAGATGCGCCTCTTTTTATAGGACACATTCGTAGTCACTCTAAATTGCCTGGACCTTTGAGTCACGGCAACAATCAGGCTGATTTGTTAACTCGTTTTACTGTTGCTACTGTTGCAGAAGCCCAGCGTTTGCACTCTCTGCATCACTTACCTGCAGCTACTCTACAACGTATGTGCCATATCTCTCGAGAACAAGCTAGAGAAATTGTTCGAACATGTTCTTCGTGTGTTTCTTTTTTACCAATTCCTCATTATGGAGTTAATCCTCGAGGTCTTTTACCTAATGGTCTCTGGCAGATGGATGTTACTCATTATCCTTCTTTTGGCCGCCTCTCTTATATCCATGTAACCCTTGACACTTTTTCTCATTTTGCAGTGGCCACTCCTTTGTCTGGAGAATCAACCGCACAAGTAATTTCACATTTGTTACACTGTTTTTCAGTCTTAGGTATACCGAAGACTATCAAGACAGATAATGGCCCTGCATATACTAGTGCTAAATTTGCAAAATTTTGTGCTCATTTTTCTATAACACATAAAACAGGGATTCCTTATAATCCACAGGGTCAAGGCATGATTGAACGTTTTAATCTTACTCTGAAAACACAATTAAAGAAATTAAAAACGGGGACTTTGTCTTTGTTAAATCATGCTCTTTTTGTTTTAAACTTTTTCACTCTCGATACAGCTGGCCTTTCAGCTGCTGATCGTCATTGGCAATCCCCAACTCAGCAAAAACCTGTAGTATTATGGAAAGATCCTATTGATGGATCCACGAGAGGCCCTGACCCGGTTCTATTATGGGGTAGAGGGTATGTTTGTATTTTCCCAACAGATGAGCCTGTACCTCGGTGGATTCCGGAACGCTGTGTTCGACATGCCAAAAACGAAAATAGGCAAGCTACGAAAGAGGTTTCAACGCCTGATGTTGACACCACAACAACCTCAACGACAACAACATGATTTTGACTATTGGTCATCATTACAGATCTTTGCTTATTGGCTTAGCATAATATGGAATAATGCCAACTCTTCAATTAACTTAAAACAATTGCATGGAGAAATTCTCTCTTTACAAAATATAGAAGAATTGCAGTTACCCCTTACCCAACGTGCTCATGATTTTGTTAACGTCTTAAAGGCTTCTTTTCCGTCACTATCCTCATTTTATAAAGGAATCTATTGCCTTATAGGAGCAACTTTATGCATAATTGTCCTAGTTGTAGTATTACCTTGCATATTTCGTTTAATGTATGATATGATAAAACAAACGAGTATAAAAACTAAAAAATTACAATTAATGGCTGCACAACACGTTCCCGCTACAATACATACTGAATAAAAAAAAAAAAAAAAAAAAAAAAAAGGGGTGAAATGATGAGACCAATCTGCCTGAAAGGGTAGAATGGCCCTCGAAAGGATTTGCCTGGTAAGGGTTAATCTTTTCTAAGGAAGCCTGCCTGAAAGGGTTGGCTCCTTAAACAAAGCCCCTAACTTAAGCAAAAACATCCTGTATACACAACAATGATAAGGACACCAGATGTCTTGTAGCCACGGAATATATATCACAAAAATGTAGTAAACAGTACCATAAATTTTGTAGATAACATTTGATTGATTTGTAGCATATAGAAAATATACGTACTCATATTGTTTGTTAACCTATGCTGATGACCTTTGCGATATGTACTGACTATAAAAAGAGCATAAGAAGAAGCAATAAACTGTCACTTGCTCAAAGAGCAGTGGTCAGCCTGTCCTTCATCATCCTGGAAAGAGCTGGTCTCTGACACAAACCAGAAAGTAATGGAAAGGTTTTGGGGACCAGCCGCCTGTTGCTCACTGGGAGTAGCTTCTTAGGCACAAGAAACAGAAGGGGTATATTCCAAGTTTCTAAATGAAGAAGCAAAGGCGTTAACTTGGGCAGACGGAGAGAAAAAGCTAATCCAGGAATTACAGTGCTGTCACTGCTCTGCGAGGAGCACCTTTTGCTTGCTAAGAGGGGCAGGGGGCTGCAGTGCAGGCCTGGTAAGGAGTTCTCGGACATTGAATCATGGCTCCGGTGTAAGCAGTGCCATAATTGGATAAAGCCTTTGAGCTGTTTGTCACAGTAGAGGAGGGAGCCGCCTCAGGAGCATTGACTCCAAGAACGGGGGGACAAACGACAACCAATAGCACACTGATGCAAACTTTTGGACGCGCTTTCAAGGAGGTGGCCCAAACGTATAGAGGCAATAGCTGCCACTGCCCTCTTGATTAAAAAACCAGCAAAGAACATGCAGAAAGCTGACATTCGGAGGACTATTAGTAATAAACGCCTGTGCCACAAGTGAAAACGGCTTTGGCACAGAAGGCTGGCAGATGGCTAACCCATTTTAGAATCTGAAAATGTGAGGCAATGTTAAGAGAAAAAGGGGATTTTGTCTTGGCCTCCGGCTCATGCCTTAATCCAGCCACTTTCCTCTGGAAGGGAGACATGGAATGTGCCGACCTTGAACACAGTTGTTTAGGCAGAGTATCAGACTAAAGTGCGAGAGGATTTCAAAGACACTCCATCACACGCAGGCCCCCACCTATTTATTGATGGCTCAATAAATGCCACAGAGTCATTACGGTTGGAAAAGACCTTGCAGATCATGGAGTCAAAGCACTAACCTCACCCTGCCAGGCCCACCCTCTCTTCCAAATGAGATTGCGGTGGTCCACGTGAATGGGCATCCAAAAGGGAGATCTTTTATGGCCTAAGCGATGAAATGGCAAAAGAGGCAGCGTTAGGTCATGCAATTGTGAGTGTGTCCAATCTCACCCCGCAAGCACCTTCGCCAAAAGGGACTCCAATATTGACAGAAGACTCAACATGAAGGGAGTTGGGAACCTCTGAGACACAGGGAAACTGGCTTCTCCCAGATGGAAAAGAAACAATAAATAAACAAGCTATGAGGGAAATAGTGGCTATTTTCCATCCAAGAAGACATCAGGGGGACGCAAGCAAGATGGGATTTAGTTTTGAGAAGATAGGGATGTGTAGGAATAGACCCAGTGGCCAAAGAAATTTGCCAACGATGTGTGACTGACCTATAAAAAGATGGAGAAAAAGGTCCTGAAGAAACAGCCGCCAGGAGGAAGAAAACCTAGTCTAAGGCCCTTTAAAGCACAGACCTTTTTTTAAGAATTAGGTCCCGAGCTTGTCTTCTTTTTGTCTTTTCTCAAGAATAAAGAGCTGGAGCATGGCCATGGAGGGCTATGGATTGTTCAGGAGAGACAGGCTGACAAGGCGAGGGAGTGGAGTTGCTCTCTATGTGAGGGAGCAATTAACGTGCATTGAGCTCTGCCTGAGTGGGGAGGAGGGGCAGGTTGAGTGCTTGGGGGTGAAAATTAAGGGGCAGGGTAAGGTAGGTGATACTGCCGTAGGAGTTTGCTACAGGCCACCTGATC
The DNA here is from genome assembly GCF_028858725.1 of Colius striatus. Lineage (NCBI taxonomy): Eukaryota > Metazoa > Chordata > Aves > Coliiformes > Coliidae > Colius > Colius striatus. The sequence goes on from NC_084790.1 coordinate 83,646,658, forward strand.
AGGAGGAGGAAGTGGATGAGGCCTTCTACAAACAGCTGGGAGCTGCCTCACAGTCACAATCCCTGGTCCTCATGGGAGACTTCGACCTCCCTGATATTTGCTGGCAAAGCCACTCAGCCAAGCGCACACGGTCCAGGAGGTTCCTAGAGCATGTTGATGACAACTTCCTGACACAGGTGATTGAGGAACCAACGAGGAGGGGTGTGCTGCTGGAGCTGGTGCTGACAAATAAGGAGGGTCGGGTTGGAGATGTGGAGGTTGGAGGCAACCTTGGCTGCGGGGATCACGAGATGGTAGATTTCAAGATTTCTTGAGGAAAGAACCAAGTGATTCACCCTCAATCCATCACCCTATTAAAATGTAAAGCCTGACAACCGTGGCACCACGTATGCTGCTGTAAATTCCTCCAGCAATCTGTATCTCATTAAAAGAACGGAAGAACGTAACAAGACGGCCAATGGAAACTTGAAAGCAAAAATGGTGTGTTTTCTACGGAGGAAGAGATATTTCCAACTTACAGATAACGCTCACAGATAAGCACGCTAAAGAAGTTGAAGAAAAGTCCGCACCTACATTCGGGAACCAGAAACGTCCGTGGAAGTACAGTGAACTCATCCCTTCTCGCCAGTATGCGTCCCTCCTAGCAACATATATCAGATTATGTTTACTTTGAGTCTATGGATTTTTGTGTTCTGTTGTTCGGCGATGTAGCTGTTCTTGACCTTTTGTTGTAAAGTCATGGCCACGGGTAAAGATGTTTATGTTTTCTTCATGTGCCTTTAATTTTGAAATGTGTTGCCGAAGGCTGGCTGGTCCAAAAAGAAAAGGAGGGGAAACTGTAGGCACAAATATGACTTGGACCAGCCAGCTTGAATAAAGATGGTAGGGACAAGTTAATGCAGCTGGCAAGCTGCTTCCAAGTATCAGAAACAGGTGCTGTGAGTTAATCAGGTGGGCCCTGGGTGATCCCACGGGTGAAAGCAGCATAGAAGGAAGTAGCTAGCAAAGGCAGTGTGGCTTTGAGTCAGCTCTGTTGGTTGTACTACGTTGCCCGTGTATGTCTCTGCACATGCATTACCTAGCCTCTCTAAACCTTTGAATGAGCATAGCTGTAGCCTGCACCACTACAACAGTTACCGATACCTTTTTCTTTCTAGCAGACGACTGTGAGATGATTAAAAGCTACACAGGGAGACCCTGTGACAAGGTGGAAGGCAAAGCAGTAGTTGAATTCAAGGCGAAATCAAGGGGAAATGTGTCCAGGGTGGCAAAAGGCACTGAACAGCATCAGGCAAGGCTCAAAATTTCAAATAGCAGCAACAAGAGTTGTAAAGGACTGTGGAACTTCAGCAGAACTAAGCCTCTCCAAACCTTTGAATGAATACAGCTTGCACCACTACAACACTCGAGTGCCTTTAATCATAAATACCTTTATTAGGGTTGGTGTAAGATTCTCTCGCCTCGCACTTCAAGGTAGAGCTGACAAACAATTCAGGGCACAGACTCAAGGAGTGGTGGCGCCTTGGAGGCAGGTAGCCTTTGGGATGGAGCTGTGCTTCGGTATTCAAATGACATCAAAACGAGCAAAGTTCGCGCAAAGGATAGCAATTCATCAAGATTTCACAGACCTTTGCTCAAGGGGCTAGATGTGCCGCTTACCACCTCTAGAGGACCAGCTCATGCCCATGGATCAACTCGGAGCCTGGCCGCCAAGTCTCCACGCCGCTCCACCCTCCATGGGCGTTGCAGGGGATCGCTGTGCAGCAGATTCCTCACATACCTGCGACAGCTGCACCCCATGCTGAGAGCCTTTCGGTGTTGTACCTTTCCTTAGATTGTGAACAATGCTGATTTTTAACAAAGGGTTTAATATCTAGGCCACTTAAAGAAATTAAGCCACAATACCCCGAGCCCCCGGCCCGCCCCGGTGCTGTGTGATGCTACCGGCTGGTGATGGCAAGAACCCGCTAGGCCCTGCCCCAGCCACACCAAAGGGCATAAATGGCACTGCGCACCCTCTCCACTTGGGGCTTTCCTGCCACGGCACCACGGCCGTCCCAGGCGCCGAGTCCCGCCTCTGACTGCTGCATCCAACCGCTCCCCCAGTGAAAACGGACGGCAGCCTTGGCTGTGCCGTCATCTCCACTGCCCCAGCGCTGCTGTCAGCAACCGGCACTGCAGCCTGCACCCCAGTATCGCTGCTTGCACCCTGGCTCTGCCACCCGCTGCCCATCCCCCAGTACTGCTCGCACCCCCAGACATCGCTGCTTGGCTCAGGGCAGTCCCCGTACAGCAGCAGCAGCAGCAGCCATGCCAGCGACTCTTGTGGGGCCCACCACAGCACCCACAGCACACGACATGAGATTGAACCACAGCTTTATTGCGTGGCGCCAGGCGGCGGCTGCTGCAGGCGCAGCCGGGACAGGGCTCACGGCTCGGCACAGCCGCTCAGTAGCAGAAGAGGGGCTGCCCATCTTCCTGTGCCAGCTGCAGCAGGCACTCGAGCAGCACCATGGCGTTGGGCCGCAGATCCGGCGGCACCTCCTGGCTGACCACGTGGCGCAGGAAGGCCACGTTTGGCTCGGCCGGGAACCAGTACGACCGCTCCAGGCGGCCGTAGGTGTTGATGAAGGCCTCGATTGCGGGCAAGTGCACCTCGGGGACGTAGCCCAGTGCCCACAGTCGCCTCATCACAAACTCATAGTTCCAGATTGCGGCCACGCTCAGATCACGGCTAGCTCCCCGCTCCGTCTCCTCGACCATCTGTGGCAGAGAGGGTACGGTCAGTACCGGCACCCGCGGGTGACCGAGCACAAGGGGGACCAGGGCACACCGGGCCGTGGCTGCGGGCACTGTGCCCGGCTCCCCGGCTCGCAGCACCAGCCTACCTCCATGATTCCCTCGGGGATGGTGGCGGCACTGAAGCCGCGGTAGCGATCGGCGTTGGGGAAGACTCTGTGGACGATTCGGCGGTCAAGCTGGAAGGCGATCTCGCCCAGCAGCCGCTGCCATCTCGGCTGCCAGCTCTCTGCGGGAACCAGCAGCGTCAGGCACTCATCCCCAAACCAGTGTTTTCCCTCCGTTCCTCCCCCGACACCTGCCAGGGGCTTCCAGAGGCTGCCGTGCCAGCCTTGCCTGTGCACAGGCTACCAAAGGTTGCTCCCCACCTCTCCCGCGTGCCCCTGGCACAGGGTGCCCCGATGTTCTCTCCCATGATTCCACAACCCCCGCGCACTCACCTCGCCGGCTGAAGCTTGGCTCCCAAGAGGGGGTTCCGGAGGTCCAGCTCTGCTCTGTCAGTGTCAGCCCCCAGTTCGAAGGGCGGGCAACAGGTCGAGGTGTGGATGTTGGCAGCTGCGGCACCCACAGGCCCGAGGCCGCTACAGAGCTGCCTGCGCTCTCACCTGAGCTCGGGAAGGATCGCGGGGCTCTGTGTGGCACAGACACATAAGGGGGTGCTGAGCTGGGACCTGCGCCGCGGTAGCCGTGCTGGAACGGCTGTTGGTCCTGCCGCTCCAATTCCCGTCTCAGCTCTTGGTTCCTATTAAACAGCAGATTTGTCATATCTCTCAGCTGGTCAAAGACCGTGAAGAGTCCGGGCCTGACGCCAGGCAAGTGCCCGCTGGGTCCCGGCTCCATGGCCGCTCCTGGTGCTGGCTCCTGTGCCTCTGGCAAGGCCAGTGCCTTGGGCGCAGGATATCAGCAGCAGGTGGGGTGTGGTCCGAGGTGATGTCACAAAGGGACTGGGTTCTCCATGGTTCTGGGACCCGGCACACGCGCCGGCAGTGCCACGGGGCCCGTCTCAGGGGCACCACAGGCAAGGGGAGGCCAGAGGATGGGAAGGCTGCACCGCCTCTTGTGCTGCGTCTTGGCCGTCCCAGCAGCTCCGGGCCCCGTGTCCCAGCGGCGGCTGCTCTCACAGAGTCATGGAATCATTTTGGTCGGAAGAGCCCCTCGAGCTCATCGAGTCCAAGCCCTCACTTTACACTGACAAGCCTGCCACTGAGCCATTTCCCTCAGCACCTCAGCTCTACTGCTTTGGCATCCCTCCAGGGATGGGGACTCCCCCACCTGCCTGGGCAGCCCACGCCAGTCCAACAAGCCTCTCAGGGGCAAAGTTCTTCCTCATTTCCCAGCTAAGCCTCCCCTGAAGCAACCCAAGGCTCTTCTTCTCCAGGCTGAACATCCCCATGTCTCTCACTTGTTTTGACTGTCACTTGTTTGCACTGTGGCCACAGTTGAGTTCGTGGGCGAGGTAAGAGAAACATTTTTTCCATGTCTATTACAAACCAGCACATGAATTTTTCTTCTGCGTGTGCCAGACGGTCCCAGTGAAGTTTTCAGAGAAATCACAAAATCGTTACGGTTGGACAGGACCTTGAAGATCGTCGAGTCCAAGCACTAAGCTGACCCTGCCAAGCCCATCCCTAAACTAAACCATATCCCTCCGTCCTTCATCAACCCCCACCTCCCTACAACTCCCCTTTAGCTACTTGTAGAGAGTGGTCGTGTCTCCTCTAGGCTAAACGCCCCCAGCTCCCTCAGCTGCTATTCACACAACCTGTTCTCCAGACCCTTCCCCAGCGCTGCTGCCCGGCTCTGGACACGCTCCGGCCCCTGCGTTCCTTCTTGCACTGAGGGGCCCAGAACTGGACACAGCACTCGAGGTTGAGCCTCACCAGTGCCCAGTGCAGGGGAACAATCACCTCCCTGGCCCTGCTGGCCACACAGGATGCCCTTGTCCTTCTTGGCCAGCTGGGCACGCTGCTGGCTGACGTTCATCTGGCTGCTGGTTAACACTCCCAGGTCCCTTTCCACGGGAAAGCTTTCCAACCCCTGCGCCCCAAGCCTTGCTTTTGTGCCTTGCCACAGTGTTTTCCTACGGACCTGGGAGATACAGGCGAGACAACTGCGCTGAGCAGTACCGGGCTTTAAGCAGCCCCTAAGGTTTTAAGGTCTTGCACTTCAGCAAGGTATGGAGTGAACAGCACAGCTATTTCAACCTCCACTTTGAGAGCACGGCTGTTTGAAGCACAGATGCAGAAATTCCGTGTGGAGAACGTGCCTGCCTTCAAGATCAGAAAAATTCCCTGGCAGACCCCCAGTCATTAGAGAGGGCCAAGAGCCATCAGCTGTACACCAAGTACGCGTTTGTTGTGCTTATCCCCTCCAGCTGTTGAAAGACAAATGGCCAAAGTCTATTCCAGCAGAAAGGATTTAAAGGGACAACCACTATCGGATGCAGGCTGGGAATGCATGCTGATGGACAGAGTTTTGTAGAGAACAGAGTAAAGAAGACAGGCACAGGCGCTCCCCTCAAATACCTCTGCACAAAGACTGAGTTCCTAGCCTTCAAAGCAAACGGCTGACAAAACAGCAGAAGCAGCGGCCAAATCTGAAAGTCTGGCCTTGATCCCTGGAAAGACACCGAGGATACTGGGCCCGATCCTGCCTTATGAAGAAGGTGGTAGAAAATGTATCGGTGATTTGGCAGCAAAGGAACAAAAAGACGGCTGGACAAGAACCCATCAGAGGCCTCAAAAGAAATCAGAATGAATAGGTCTAATAAGAGATGACCCTGCCAAGGGGTCCAGCCAGGAGTTGAAAAGTGACCTAACACAGGTGAGAGCATCATTGCAGGGATGATCTCAGGGGAATACTGGCAAATAGACTTCACCGAGCTGCTGAGAAAGGGAGCCTCTCAGTATCTCCTCGACCTGGTAGACACATGTAATGGATGGCCCTGTGGCACCGATGTGGCACGGGAAGCAGTCAAACAAGTCCTAAATCACAGCGTACTCTGCTTTGCTGTACCAGCAGGAATGTTTTCAGACAGAGGCCCTTGTTTTGTTGCAGAAGACGTTAAGAAGGTGGGAGCGCATCTGGGAGCCAAGTGGGATTTACATACGCCCAACAGACCTTAAGCTAGTAGAAAAGTAGAAGGCGTGAACCAGAGCCTTAAGTTACAGTGGAATCAAATACACCAAGAAACCTCCTTCTCTCGGTTATAAGCTTTACCAAAAGCTTAGCTAAGAATACGAGTACAACCAGGAAGAAATTGTGTAAGCTCGTTTCAATCTGCTGGCTTTGGGCAAGACCTTCCAGGAGCTCCACAACCACGTGACCCCACCTCAACCAAGTGGACTAGGCGTTCCGGCACATCCATTTCAACCAGGAGAGTGGGTTTACGTCAAGACATGGAAGGACAAAGCCCTGAGAGCTAAGTGGCAGGGACCTTTCCGGGTCTTGTTGACTACTTCCACTGCCCTGAGAGTGGCTGAAAAAGGATCTTGGCAACATTATTCTAGAGTTCAGAGAGCTACAGCCCCGTGCACAGTCGAACAAAAATCACCACTTACCCGAAAACTTACGAAACACCCTTGAACAATTACAAGAGAGCTGGAATTCGTAAGATCCCAAAGGATTATGTGGCTGAAAAGGTGCATTTTCCTCCTTGGACTGCTTGCCGGCCTAATGAGCGGAACTGGGAGAACACTCGGCAAGTTACTGGCTTTGCTCCCCCATTACCTCAGGAGGAACAGGGTTTCCCTGGAAAGCTGTGCCTATGGAGTGGGCAGAGCGATGCCAAAACCTGCTTGCTCTGGGAGATGGGAATCAAGCCAGCGGTCGCTTGCGGGACCGTGGCACGAGAACAGTGAGCACGCGCATGAGCTTCGCAGAGTTTACCAAAGACTCCAAGCAAAATGCAGCCAAGCTATGAAAAGCAGGAAATATTGGTCCAACCGAAGCTCCACAAGGTCTGTTGTGCTCCAACCAACAAAAAGGGAATTGGCCCAACCCTCGCTGTGCTGCGAGGAGTACTTGTCAGTACTCTCTGACCCCTGAGAGCAATCTCCCCGTCCTAACACGATGACGGAAGGCTACTCTGTGCAGTATTTTCCCCAATGGGTGGCCTCTCTTCTCTTACGAGGCAAAATGGACTTGTAGCGTTAGAACCTACCTTCTGGATATGTGGCACAAGAGCTCCGGAATGGATTCAGCTGTAGGGGAATTCCGGTGCCGCCACTCAGAGCCCTTGAGGGACTACGTGGAGGAGAACCCCGCAGTGAGAGACGTCTTCAGCTTCCAAAAGAGCTTCCCTTAGTTTCAGGAGGAGAGAGGTTTTGGCTTCTTTTCTGCCCTTGGTGTGCCGCAGGGTCACATGGAACTAAAAGAAAGAAACCAAGCCATTTGTTAGAGTTGGGAGCCACCCATACCATTACAGCGTTGAACAGTGTGTTTTACTCTGTGAAGCATTCGATTGACAGTCCCAATCTTAGAAATTCTTTTGTGATGTTTTTCAGTCCTCGCCCGTCTTCCAGTTCCGGGGGATACTGCTTTATCGTAACAGGTTGTGCTCCTCCTTTGAGTTTAACAACAACCAATTCTGCATTTTTAGCCTTTCCTGGTACTCCTTAGGCCTGTACTGCTGGATATACCTGGTCTTTTAATTGGTGTCTAATTTCTTCTTTCCTAATTTGCAGTTCTACTGAAAAGGTCAATGTGGTTTTCTTCCGGTACTTAAAAATCAATTTCTCCACCTTTCAATTTCATTTCAGCGTTCGATTGTTTGAGTTCATCCCATTCTAAAAGTGCTCGAGGAGCTTCGGGCAGGTAGAGAAATTTATCAATCCCTACGCTCTTCCCACTTTTGCATCTTAGTGGTTTCAAAAAGAAAGTTTTCTCGACCTGTCCGGTTGCTCCCACAATATCGACGTTTTGTGTACTTACGGGCAATAAAGTCCGATTTAGTGCTGAAAATCTGACACCTGTACCTACTAGAAGTTCTATGGGTTCCTCTTCTTTCTCGAGCTGAACTTTTGCCAAGGCTTCTGCCAGGGAAGGTTCCCCTGCTCCCCATCAATAACCCCGTGAAGCAGCAATGTAGCATGTAGCAGCAAGTGGCAAGCATGCCTACTTCCCAGTAGTCAAATAAGCTTCAGATGAATTAGTGAAAGCGTTACCGGTACAGAGGAAAACATATTTACCAGGAACATCCACTCCTCACACATTCATGAGCTGACTGAATGCACAGGACATAATACACAACAAAATACCGACTACAACTAAGCTGCTGATGTATACATTACTTAGTACAAACAGACTAAATCCCTCCTGTCGATATAAGTGCTGCTGTGCTACAAGGGATCTTCTGTGTCATCAAGGGCAATCCCCTGCTGACAGAGACAACACATCACTCGATTCCTTTCAAAAGCCAACCAAGCTCCATCATAGAAAGGGGGGTTTTGATTGCTCAAATTTTCAGGAACCTTCCTCTCGCGTCACCTTTATGTTTGTGGACTGCTTATCTCCATTTATTTCTGTTCCAACACCGGCCTATAGCTTTGTCTCAGCACTGTCTCTTGCCCGAATCACCTTACCACCAGCTCAACCTACTCCTACACAGCCAGTCACGCCACACAAACTTCAGTCCCTTCGCAGAAAACAGGTTCTTCGGGACTCCCATCATCCATCCTCCGTGGCCCTTCTCCGCAACTTTTGTCACCAACTTCATTTTTCACTTGAACAAGGGGTGACTCAGGACTGAAAACAGTATTGCACAGTAGGTTTCATCGCTGCCTTTTAAAATAGCACTGCTGTCCTCTGCTTGAAATAGAGCTCCTGAATCATGTACCATTTGCTCTTCCTGCAGGTGCAGCAATGTGTCCTCCATAAGCCACTGTAGCCAACCATTAGTTCTCTGAGGAATTGAATAAGACAGCGTCGGTGTGGAAGACTTGGAAGAGAAATGAACAAGCGAATTTTTTAAACGCTCATCACGTCACACAAGGAACATCAGAATTCCTGCAACATTGACTTTGCATGTGATATCTCAAGATTGGGACTAAGCATATGCTGCCTAAGAAGGATGGAAGTCACAGCCTCCAAGAAAAGAAAATCAGCTAACTTTATATTAAAACCAAACAAAAGCTACACCAGGAGTCTGAAGGCGCTAAACCCATAGTATGTTTACACACTTTAAATGCCTTCCGTGCAAGTTGCCTTTTTCCGGACACAGCACTAGAATACCATGCAAGATTTAGACCTCACTTACAACACCCTAACAGGATTAATGAAAAAAACCCCAACACTACAACCCTGTTTTAATGCACAAACTCCTTATTGTCATTTTTAGTTGACAAATATACATTTCATAGCAAAACAACATCAGAGGAACAGCTGGATGGCACTTTTAAGCTCAAATGAACCAGCATCAAGCACTGGCAAGTCATCTCTCTGATTGCTTTTGAATGGCAGCACATGCACATTTGCTCTGTGCCGTAAACTTGCACAATTATTTCTCTGTCGTCACTCAATTCGGACAGTGAGCCCTTGCGCATCTATCCCTCTTGAGCTGAGGAGTCCAGAACTGGGCACAGGACTCCAGATGAGGCCTCACCAGGGCAGAGGAGAGGGGGAGGAGAACCTCCCTTGAGGTTGTCTTGTTGGCTACACTCTTCTTGATGCATCCCAGGATGCCATTGGCCTTCTTGGCCACGAGGGCACCTTGCTGGCTCATGGTTAGTTTATTGTCCACCAGCACTCCCAGGTCTCTCTCTGCAGAGCTGCTCTCCAGCAGCTCAACCCCCAGTCTCTCCAGCTGCATGGGGTTGTTCCTTCCCAGGTGCAGGACTCTGCACTTGGCGGCTGAATGGCAGCACAGCCTCTGGGGAATCAGCCAGTCCTCGCAGTTTGGTGCCATCAGGGAACCTGCTGAGGGTACACTCTGTCCCCAAGTCCACGTGGTTCTATAAAAGCTCTACAAAACTATTAAGTAATGAGCTCAGACTAAGAAATATTATTGCTCTGCACTTAGGCAATTTCTGTTGCTGAAAGCTCTTCAAGTTCAGCCTTTCGTGACGCCGAAACCGCTGCCACAGCACAGGTGACAGGAGAGCAAAGCAGTACAACTTGTGGAAAACTCCAATTTTAACTACCTTTAAGTGGAACAATCCTCTGGGAAAAGGAAAGGAGGTCCCTACAGACTGTTGACGACAACTTCCTGTCGCAGACGATCGAGGAACCAACAAGGAGGGTGTGCTGCTGGACCTGGTACTGACAAATAGAGAGGGCCTGATGGTAGAAGGGCCAGCGAGAGCTGGTCAATCTTCAAGCACCACTTCCTCCAAGCCCAGGATCAGTGTGTCCCAATGCACAAGAAAGGAGGAAAAGGAGGTAGGAGGCCTCCATGGATGAGCAAGGATCTGCTGGGACAACTCAGATTTCACTGTTCAGGTGAGGGAGCCCTGGCACAGGCAGCCCGGAGGGGTTGTGGAGTCTCCTTCCTTGGAGGTCTTCAAGACCCGCCTGGACATGTTCCTATGTGACCTGATCTAGGTGAACCTGCTTCTGCAGGGAGGGTTGGACTAGATGGTCTCTAAAGATCCCTTCCAGCCCCTACCATTCTATGATTCTATGATTCTAATAACAGAGGAATTGTTATTGCTGTGATCAAAGAAAACAACAGGGACGTTTAATTCATCGTGCACAGTGGCTCGGCCGGGATGACAGATGAACTATTGGATCAGCCAAAGAAGATGTCTACGAACGAGAGAGCCGCAACTTCTCAAGAGACTTGAACCAAACCCCTGATGAAGACAAAGAGACCCTCCATCTTTAAAGCCTGAATGCTATATTAAAAGTATCCTGTAGGTAAACTGAAGGCCACCTCTAGCAGAGGCGTGTAGGGAGAGATGGCAGCTCCATGAAACATTAATGAGGAAACCAAGTCTGCCATAGGTTGCCTTTTCCTCTAGAGGGAAGAGATGAAGAGCCACGTGAGTTAGACAAAAGACAGAAGATAAAGCTGAACTAGCTCAGGTGACTCCAATCCTATTAACTATTCCGAAGAATCCCTCACAGTCCCACCCTCAATGTTATGCTTGCCACCAAGCTTAGACACCAGTGAGATGAACTCTCAGCACCTTTTACAAAGGTCTGACTAGTTCCATTCTTACCCAATAAAGACTGTAAATGGTGAAGTATGGTCCTGCCCTGGGCAGTCCAGAATAGCAAACACCTGCCATGCCAGTTGAGGTGTGAGCAATCAGCCTTTCTGGAACTTGCTATTACTCATAGAAGGTCCGTAATATGAATCACACTGGCCATGGGGAAAAAGCCTCTTTTTTCCTCAAATGAGAACGTCCACAATGCTTGTGAGAAATCGCCCACCTTCTAAGGACTTTGCTAGAGACTGCAAGTTACACCCTATAGACTATCCACTCTGTAGAGACTACAAGTTACTGCAGTGGGCTGGGGTTTGCATTGCTATGTTGTGCCACACAAGTGGTCACAGATCCAGACAGAAAAGCAAAAAGATCCAATTACAAATCAGCAAACACGGGACTTTCAGAGCCAAACCTTTCTTGCCGTGTCTTGCAGGCGCACATCACACCCCCCAGCCCCCCCAGCCAAAAGTTGATATGGCAACTTCACATCTGCACACAGTTAAGATCACGTGGACACTTTTGGCTTTAAAATTCATAGGAAGATGTTCTCAAACTGCAATTTGTAGCAGCGGTACGCAGGGCTCGGGAGAGATGTCTCGCTTTCTGGCCACACAAATGACAGTTCCGTGCCTCAAGCTGCTGAGAGATGGAAGGGCTGATGCTGAGATCCTTTCCACGTGCAAATGCTTTCAGCAGTTCTCGTGATCCTAGTGCCACGGAGAAAGTTTTGGCTGAGAGGCCGTTCTTTCAGGCTCCTGGCCTCGCCGTCAGCGCCCCGGTAGGCAGGCGAGACCGATGGGGGCGTGTGCGCGTCCCCGGCGGGGGGCGTAACCTCTTTTGCCCTTCCTCCCACCCCGCAGCCGCGGCCGCGGCCGCACCCGCGAGGTGCGCTGGGAGAGGTAGTTCTCTGTCCGCTGGCTCGGCCGGCCGGCAGCAGGCGGGACGAGCGAGGCGGCCCGGCGGGAGCGGTAGTTCCGCGGGAGGGCAGGCTCCGGGCCGGCCGGCCCGCGCGGGACTACAGCTCCCAGCATGCCCCGCTCTCCCGCGGGAGCGGCGGGGCGAAGCCGGCGCGAGCAGCCAATGGGCGGCGGGCGCTGGGGGGCCGGCGCGGGGCGCTCTGGGAGTGGCGGTTGTTTCAAGATGGCGGAGGCGGCCGCCGGGCCCGGCCGAGGCGTTCGCTGGAGCCGGGACAGTATCCTTCCGTGCGGCCAGGGCAGCTCGGGCCGGGCCGTTCCAGGCGCGGCCGGGCGGCCGCCTCTCGGCGCGGGGGGTTCCGGGCGAGGGCCGAGGCCAGCGGTGGTGTGGCGGAGAGAGAGGCAGGAGAGCGGTGAGCTGGGGCGGGGGCCGGGAGGCCTTGTCAGGAAAGGCGGCGGGGCGGCTGCGTTGGGGTTGTGGTGCGCGGAAGGCTGGAGCTGGTGCGAGGCTGTGGGACGGGTTAGGTTTAGTGGCCGTGGGACGGGAGATTGGAGGGCTCCGTCCTGAGAGCCTTTCGGTGTTGTACCTTTCCTTAGTTTGTGAACGATGCTGATTTTTAACAAAGCGTTTAATATCTAGGCCACTTAAGAAGTTAAGCCACAATCCCCTGAGGCCCGGGCCCGCCCCGGTTCCTGTACGACGCTGCCGGCTGGTGACAGCAAGAACTCGCTAGGCCCTGCCCCAGCCACACCAAAGGGCATGAACAGCACTAGGCTCCCTCTCCACTTGGGGCTTTCCTGCCACGGCACCACGGCCGTCCCAGGCGCCGAGTCCCGCCTCTGGCTGCTGCATCCGACCGCTCCCCCGGTGAAAACGGACGGCAGCCTTGGCTGTGTCGTCATCTCCGCTGCCCCGGCGCTACTGTCAGCACCCAGCACTGCCGCCTGCACCCCGGTATCGCTGCTTGCACCCCGGCTCTGCCACCCGCTGCCTGCCATTGCCACCCACCTCCCGCGTGGCTGCCCATCCCCCGCTACTGCTGGCACCCCCTGACATCGCTGCTTGGCTCAAGGCTGTCCCCACACAGCAGCAGCAGCAGCAGCCATGCTAGCGGCTCTTATAGTACGCACCGCAGCACCCACAGCACATGACATGAGATTGACCCACAGCCTTATTGTGTGGTGTCAGGCGGCGGCTGCTGCAGGCGCAGCCGGGACAGGGCTCACGGCTTGGCACACATATCCTGCCTGACAAAAAGCCTGATGGCAAAACTTATCGATGAGTGCAGGATTTACGGGCAATAAATCAGGTAGTCGAAGACTTATATGTGTACAACTTTCTTGTCTTATGAACGCAGAAGTCTGGAGCCATGCGCTTTTGTCATGTGACAAGTCAAAGTTGTTGCAGTTCATAGCTGGTGCTGTTCAACGCTGTAATGGTATGGGTGGCTTCCAACTCTAACAAATGGCTTGGTTTCTTTCTTTTAGTTCCATGTGACCCTGCGGCACACCAAGGGCAGAAAAGAAGCCAAAACCTCTCTCCTCCTGAAACTAAGGGAAGCTCTTTTGGAAGCTGAAGACGTCTCTCACTGCGGGGTTCTCCTCCAGGTAGTCCCTCAAGGACTCTGAGTGGCGGCACCGGAATTCCCCTACAGCTGAATCCATTCCGGAGCTCTTGTGCCACATATCCAGAAGGTAGGTTCTAACGCTACAAGTCCATTTTGCCTCGTAAGAGAAGAGAGGCCACCCATTGGGGAAAACACTGCACAGAGTAGCCTTCCGTCGTCGTGTTAGGATGGGGAGATTGCTCTCGGGTCAGAGAGTACTGACAAGTACTCCTCGCAGCACAGCGAGGGTTGGGCCAATTCCCTTTTTGTTGGTTGGAGCACAACAGACCTTGTGGAGCTTCGGTTGGGCCAATAGGTCCTGCTTTTCATAGCTTGGCTGCATTTTGCTTGGAGTCTTTGGTAAACTCTGCGAAGCTCATGCGCGTGCTCACTGTTCTCGTGCCACGGTCCCGCAAGCGACCGCTAGCTTGATTCCCATCTCCCAGAGCAAGCAGGTTTTGGCATCGCTCTGCCCACTCCATAGGCACAGCTTTCCAGGGAAACCCTGTTCCTCCTGAGGTAATGGGGGAGCAAAGCCAGTAACTTGCCGAGTGTTCTCCCAGTTCCGCTCATTAGGCCGGCAAGCAGTCCAAGGAGGAAAATGCACCTTTTCAGCCACATAATCCTTTGGGATCTTACGAATTCCAGCTCTCTTGTAATTGTTCAAGGGTGTTTAGTAAGTTTTCGGGTAAGTGGTGATTTTTGTTCGACTGTGCACGGGGCTGTAGCTCTCTGAACTCTAGAATAATGTTGCCAAGATCCTTTTTCAGCCACTCTCAGGGCAGTGGAAGTAGTCAACAAGACCCGGAAAGGTCCCTGCCACTTAGCTCTCAGGGCTTTGTCCTTCCATGTCTTGACGTAAACCCACTCTCCTGGTTGAAATGGATGTGCCGGAACGCCTAGTCCACTTGGTTGAGGTGGGGTCACGTGGTTGTGGAGCTCCTGGAAGGTCTTGCCCAAAGCCAGCAGATTGAAACGAGCTTACACAATTTCTTCCTGGTTGTACTGGTACTCTTAGCAAAGCTTTTGGTAAAGCTTGTAACCGAGAGAAGGAGGTTTCTTGGTGTATTTGATTCCACTGTAACTTAAGGCTCTGGTTCACGCCTTCTACTTTTCCACTAGCTTAAGGTCTGTTGGGCGTATGTAAATCCCACTTGGCTCCCAGATGCGCTCCCACCTTCTTAACGTCTTCTGCAACAAAACAAGGGCCTCTGTCTGAAAACATTCCTGCTGGTACAGCAAAGCAGGGTACGCTGTGATTTAGGACTTGTTTGACTGCTTCCCGTGCCACATCGGTGCCACAGGGCCATCCATTACATGTGTCTACCAGGTCGAGGAGATACTGACAGGCTCCCTTTCTCAGTAGCTCGGTGAAGTCTATTTGCCAGTATTCCCCTGAGGTCATCCCTGGTTTTGTCACCCCTGCGATGATGCTCTCACCTGTGTTAGGTCACTTTTCAACTCCTGGCTGGACCCCTTGGCGGGGTCCTCTCTTATTAGACCTATTTTTTATGATTTATTTTGAGGCCTAGTCGCCTCTGAGGGGTTGTTGCCCAGCCATCTTTTTGTTCCTTTGCTGCCAAATCACCGATACATTTTCTACCACCTTCTTCATAAGGCAGGATCGGGCCCAGTATCCTCAGTGTCTTTTCAGGGATCAAGGCCAGACCTTCAGATTTGGCCGCTGCTTCTGCTGTTTTGTCAGTTCTTTGGTTGGAAGGCTAGGAACTCAGTCTTTGTGCAGAGGTATTGGAGGGGAGCGCCTGTGCCTGTCCTCTTTACTCTGTTCTCTACAAAACTCTGTCCATCAGCATGCATTCCCAGCCTGCATCCAATAGTGGTTGTCCCTTTAAATCCTTTCTGCTGCAATAGACTTTGGCCATTTGTCTTTCAACAGCTGGAGGGGATAAGCACAACAAACGCGTACTTGGTGTACAGCTGATGGCTCTTGGCCCTCTCTAATGACTGGGGGTCTGCCAGGGAATTTTTCTGATCTTGAAGGCAGGCACATTCTCCACACGGAATTTCTGCATCTGTGCTTCAAACAGCCGTGCTCTCAAAGTGGACGTTGAAATAGTTGTGCTGTTCACTCCATACCTTGCTGAAGTGCAAGACCTTAAAACTTTAGGGGCTGCTTAAAGCCCGGTACTGCTCAGCGCAGTTGTCTTGCCTGTATCTCCCAGGTCCGTAGGAAAATACTGTGGCAAGGCACAAAAGCAAGGCTTGGGGCGCAGGGGCTGGAAAGCTTTCCCGTGGAAAGGGACCTGGGAGTGTTAACCAGCAGCCGGCTGAACATCAGCCAGCAGCGTGCCCAGGTAGCTAAGAAGGACAAGGGCATCCTGGCCTGTATCAGGAACAGTGTGGTCTGCAGGGCCAGGGAGGTGATTGTTCCCCTGTACTGGGCACTGGTGAGGCTCAACCTTGAGTGCCGTGTCGAGTTCTGGGCCTCTCAGTGCAAGAAGGAACGCAGGGGCCGGAGCGTGTCCAGAGCCGGGCAGCAGCGCTGGGGAAGGGCCTGGAGAACAGGTTGTGTGAATAGCAGCTGAGGGAGCTGGGGGCGTTTAGCCTAGAGGAGATGTAAGAAACTATGAATTAGGGTATTGTTTATTAAAATTTATGTTAAGCTCAATGTAAAGGTTAAGCGACAAAAGAAAGGAAAGTACTTATGCGAACAGCTGCAGGACATCACTCATGTGAGATAAGATAACTGCAATTGCCTTCACATACCAGACACCATTTGTGTAAACAGGAGAGATACTGCTCAAGGATGACTACAAGATGTTCTAAGGGACTGGCGAAGAGAAGAAAAACAACTCTATCTAAGTGAGGGATCAATTATAAAACAAAGAAGGAAAACTTCTTACTCAGCAAGCACCGAAAGACAGAAAAAAGACCCCTCACAGTAACTGAAGCATGCGCAGAGCAGTTCTCCTACTTTACGGCCACGGATGCAAAATGTATAAAAAAGGACTGTTTAAACTAATCAGTACGGCAGTTGGCGGAGCGCAGACTCCCCTGTCGTCCAGCGCTGTCTTTGCTCTTATTCTACTTGCTACAATTAATAAAATTATAATTGGCTTATGATCCATTGTGGTCTCAATTTATGACAATCTTGGTGCCGTGACTCGGATAAGGAACGGTGAGCTTCAGTCCTCCGGGGAGGCGCCCCGCGGCAATCCGCGGCCCCGCGACTGACAGCCTACCTCAACCTTACCGACGAACCTAAATTCTAGAATAATGAGCAAAGGGGAAACCGGTAAAATCCCATAAAAATTCTGTGCACGGGAGTCCGGACGAAGACGCAGGACGCGTAAGTATATTGCGAAAATTGGTTCGCGGGTTATCCGTTCGGGCGGGATTGGGTATCCTGGATTATAACAAATGAGAGGTTCGATATACTGAACCAAGCGAGTGTGGACCCTTAAGTACTGCGTTTCCCATCTCCCGCGAGGGACTGGGCCAGGAACAAGGGGAGCAAGTGAGTGTGTGTTTGTGGATAATCCAGAAGATGGGGGCGAAGGGCAGCAAGCCTTCGACACCCATGGGAAGGGTACCTGCTGTACCTAAGAATACCCCTCTGGCATATATCTTAGACAATTGGAGATATTTCCCTGAAACCCTAGGGAAAGATAAGCAGAAAATAATAGAATATTGTACTAAGATATGGGGAGGGAAGAAGATTTCTGAAAATGTCTTTTGGCTAGTCTGCGGGCCAGAAGAAGATTGGATAAGACAACAATTAAATTTCTGGGTTAATAATAAAAAACCCCTTAACCCGGAAGAAAGTCAGTATGCGGAAGTGTGGCTAAAAAGACCGGGAACTAGACTTTACCCGCTGGGTGAAATAAAAGCTAAACAAAAGAAAAAGAAGGAAGAGTTAGACGAAACCCTTCTAACCCCCCCTTACATTTCCCCTCCTGCTCCCACAGCCTCTCCAGAGGTCCCCAGAGCACCCACTCCCCCACCGGAGTTGGAACGAAAGTCTCCCCCTCCTCCTTTTGGGACCAAACCTTTATACTTGGGATGAAATGCAATCTATCCTTGGTCAATTATTTACTACCGAGGAAAGAGACATGATTAGACGAGCAGGAATGAGATTGTGGGATGCTCAACATGCCCAGGGACCTAAAGCAAATATTAAAATGGCCACTCCAAAGACCTAATTGGGATAATCATGATCCGGTGCATAGAACTCATATGCAGGACCTGAAAACTATAGTAATTCAGGGAATTAGAAAAGCAGTACCCCGTGGCCAGAATATCAATAAAGCATTTAATGAAATGCAAAAGAAAAATGAGAGCCCTACTGAGTGGTTAGAACGACTGAGGAAAGCCCTTCAGCTGTATCTCGGGGTAAATCCTGACGAAGGGCAAGCACTCCTCAAAACTCAGTTTGTAGCAAAATCATGGGGGGATATCAGAAAGAAGATTGAAAAGTTAGAAGACTGGCAAGTGAGAGGGTTGGATGAATTATTGAGGGAAGCCCGGAAAGTCTATGTAAGGCGAGAGGAGGAGAGCAGCAAGCGGCAAGTGAAAATGATGGTAGCAGCGGTCAGAGAGGATCGTAAAAGACAAACTGCTGCTGGAACGAAACAAGGGAATGTAGTAGTAAAGAAGGAACAGAGGTGTTGTTTTTACTGTGGAAAAAAGGGACATATAAAGAAGAATTGTAGAGAAAGGATCAGGGATGAGGAAATTTTGAAAGCGGAATAGGAGAGTCAGGGGCTCTATATTTTGGGGGACCGGAGTCATCATGAGCCCTTGATAAAATTAAAAATAGGTCCCCACAAACTAGAGTTCACCTTTTTAGTAGACACTGGGGCTGAAAAATCGACTATTAAACAAATACCTGAGGGATGTAAAATTTCCCCCGAAAAAGTACAAGTGATTGGGGCAAAAGGAGAACCATTTAAAGTAAACAAAATCAAAAATGTATTATTTGAAACTGAAAATAAATTCGGAATGAGTGAACTCTTGCTCGTCCCTGAAGCAGAATTTAATCTGCTAGGATGAGATTTAATTGTTGAATTGCAATCAGAAATTAAAGTAAAGAATCAAGAGCTAGTGTCTGCTTATCCTTTGACCGTGGAGGATAAAAAACAAATCAGCCCTGATGTCTGGTACTCTCCGGACACAATTAGTAGACTGGAAATCCCACCGATTAAAGTCCAAATTTCTGAACCCCACATACCTGTGAGGGTAAAGCAATATCCCATATCCCTAGAAGGACGGAGAGGATTAAAACCAGAAATTGATCAATTATTAGCACAAGGAATCTTAGAGCCTTGTATGTCACCCTTTAACACCCCCATTCTTCCTGTAAAGAAACCTAATGGGAAATATCGGCTCGTACATGATTTAAGGGAAATAAACAAAAGAGCTATCACCCGGTTCCCTGTAGTAGCAAATCCATACACATTGCTAAGCAAGTTAGAACCTCATAACTCCTGGTATAGTGTGATTGATTTAAAGGATGCCTTTTGGGCCTGTCCACTGGCAGAAGAATGCTGTGATTATTTTGCCTTTGAATGGGAAGACATAGAAACAGGCCGTAAACAGCAATTAAGATGTACCGTGCTCCCTTACGGGTTCACTGAGTCCCCTAATTTGTTTGGACAGGCCCTGGAAGAGCTCTTAAAAGAATACCAGGTACAAACGGGAAATGTACTGTTACAATATGTAGATGATCTGCTTATAGCAGGGAATAATAAGGAAGATGTAAGGAAAGAAAGCATTCGATTCCTAAACTTTCTTGCACAAAAGGGAACTAAGCCAAACACCGGTTTTAAACCTACCAGATTTAAAGCGGCCATTCCATTTATTTGTTAACACACATGAAGGAACAGCATTCGGAGTATTAACTCAGGAATGGGCCGGACAAAAGAAACCGGTGGCATACCTATCAAAGCTGTTAGACGCTGTGAGCAGGGGTTGGCCGAGCTGCTTACAAATCATTGTTGCTGCTGCCCACTCTCCCCCCCACCCCCCAGCAATGCCGTCCCAGCCGCACTGCAGCGGGGAACACAGAGCGCTGGGAAATGTGAAAAGGAGGAAAAAGACGGAACTATATATACAGACGCTATGCGTTCGGAGTAGTACACACTTTTGGAAAAATATGGGATGAAAGAGGATTTGTTAACTCGCAGGGAAAAGAATTGATACACCCGGAATTGATTCAGCGAGTTCTGGGGGCATCAAAAATGCCGAATAAAATAGCAGTTGTACATATAAAGGGACACCAGCGAGGTACAAGTTATCAAGTCAGGGGAAATAATGCCGCCGATACAGAAGAAAAACGAGTGGCAGGCAATTATAATACGATTTTGACTATGCACACAGCAGCCTGCGAGACCTGTCAAAAGGTTAATCGAAATAACATGAGACAAAAACCCCTTGGGGGACGTTCCCCAGCATACAGACCCTTCTCACACATACAAGTGGATTTTACTGAACTACCTAGGGTTGGACTTTACAAATATTTATTAGTAATGGTGGATCATTTAACACATTAATGTTTTAATTCGAGATTGTGTGATTAATGACTATGTTTCGCAATTAGCAGAACACCGTAACAAGCTTTGGGAGCAGGGACTGATTGTGCAACGACCCCTGTTGGACTTAAAAAAATTCATAATGTCAAGCCTGGAGATTGGATATTGATTAAAGTGTGGAAGGAAGAAACTCTAAGACCCAGCTGGGAGGGATCTTATCTTGTTTTGCTTACAACAGAAACGGCTGTCTGGACTGCTGAGCGTGGATGGACTCATGCCAGTCGCATTAAAGGCCCAGTAACGAGACCCCACTGGAAAGTAATCAGTACTCCAAGTGACACCAAGATAACCCTAAAAAGATAACGTAATGATAGAGACTTTATTTGATTATTTTGCTGCGTTACCTTTTGGTATAAAGTGTATTGTCATTTATATTTACAATAATTATTTCTTTGTTTATCTATTATATGGAAGCGTACAAAGTGTGCTGAAGTATGCTAAACTCATACAACCACACCATATTGAATATAGAAAATATACTGATGTAAATAATATATATATATATATATATATACTCTAGATATAAGAATTAGGTGTAATGATTTAAATTGCAATTGGTATCCATTTGCTTGTTTTAGGTGCAAGGTATGCCAGGATAAATGGTGAATGTGGATACCCTCCAATAGGAGTTTGCACACAGTGTTGGGAAACCACTCCAACGAACCAATCCCCTTTGTAGTTGAAATCCTGACTATAAAGAAAAGTGCTAACTGTGTCTTGCTTTGTCCCATTAAAGCCTATGTAAATAGGTAAAAGGCCCTGAAACAGCTGTCTCCTGAAGAATTCCCTTGCTGCCGAGAAGATGGTACACCCCGTGGCTCGAAGCAACCGAGTCGACGGGCGAGGCAGAGGAGGAACAAACTGTGGAGAAAAGAACCAAAACAATGGGACGCAAAAGCAACCATGGTCGAACTTCCCTAGGACTGGTAAAATTATACTTAAATTGGTAAAATTGACAAATACCGTTTTTCCTGGTATACTGGTGGTTTTGCTATTGATACTAACTCAAGCAAATGGGAACCCCCATGAGCCAATGCTCTGGAAATTATATAACTTACAGGAAAGTAAGCTTATACAAAATCGAAGCAGTTCGGAAGGAAATTGGAATTTTACTGTATCTTTATTTTCGCTAATACCTTTTGAAGCAATGGGATGTCATCCAACAAACTGTTTAAATTTGGGTTACACCCAAGCGCAATGCAAGGCATGGTACATATGTCCAGCCTCAAACCCTGGAAAAAAGTTATTGTAATTACCCGGGACATTATTATTGTGGTTATTGGGGTTGTGAGACAATAGCTTCAGATTGGAAAACAACAGGAGATAGATATATAGACATCACTTGGGGACCTCCTGGATGTAAGAAACCACAACACAGATATGACAAATGGGCTATCCCGACACCAGGAACTAAATGGGTTAGTTCAGACATCGGAATAACACCATGTCTAAACTTCGGAAAAGGTTAAATCAACGTAAAAAGGATCGTGAGGTGGGCAGATCATGGTATAAAAATTGGTTTAACGTTTCACCCTGGCTAATCACTTTATTGTTTGCCTTAGCAGGACCGCTTATTATGTTGATTCTGGGACTTATATTTGAACCATGCATATTACGCTATATTTTACATTTTATTAAGGAGCGGTTTGACATAGCTAAACTACTCATTCTAACTACGGAGAGCTGAGACAGATTATAAAAGTATACCTACTAATGAAGATGAAGATAACGAAGACTGTTGTGAATGCAATATGCCGCGTGAAAACTATGATTATAATTGTAAGGTATTGTAATTGTAAGGTATTATCTTGTGAGTGTTATGATACATGTTGGGATTGTGGAAAAAGTTTACCTGCAGTGTCGAAAATGAAAATAGCGTCTAATAAACAATAATAGGATAAAAGAAAAAAAAGGGGGGATTGTAAGAAACTATGAATTAGGGTATTGTTTATTAAAATTTATGTTAAGCTCAATGTAAAGGTTAAGCGACAAAAGAAAGGAAAGTACTTATGCGAACAGCTGCAGGACATCACTCATGTGAGATAAGATAACTGCAATTGCCTTCACATACCAGACACCATTTGTGTAAACAGGAGAGATACTGCTCAAGGATGACTACAAGATGTTCTAAGGGACTGGCGAAGAGAAGAAAAACAACTCTATCTAAGTGAGGGATCAATTATAAAACAAAGAAGGAAAACTTCTTACTCAGCAAGCACCGAAAGACAGAAAAAAGACCCCTCACAGTAACTGAAGCATGCGCAGAGCAGTTCTCCTACTTTACGGCCACGGATGCAAAATGTATAAAAAAGGACTGTTTAAACTAATCAGTACGGCAGTTGGCGGAGCGCAGACTCCCCTGTCGTCCAGCGCTGTCTTTGCTCTTATTCTACTTGCTACAATTAATAAAATTATAATTGGCTTATGATCCATTGTGGTCTCAATTTATGACAGGAGACACGACCACCCTCTACATGTAGCTAAAGGGGAGTTGTAGGGAGGAGGGGGTTGATCTTTTCTCTGCGGTAGTGAGTGAAAGAACACGAGGAAATGGGTTTGGGTCGCAGCAGGGGGGCTTTAGGTTGGACATTAGGAAGAACTTTTTCACCAAGAGGGTGGTTAAACATTGTAATGGACTGCCCAGGGAGGCAGCAGCGGTGCAGTCACCGTCCCTAGGGATATTGAAAAGACATCTAGATGAAGGACGGAGGGATATGGTTTAGTTTAGGGATGGGCTTGGCAGTGTCAGCTTAGTGCTTGGACTCGACGATCTTCAAGGTCCTGTCCACCCGTAACGATTTTGTGATTTCTCAAAAAATTTCACTGGGACTGTCTGGCACACGCAGAAGAAAAATTCATGTGCTGGTTTGTAATATACATGGAACAAATGTTTCTCTTAACTCGCCCACAAACTCAACTGTGGCCACAGTGCAAACAAGTGAGAATGAAAATAAGTGAGAGACCTGGGGATGTTCAGCCTGGAGATGAAGAGGGTGGGGAGAGACACAATCACACTCTGCAACTCCCTGACAGGAGGCTGTAGTGAGGTTAGGGGTGGGAGTCGGCGTCTTCTCCCCAGTCACGAATGACAGGACAAGTGGAAGTGGCCTCGGGTTGCTCCAGGGGAGGCTTAGCTGGGAAATGAGGAAGAACTTTGCCCCCAAGAGGCTTGTTGGACTGGCGTGAGCTGCCGAGGCAGGTGTGGGAGTTCCCATCCCTGGAGGGATGCCAAACCAGTAGAGCTGAGGTGCTGAGGGAAATGGTTCAGTGGCAGGCTTGTCAGTGTGAGGTGAAGGCTTGGACCCGATGAGCTTGAGGGGCTTTTCCAACCAAAATGATTCAATGACTCTGTGAGAGCAGCTGCCGCTGGGACACGGGACACGAAGATGCTGGGAAGGCCAAGACGCTGCACGAGAGGCGGTTCAGCCTTCCCATCCTCTGGCCTCCCCTTGCCTGTGGTGCCCCGAGACGGGCCCCGTGGCACTGCAGAGCCGTGTGCCGGGTCCGAGCACCATGGAGGACCCAGTCCCTTTGTGACATCACCTCGGACCACACCCCACCTGCTGCTGATATCCTGCGCCCAAGGCAGTGGCCTTGCCAGAGGCTCAGGAGCCAGCACCGGGACCGGACATGGAGCCGGGACCCAGCAGGCACCTGCCTCGCAACGAGACATTGATCTTCAACCAGCTTGATCAGCTGGAACGCCAAATACTGGCGCTCTGGGCTGAGAAGCAAGAGCTGGAGTGGGAATTGGAGCGGCAGGACCAACAGCAGCTCCAGCGCAGCTACCAGGGTGCGGCAGATGGCGTGGGGCCCAGCTCAGCACCCCCCTATATGTCTGTACCCCACGGAGCCCCGGGACCCTTTCCCTTCCCCAACTCTGGTGAGAGCATGCACGGACCTGCAGTGCCCTTGCCAGAGGCACAGGAGCCAGCACCAGGAGCACCCATGGAGCCAGGTCCCAGCGGGTACTTGCCTGGCATCAGGCCCGGACTCTTCACGGTCCTTCATCAGCTGAGAGCTATGACAAATCTGCTGTGGAACAGGAACCAGGAGCTGAGGCGGGAATTGGAGCGGCGGAACCAACAGCCGTTCCAGCACGGCTACCGCGGCACAGGGCCCAGCTCAGCACCCGCCTACGTGTCTGTGCCACACAGAACCCCAGGACCCTTCCCTTTCCCCAGCTCTGCTGAGAGCGTGAACAGACCTGCAGTACCCTTGCAGGAGGCACAGGAGCCAGTGCCAGGAGCACCCATGGAGCCGGGTCCCAGCAGGCGCTGGCCTTGCGTCAGGCCCTGTTTCTACACTTACCTTGAACAACTCAGAGCCATGACCAGGCTGCTGTGGAATAGGAACCGAGAGTTGAGGCGGGAATTGGAGCGGCGGAACCAACAGCCGTTCCAGCACGGCTACCGTGGCGCAAGGCCCAGCTCAGCACCCCCCTATGTGTCTGTGCCACACAGAGCCCCAGGACCCTTCTCTTTCCCCAGCTCTGCTGAGAACGCAGGCAGCTCTGTAGCGGCCTCGGGCCTGTGGGTGCGGCAGCTGCCAACATCCACACCTTGTCCTGTTGCCAGCCCATTGGACTGGGGGCTGACACTGACAGACCAGAGCTGGAACTCCAGAACCCTCTCTAGGGAGCCGAGCTTCAGCCGGCGAGGTGAGTGCCGGGGGGGGGGGGGGGGGGGTGGCGGAATCATGGGAGAGAACATCGGGGCGCCCTGTACCAGGGGCACGTGGGAGAGCTTGGGAGCAACCTTTGGAAGCCTGTGCACAGGGAAGGCTGGCACGGCGGCCTCTGGAAGCCCCTGGCAGGTGTCGGGGGAGGAACGGAGGGAAAACACTGGTTTGGGGATGAGTGCCTGACGCTGCTGGTTCCCGCAGAGAGCTGGCAGCCGAGATGGCAGCGGCTGCTGGGCGAGATCGCCTTCCAGCTTGACCGCCGAATCGTCCACAGCGTCTTCCCCAACGCCGATCGCTACCGCGGCTTCAGTGCCGCCACCATCCCCGAGGGAATCGTGGAGGTAGGCTGGTGCTGCGAGCCGGGGAGCCGGGCACAGTGCCCGCAGCCACGGCCCGGTGCGCCCTGGTCCCCCTTGTGCTCGGTCACCCGCGGGTGCCGGTACTGACCGTACCCTCTCTGCCACAGATGGTCGAGGAGACGGAGCGGGGAGCTAGCCGTGATCTGAGCGTGGCCGCAATCTGGAACTATGAGTTTGTGATGAGGCGACTGTGGGCACTGGGCTACGTCCCCGAGGTGCACTTGCCCGCAATCGAGGCCTTCATCAACACCTACGGCCGCCTGGAGCGGTCGTACTGGTTCCCGGCCGAGCCAAACGTGGCCTTCCTGCGCCACGTGGTCAGCCAGGAGGTGCCGCCGGATCTGCGGCCCAACGCCATGGTGCTGCTCGAGTGCCTGCTGCAGCTGGCACAGGAGTACGGGCAGCCCCTCTTCTACTGAGCGGCTGTGCCAAGACATGAGCCCTGTCCCGGCTGCGCCTGCAGCAGCCGCCGCCTGGTGCCACGCAATAAAGCTGTGGGTCTATCTCATGTCGTGTGCTGTGGGCTTCTTCCTAAGCAGCAAAAAGCATAAGGATGGCAATGCACCTGCTGGTTGCACAAGAGAATAGCAATATTGATTAAGAAAGATACGTAACCATCTGCCCTATGGATCCTCCCACAGGGGAGGCCACCAGTGAGTCAGTGCAGGGCGCCCAGCTTTATAGGCAAAACCCCGCGAGTCAGTGGGAGGTGCATTTTCTTCAGGCAGAGACCCCTGGGCTATCTTCCTCCGTGCTGGATTTTGCCTGGGCTGGCCACGAATGGCAGAGGAATCCAAGGGAGCTCTCCAGAAAGCAATCCATTTCTCCACCGCTCTCTATTTCTTAACCCGTCAGTGCCCGCTGATGGCTGCTAAGAAAATGCCGCCATCTTCTTAGAGATGCGGGCGAGGTGTAGGAGAGAGAGAAGAGTAGTAGAGAAGAGAGCGAGCGAGGAGTATCAAACCCCAGACTGCAATGCGTCCAAAAAGGAGGGAGGTGTTTGGGACATTTGATTGGTGAAGGGAAACGGAGAGTTAATCCAGAGAGAATCAAGGCAATTGTGGAATTGCCCCTCCTGCAAACCTGATGAGACCAATCTGCCTGAAAGGGTAGAATGGCCCTCGAAAGGATTTGCCTGGTAAGGGTTAATCTTTTCTAAGGAAGCCTGCCTGAAAGGGTTGGCTCCTTAAACAAAGCCCCTAACTTAAGCAAAAACATCCTGTATACACAACAATGATAAGGACACCAGATGTCTTGTAGCCACGGAATATATATCACAAAAATGTAGTAAACAGTACCATAAATTTTGTAGATAACATTTGATTGATTTGTAGCATATAGAAAATATACGTATTCATATTGTTTGTTAACCTATACTGATGACCTTTGCGATATGTACTGACTATAAAAAGAGCATAAGAAGAAGCAATAAACTGTCACTTGCTCAAAGAGCAGTGGTCCGCCTGTCCTTCATCGTCCTGGAAAGAGCTGGTCTCTGACAAATGGTGCCGAAACCCGGGAAACTCGGTTGCCTTTGACCAGGGTGAGCTGCCTCCGAATCAACAGAACCGCGGTAAGGAAAAGGGGAAATAAAGGGGGGCAGAACTACTAGGAAGGTGTAAAATATAAGAAAGTAGAAATTTATCTCAGTAAAATAAAAACAAAAATCCCTTTTTTGTCTTAGATTTTCCGTTGACCAAGTCTGAGACTAAGTCTGGATCCAGCCGCACCTAAGCCCTTTCTATAAGGTGTCTTAGAAAGCAAGGGGGTCCAGACTGAACCTCGTGACTCAACGGTAGGGCTCCCTCATATTCAGCATTTACAATTTAAAATATGGGACATGTACATAGTACGGAAAGACAGCTGTTTGTAGCTATGGTTAAGACATTGTTAAAAAGTCGAAATATATCTGTAACCACCAAGCAGGTGGGTGGATTTTTAGAATTTATAGACACTGTGTGTCCTTGGTTTCTGAATAAAGGCACTATTAATTTAGAAACATGGAATAGGGTCGGTGAAAACATTAAAGGCTATTATGCTGCTAACGGCCCTGATAAGATCCCTATAGATGCTTTTCCTTTATGGACTTTAATTAAAGAATGTTTACAAGGTGATACTGAATATGATAAATGGCAACGACAAACACGTCCTCGATCTCGTTCAGCGGATTCAGGTTTAAAACCTTCTGCTCTTACTAATCCTGATTCACAACCCTCTGCTCCACCTGAATATCCATCAATAATCAATAATGAACAAAAAGATATTCAGGAATCTAATTTTAAAAATCCCTTTCTTATGTACTCAAATACGGGAGGTAAAAAATGCCGACCGTTAAAACAAAGCAAGAGCGCCTTGAGACCTATAGAATTATCTGAAGAATTATCCTCCGATGAGGAAGCTGAATTAGAAAAAGAAGCTGCTCAGTATCATAATGAAAATGATCAAGTGTTTGTTAATACGCCTTTTAAATTGAAGAAACAGCAAACACTTTTAAAAAAGGAACCTGTTGTTTTACCAGCAATAGAAGCTGGTAGACGTCCGCCCCCTCCTGACATATACCATCAAATATCACCTCACTCACCCTTACAGTTATCATTGCTACAAGCTAAACAACAAGGTGAAGATGTGAGTGGGTTTTCAAAAATATTGCATGCTTATCCTATAACATATGCTCCTCACCCTACTCAAGCCAATGTTAGAATTGCTACTTATACATCCATTCCATTTAAGAATCTTAAAGAATTGAAAACAGCTGCTGCTCAATATGGTGCAACTGCACCATATACTATTGCTATTTTAGAGACAATTGCAGCTGAAGTTCTTCCCCCATGGGACTGGAAAGGCTTAGCTAAAGCTACCTTAACGGGAGGAGAATATTTGTTATGGCTTACAGATTTTATGGATTCCTGTTATGATTATTCTCAAAAACCACACTTTCGCCAGCAAGGAATTACTCATGAAATGTTAGCTGGCACAGGACCGCATGTTGATCTGGCACAACAATTAACTTATCCTGCTGCGACATATGATGCTATTCGAGAAATTGGTTTGAAAGCCTGGAAAGGGCTACCTAGACATGGAACGTCTAGGGAAGAATTAACTAAAGTCCGACAGGGACCAGACGAACCTTATCATGATTTTGTATCTCGTTTGTTACAAACTTCTTCTAGACTCATACAAGACACTGATTCAGCTATGATTTTAGTTAAGGAATTAGCTTTTGAAAATGCTAATAATATCTGTCAATCCATATTAAGACCTTGGAAAAATAAATCAACATTAAATGACTATATCAGATTATGTTCTGATGTTAGCTCTGGGTATATTCAAGGCATAGTCACTGCCGCAGCACAACAGGGCAAACCTGTTGAGCAAGTTTTAGCTGCAATGCAATTTAAGAAAAACAGAAGGGTTGCAGGCCCTCCTGGTAGCTGTTTTCATTGCGGACAAATGGGGCATCAAGTACGTCAATGTCCTAATAAAAAGATTCCTAATTATAATGGAGGAAAAAATCCAGGTTTATGCCCAAAATGTAAAAAAGGTAATCATTGGGCTAATGAATGCCGATCTAAATATGATAAGAATGGCAATTCTTTGATACAGCCGGGAAACTTCTCAATGGGCTTGCCCCGGGCCCACCCAAACAAACAGGGGATGTATCCTGTGCAGGTGCAAACCTCAGAGCACCAGCTAAACAATCCATTTCACAACTCCACCGAGCCACCAGTCATAGTGCCGGACTGGACCTGTGTTCCTCCTCCCACTTCGTATTAACACCTGAAATGGGAGTACAAGCTATCCCAACAGGAATATATGGCCCTTTACCCGTTGGAACATGTGGTTTAGTGTTAGGTCGAAGTAGTTTAAGCATGAAAGGATTGCGAGTTATACCAGGACTAATTGATTGTGATTATGAAGGAGAGTTAAAAGTTCTGTCTTTAATCTACCTGCAGGAACAAAGATTGCACAGTTGCTTTTAATTCCTTATGTTTCATCTATAGGAAAAGCTGATTCCCGCATTCAGGGAACAGGCGGTTTTTAGATCTACTGACGTTTATCTTTTACAGCCCATCAATCATCAGAGACCTGAACTTCAGTTAACAATTGATGGTAGAAATTTTACAGGACTCTTGGACACCGGAGCAGATGTATCGGTAATGACTTTAAAACAATGGCCAAAAGAATGGCCTTTACAGCATGCTTCAGCTGATCTAAAAGGAATTGGAGTTGCAAATTTGCCTCTTCAAAGCTGTAAGTTATTAAATTGGACAGATAAGGAGGGACACTCTGGTACCATTCAACCATATGTACTAGAAAGCTTGCCTCTTAACCTCTGGGGCCGAGATATCTTGACACAAATGGGTGCATACCTCTATACGCCTAGCAGTTAGTCTGATAAATTTATCAGTAACTATGTATGCAGATAAAATCTGTTGGAAATCAGATCAACCTGTTTGAGTTGATCAATGGCCTCTAACTAAAGAAAAATTGCAAGCTGCTCGTCAATTAGTAGCGGAACAATTACAATTAGGTCACATAGAACCTTCCACATCGCCATGGAACTCACCTATTTTTGTTATAAAAAAGAAATCGGGGAAATGGCGACTTCTCCAAGACTTGAGAGAAGTCAATAAAACAATGTGTACCATGGGAGCGTTACAACCTGGTCTACCCAGTCCTATTGCCATTCCCCAAAATTTTGAAAAAATAATTATTGACTTAAAAGATTGTTTTTACACTATCCCCTTACATCCAGATGACAAATGTCGATTTGCTTTTAGCGTACCATCCATAAATTTTAGTGAACCTATGGAACGCTACCAATGGAAAGTATTGCCTCAAGGAATGGCCAATAGTCCTACTCTTTGTCAAAAATTTGTTCATGAAAGTATAAAAGCGACTAGACAACAATTTCCTGATGTTCTTTGTATCCATTATATGGATGATATTCTTTTAGCAGCCTCATCTATCGATAAGTTGCAACATGCTTATGCTCATATTGAACAGATGTTAACTAAACATGGTTTGAAAATAGCACAAGAAAAGGTACAGAAATCATATCCTTTTCAATACTTGGGGTTTCAATTATATCCTAAATCTTTTATGCCACAGAAAATTGCCATACGAACGGATTCTTTAAAAACCTTGAATGATTTTCAGAAGCTTCTGGGAGATATCAATTGGCTCAGATCTTTTCTTAAATTAACAACAGCCGACCTTCATCCTCTTTTTAAAATACTTGAGGGAAACCCTGATCCTACCTCTCCTCGCAAGTTAACAGAAGAGGGAAAACAAGCTCTTCGATTGGTAGAAAAGGCTATAGAAAATGCACAATTACAATATGCAGATATAACAAAGCCTTTTTCTTTATATATCTTGCCTACAGTAATGACTCCTACAGGAGTCCTGTATCAGGACGGAGTTTTGTGTTGGGTACACGGATCTCACTCTGCAAAAGGAGTTCTTGTTTCGTACCCTCAAAAGATAGCAGAACGAATTAAACAGGGACGCAAGTTATGTATTACTCATCTTGGGAAAGAACCGGCAGTAATTGGAATTCCATACACACCTGCTCAAATTACTTGGCTGATGGCCACTGTAGACGATTTTGCTGTAGCCTTAGCTGCTTTTCCTGGAGAAATAACACAAAAGTTCCCTTCTGATAAAATTCTTAGTTTTGCCACCTATCATTCTTTGGTTTTTCCTAAAGTTGTTAAAGGAGCTCCTATAGAAAAGGCATTGACTGTTTTTACAGATGGATCATCTAATGGGCAAGCAGTCCTGTATACTCCTACAGATCAATTTGTTTGGAAGTTAGAAAATGTTTCTGCACAAATGACTGAGTTATATGCTATTTATCAAGCACTTCTAAAATTCCCGGAACCTTTAAACATCTATTCTGACAGTCGTTATATTGTTACTTCATTGCAACTTTTAGAAACAGTTCCAGTCATAGCTTCTAAAGTTTCTTTTATACAACGATACTTTAGTTTGATTCAATCTCTTTTAATGATAAGAGATGCGCCTCTTTTTATAGGACACATTCGTAGTCACTCTAAATTGCCTGGACCTTTGAGTCACGGCAACAATCAGGCTGATTTGTTAACTCGTTTTACTGTTGCTACTGTTGCAGAAGCCCAGCGTTTGCACTCTCTGCATCACTTACCTGCAGCTACTCTACAACGTATGTGCCATATCTCTCGAGAACAAGCTAGAGAAATTGTTCGAACATGTTCTTCGTGTGTTTCTTTTTTACCAATTCCTCATTATGGAGTTAATCCTCGAGGTCTTTTACCTAATGGTCTCTGGCAGATGGATGTTACTCATTATCCTTCTTTTGGCCGCCTCTCTTATATCCATGTAACCCTTGACACTTTTTCTCATTTTGCAGTGGCCACTCCTTTGTCTGGAGAATCAACCGCACAAGTAATTTCACATTTGTTACACTGTTTTTCAGTCTTAGGTATACCGAAGACTATCAAGACAGATAATGGCCCTGCATATACTAGTGCTAAATTTGCAAAATTTTGTGCTCATTTTTCTATAACACATAAAACAGGGATTCCTTATAATCCACAGGGTCAAGGCATGATTGAACGTTTTAATCTTACTCTGAAAACACAATTAAAGAAATTAAAAACGGGGACTTTGTCTTTGTTAAATCATGCTCTTTTTGTTTTAAACTTTTTCACTCTCGATACAGCTGGCCTTTCAGCTGCTGATCGTCATTGGCAATCCCCAACTCAGCAAAAACCTGTAGTATTATGGAAAGATCCTATTGATGGATCCACGAGAGGCCCTGACCCGGTTCTATTATGGGGTAGAGGGTATGTTTGTATTTTCCCAACAGATGAGCCTGTACCTCGGTGGATTCCGGAACGCTGTGTTCGACATGCCAAAAACGAAAATAGGCAAGCTACGAAAGAGGTTTCAACGCCTGATGTTGACACCACAACAACCTCAACGACAACAACATGATTTTGACTATTGGTCATCATTACAGATCTTTGCTTATTGGCTTAGCATAATATGGAATAATGCCAACTCTTCAATTAACTTAAAACAATTGCATGGAGAAATTCTCTCTTTACAAAATATAGAAGAATTGCAGTTACCCCTTACCCAACGTGCTCATGATTTTGTTAACGTCTTAAAGGCTTCTTTTCCGTCACTATCCTCATTTTATAAAGGAATCTATTGCCTTATAGGAGCAACTTTATGCATAATTGTCCTAGTTGTAGTATTACCTTGCATATTTCGTTTAATGTATGATATGATAAAACAAACGAGTATAAAAACTAAAAAATTACAATTAATGGCTGCACAACACGTTCCCGCTACAATACATACTGAATAAAAAAAAAAAAAAAAAAAAAAAAAAGGGGTGAAATGATGAGACCAATCTGCCTGAAAGGGTAGAATGGCCCTCGAAAGGATTTGCCTGGTAAGGGTTAATCTTTTCTAAGGAAGCCTGCCTGAAAGGGTTGGCTCCTTAAACAAAGCCCCTAACTTAAGCAAAAACATCCTGTATACACAACAATGATAAGGACACCAGATGTCTTGTAGCCACGGAATATATATCACAAAAATGTAGTAAACAGTACCATAAATTTTGTAGATAACATTTGATTGATTTGTAGCATATAGAAAATATACGTACTCATATTGTTTGTTAACCTATGCTGATGACCTTTGCGATATGTACTGACTATAAAAAGAGCATAAGAAGAAGCAATAAACTGTCACTTGCTCAAAGAGCAGTGGTCAGCCTGTCCTTCATCATCCTGGAAAGAGCTGGTCTCTGACACAAACCAGAAAGGAATGGAAAGGTTTTGGGGACCAGCCGCCTGTTGCTCACTGGGAGTAGCTTCTTAGGCACAAGAAACAGAAGGGGTATATTCCAAGTTTCTAAATGAAGAAGCAAAGGCGTTAACTTGGGCAGACGGAGAGAAAAAGCTAATCCAGGAATTACAGTGCTGTCACTGCTCTGCGAGGAGCACCTTTTGCTTGCTAAGAGGGGCAGGGGGCTGCAGTGCAGGCCTGGTAAGGAGTTCTCGGACATTGAATCATGGCTCCGGTGTAAGCAGTGCCATAATTGGATAAAGCCTTTGAGCTGTTTGTCACAGTAGAGGAGGGAGCCGCCTCAGGAGCATTGACTCCAGAACGGGGGGACAAACGACAACCAATAGCACACTGATGCAAACTTTTGGACGCGCTTTCAAGGAGGTGGCCCAAACGTATAGAGGCAATAGCTGCCACTGCCCTCTTGATTAAAAAACCAGCAAAGAACATGCAGAAAGCTGACATTCGGAGGACTATTAGTAATAAACGCCTGTGCCACAAGTGAAAACGGCTTTGGCACAGAAGGCTGGCAGATGGCTAACCCATTTTAGAATCTGAAAATGTGAGGCAATGTTAAGAGAAAAAGGGGATTTTGTCTTGGCCTCCGGCTCATGCCTTAATCCAGCCACTTTCCTCTGGAAGGGAGACATGGAATGTGCCGACCTTGAACACAGTTGTTTAGGCAGAGTATCAGACTAAAGTGCGAGAGGATTTCAAAGACACTCCTTCACACGCAGGCCCCCACCTATTTATTGATGGCTCAATAAATGCCACAGAGTCATTACGGTTGGAAAAGACCTTGCAGATCATGGAGTCAAAGCACTAACCTCACCCTGCCAGGCCCACCCTCTCTTCCAAATGAGATTGCGGTGGTCCACGTGAATGGGCATCCAAAAGGGAGATCTTTTATGGCCTAAGCGATGAAATGGCCAAAGAGGCAGCGTTAGGTCATGCAATTGTGAGTGTGTCCAATCTCACCCCGCAAGCACCTTCGCCAAAAGGGACTCCAATATTGACAGAAGACTCAACATGAAGGGAGTTGGGAACCTCTGAGACACAGGGAAACTGGCTTCTCCCAGATGGAAAAGAAACAATAAATAAACAAGCTATGAGGGAAATAGTGGCTATTTTCCATCCAAGAAGACATCGGGGGGACGCAAGCAAGATGGGATTTAGTTTTGAGAAGATAGGGATGTGTAGGAATAGACCCAGTGGCCAAAGAAATTTGCCAACGATGTGTGACTGACCTATAAAAAGATGGAGAAAAAGGTCCTGAAGAAACAGCCGCCAGGAGGAAGAAAACCTAGTCTAAGGCCCTTTAAAGCACAGGCCTTTTTTTAAGAATTAGGTCCCGAGCTTGTCTTCTTTTTGTCTTTTCTCAAGAATAAAGAGCTGGAGCATGGCCATGGAGGGCTATGGATTGTTCAGGAGAGACAGGCTGACAAGGCGAGGGAGTGGAGTTGCTCTCTATGTGAGGGAGCAATTAACGTGCATTGAGCTCTGCCTGAGTGGGGAGGAGGGGCAGGTTGAGTGCTTGGGGGTGAAAATTAAGGGGCAGGGTAAGGTAGGTGATACTGCCGTAGGAGTTTGCTACAGGCCACCTGATCAGGAGGAGGAAGTGGATGAGGCCTTCTACAAACAGCTGGGAGCTGCCTCACAGTCACAATCCCTGGTCCTCATGGGAGACTTCGACCTCCCTGATATTTGCTGGCAAAGCCACTCAGCCAAGCACACACGGTCCAGGAGGTTCCTAGAGCATGTTGATGACAACTTCCTGACACAGGTGATTGAGGAACCAACGAGGAGGGGTGTGCTGCTGGAGCTGGTGCTGACAAATAAGGAGGGTCGGGTTGGAGATGTGGAGGTTGGAGGCAACCTTGGCTGCGGGGATCACGAGATGGTAGATTTCAAGATTTCTTGAGGAAAGAACCAAGTGATTCACCCTCAATCCATCACCCTATTAAAATGTAAAGCCTGACAACCGTGGCACCACGTATGCTGCTGTAAATTCCTCCAGCAATCTGTATCTCATTAAAAGAACGGAAGAACGTAACAAGACGGCCAATGGAAACTTGAAAGCAAAAATGGTGTGTTTTCTACGGAGGAAGAGATATTTCCAACTTACAGATAACGCTCACAGATAAGCACGCTAAAGAAGTTGAAGAAAAGTCCGCACCTACATTCGGGAACCAGAAACGTCCGTGGAAGTACAGTGAACTCATCCCTTCTCGCCAGTATGCGTCCCTCCTAGCAACATATATCAGATTATGTTTACTTTGAGTCTATGGATTTTTGTGTTCTGTTGTTCGGCGATGTAGCTGTTCTTGACCTTTTGTTGTAAAGTCATGGCCACGGGTAAAGATGTTTATGTTTTCTTCATGTGCCTTTAATTTTGAAATGTGTTGCCGAAGGCTGGCTGGTCCAAAAAGAAAAGGAGGGGAAACTGTAGGCACAAATATGACTTGGACCAGCCAGCTTGAATAAAGATGGTAGGGACAAGTTAATGCAGCTGGCAAGCTGCTTCCAAGTATCAGAAACAGGTGCTGTGAGTTAATCAGGTGGGCCCTGGGTGATCCCACGGGTGAAAGCAGCATAGAAGGAAGTAGCTAGCAAAGGCAGTGTGGCTTTGAGTCAGCTCTGTTGGTTGTACTACGTTGCCCGTGTATGTCTCTGCACATGCATTACCTAGCCTCTCTAAACCTTTGAATGAGCATAGCTGTAGCCTGCACCACTACAACAGTTACCGATACCTTTTTCTTTCTAGCAGACGACTGTGAGATGATTAAAAGCTACACAGGGAGACCCTGTGACAAGGTGGAAGGCAAAGCAGTAGTTGAATTCAAGGCGAAATCAAGGGGAAATGTGTCCAGGGTGGCAAAAGGCACTGAACAGCATCAGGCAAGGCTCAAAATTTCAAATAGCAGCAACAAGAGTTGTAAAGGACTGTGGAACTTCAGCAGAACTAAGCCTCTCCAAACCTTTGAATGAATACAGCTTGCACCACTACAACACTCGAGTGCCTTTAATCATAAATACCTTTATTAGGGTTGGTGTAAGATTCTCTCGCCTCGCACTTCAAGGTAGAGCTGACAGACAATTCAGGGCACAGACTCAAGGAGTGGTGGCGCCTTGGAGGCAGGTAGCCTTTGGGATGGAGCTGTGCTTCGGTATTCAAATGACATCAAAACGAGCAAAGTTCGCGCAAAGGATAGCAATTCATCAAGATTTCACAGACCTTTGCTCAAGGGGCTAGATGTGCCGCTTACCACCTCTAGAGGACCAGCTCATGCCCATGGATCAACTCGGAGCCTGGCCGCCAAGTCTCCACGCCGCTCCACCCTCCATGGGCGTTGCAGGGGATCGCTGTGCAGCAGATTCCTCACATACCTGCGACAGCTGCACCCCATGCTGAGAGCCTTTCGGTGTTGTACCTTTCCTTAGATTGTGAACAATGCTGATTTTTAACAAAGGGTTTAATATCTAGGCCACTTAAAGAAATTAAGCCACAATACCCCGAGCCCCCGGCCCGCCCCGGTGCTGTGTGATGCTACCGGCTGGTGATGGCAAGAACCCGCTAGGCCCTGCCCCAGCCACACCAAAGGGCATAAATGGCACTGCGCACCCTCTCCACTTGGGGCTTTCCTGCCACGGCACCACGGCCGTCCCAGGCGCCGAGTCCCGCCTCTGACTGCTGCATCCAACCGCTCCCCCAGTGAAAACGGACGGCAGCCTTGGCTGTGCCGTCATCTCCACTGCCCCAGCGCTGCTGTCAGCAACCGGCACTGCGGCCTGCACCCCAGTATCGCTGCTTGCACCCTGGCTCTGCCACCCGCTGCCCATCCCCCGGTACTGCTCGCACCCCCAGACATCGCTGCTTGGCTCAGGGCTGTCCCCGTACAGCAGCAGCAGCAGCAGCCATGCCAGCGACTCTTGTGGGGCCCACCACAGCACCCACAGCACACGACATGAGATTGAACCACAGCTTTATTGCGTGGCGCCAGGCGGCGGCTGCTGCAGACGCAGCCGGGACAGGGCTCACAGCTTGGCAGCAGCTGCTCAGTAGCAGAAGAGGGGCTGCCCGTCCTCCTGTGCCAGCTGCAGCAGGCACTCGAGCAGCACCATGGCGTTGGGCCGCAGATCCGGCGGCACCTCCTGGCTGACCACGTGGCGCAGGAAGGCCACGTTTGGCTCGGCCGGGAACCAGTACGACTGCTCCAGGCGGCCGTAGGTTTTGATGAAGGCCTCGATTGCGGGCAAGTGCACCTCGGGGACGTAGCCCAGTGCCCACAGTCGCCTCATCAGAAACTCATAGTTCCGGAATGCAGCCCTGCACAGATGTCTATCTCCCCGCTCCGTTCTGAGGATCATCTGTGGCAGAAAGGGTACGGTCAGCACTGGCACCCGCAGGTGACCGAGCACAAGGGGGACCAGGGCGCACCGGGCCGTGGCTGCGGGCACTGTGCCCGGCTCCCCGGCTCGCAGCACCAGCCTACCTCCACGATTCCCTCGGGGATGGTGGCGGCACTGAAGCCGCGGTAGCGATCCGCGTTGGGGAAGACGCTGTGGACGATTCGGCGGTCAAGCTGGAAGGCGATCTCGCCCAGCAGCTGCTGCCATCTCGGCTGCCAGCTCTCTGCGGGAACCAGCAGCGTCAGGCACTCATCCCCAAACCAGTGTTTTCCCTCCGTTCCTCCCCCGACACCTGCCAGGGGCTTCCAGAGGCCGCCGTGCCAGCCTTGCCTGTGCACAGGCTACCAAAGGTTGCTCCCCAGCTCTCCCGCGTGCCCCTGGCACAGGGCGCCCCGCTGTTATCTCCCATGATTCCACCACCCCCCCACACTCACCTCGCCGGCTGAAGCTCGGCTCCCAAGAGGCGGTTCCGGAGGTCCAGCTCTGGTCTGTCACTGTCAGCCCCGAGTCCGAAGGGCGGGCAACAGGACGAGGTGTGGATGTTGGCAGCTGCGGCACCCACAGGCCCGAGGCCGCTACAGAGCTGCCTGCGCTCTCACCTGAGCTGGGGAAGGATCGCGGGGCTCCGTGGGGCACAGACACATAGGTGGGTGCTGAGCTGGGCCCTGCGCCGCGACTGCCGTGCTGGAACCGCTGTTGGTTCCGTCGCTCCAGTTCCCACTCCAGCTCTTGATTCTCAGCCCTGATCGCCAGTAATTGGCGTTCCACATGATCTATCTGGTTGACAATCAAGGTCCTGTTGTGAGGCATGTACCCGCTGGGTCCCGGCTCCATGGCCACTCCCGGTGCTGGCTCCTGAGCCTCTGGCAAGGCCACTGCCTTGGGCGCAGGATATCAGCAGCAGGTGGGGTGTGGTCCGAGGTGATGTCACAAAGGGACTGGGTCCTCCATGGTGCTTGGACCCGGCACACGCCCCGCAGTGCCACAGGGCCCGTCTCGGGGGCACCAACCCAGCGCCGCCTGCTTTCACAGAGTCATGGAATCATTTTGGTCGGAAGAGCCCCTCAAGCTCATCGAGTCCAAGCCCTCACCTCACACTGACAAGCCTGCCACTGAGCCATTTCCCCCAGCACCTCAGCTCTATTGCTTTGCAATCCCTCCAGGATGGGGACTCCCACACCTGCCTGGGCAGCCCACGCCAGTCCAACAAGCCTCTCAGGGGCAAAGTTCTTCCTCATTTCCCAGCTAAGGCTCCCCTGGAACAACCCGAGGCCGCTTCCTCTTGTCCTGTCATTCATGACTGGGGAGGAGACACCGACTCCCACCCCTAACCTCACTACAGCCTCCTGTCAGGGAGTTGCAGGGCGTGATTGTGTCTCTCCCCAGCCTCTTCTTCTCCAGGCTGAACATCCCCAGGTCTCTCACTTGTTTTGACTGTCACTTGTTTGCACTGTGGCCACAGCTGAGTTCGTGGGCGAGTTAAGAGAAACATTTTTTTCCGTGTATATTACAAACCAACACATGAATTTTTCTTCCGCGTGTGCCAGACGGTCCCAGTGAAGTTTTCAGAGAAATCACAAAATCGTTACGGTTGGACAGGACCTTGAAGATCGTCGAGTCCAAGCACTAAGCTGACCCTGCCAAGCCCATCCCTAAACTGGCAGCCCGTTCCAATGTTTAACCACCCTCTCAGTGAAAAAGTGGCGGCATTTTCTTAGCAGCCATCAGCGGGCACTGACGGGTTAAGAAATAGAGAGCGGTGGAGAAATGGATTGCTTTCTGGAGAGCTCCCTTGGATTCCTCTGCCATTCGTGGCCAGCCCAGGCAAAATCCAGCACGGAGGAAGATAGCCCAGGGGTCTCTGCCTGAAGAAAATGCACCTCCCACTGACTCGTGGGGTTTTGCCTATAAAGCTGGGCGCCCTGCACTGACTCACTGGTGGCCTCCCCTGTGGGAGGATCCATAGGGCAGATGGTTACGTATCTTTCTTAATCAATATTGCTATTCTCTTGTGCAACCAGCAGGTGCATTGCCATCCTTATGCTTTTTGCTGCTTAGGAAGAAGCCCACAGCACACGACATGAGATTGACCCACAGCTTTATTGCGTGGCACCAGGCGGCGGCTGCTGCAGGCGCAGCCGGGACAGGGCTCACGGCTCGGCACAGCCGCTCAGTAGCAGAAGAGGGGCTGCCCATCTTCCTGTGCCAGCTGCAGCAGGCACTCGAGCAGCACCATGGCGTTGGGCCGCAGATCCGGCGGCACCTCCTGGCTGACCACGTGGCGCAGGAAGGCCACGTTTGGCTCAGCCGGGAACCAGTACGACCGCTCCAGGCGGCCGTAGGTGTTGATGAAGGCCTCGATTGCGGGCAAGTGCACCTCGGGGACGTAGCCCAGTGCCCACAGTCGCCTCATCACAAACTCATAGTTCCAGATTGCGGCCACGCTCAGATCACGGCTAGCTCCCCGCTCCGTCTCCTCGACCATCTGTGGCAGAGAGGGTACGGTCAGTACCGGCACCCGCGGGTGACCGAGCACAAGGGGGACCAGGGCGCACCGGGCCGTGGCTGCGGGCACTGTGCCCGGCTCCCCGGCTCGCAGCACCAGCCTACCTCCATGATTCCCTCAGGGATGGTGGCGGCACTGAAGCCGCGGTAGCGATCGGCGTTGGGGAAGACTCTGTGGACGATTCGGCGGTCAAGCTGGAAGGCGATCTCGCCCAGCAACTGCTGCCATCTCGGCTGCCAGCTCTCTGCGGGAACCAGCAGCGTCAGGCACTCATCCCCAAACCTGTGTTTTCCCTCCGTTCCTCCCCCGACACCTGCCAGGGGCTTCCAGAGGCTGCCGTGCCAGCCTTGCCTGTGCACAGGCTACCAAAGGTTGCTCCCCAGCTCTCCCGCGTGCCCCTGGCACAGGGCGCCCCGCTGTTATCTCCCATGATTCCACCACCCCCGCGCACTCACCTCGCCGGCTGAAGCTTGGCTCCCAAGAGGGGGTTCCGGAGGTCCAGCTCTGGTCTGTCTGTGTCAGCCCCCAGTCCGAAGGGCGGGCAACAGGACGAGGTGTGGATGTTGGCAGCTGCGGCACCCACAGGCCCGAGGCCGCTACAGAGCTGCCTGCGCTCTCACCTGAGCTGGGGAAGGATCGCGGGGCTCTGTGTGGCACAGACACATAGGTGGGTGCTGAGCTGGGACCTGCGCCGCGGTAGCCGTGCTGGAACGGCTGTTGGTCCTGCCGCTCCAATTCCCATCTCAGCTCTTGGTTCCTATTAAACAGCAGATTTGTCATATCTCTCAGCTGGTCAAAGACCGTGAAGAGTCCGGGCCTGACGCCAGGCAAGTGCCCGCTGGGTCCCGGCTCCATGGCCGCTCCTGGTGTTGGCTCCTGTGCCTCTGGCAAGGCCAGTGCCTTGGGCGCAGGATATCAGCAGCAGGTGGGGTGTGGTCCGAGGTGATGTCACAAAGGGACTGGGTTCTCCATGGTTCTGGGACCCGGCACACGCGCCGGCAGTGCCACGGGGCCCGTCTCAGGGGCACCACAGGCAAGGGGAGGCCAGAGGATGGGAAGGCTGCACCGCCTCTTGTGCTTCGTCTTGGCCGTCCCAGCAGCTCCGGGCCCCGTGTCCCAGCGGCGGCTGCTCTCACAGAGTCATGGAATCATTTTGGTCGGAAGAGCCCCTCGAGCTCGAGTCCAAGCCCTCACCTTACACTGACAAGCCTGCCACTGAGCCATTTCCCTCAGCACCTCAGCTCTACTGCTTTGGGATCCCTCCAGGGATGGGGACTCCCCCACCTGCCTGGGCAGCCCACGCCAGTCCAACAAGCCTCTCAGGGGCAAAGTTCTTCCTCATTTCCCAGCTAAGCCTCCCCTGAAGCAACCCAAGGCTCTTCTTCTCCAGGCTGAACATCCCCAGGTCTCTCACTTGTTTTGACTGTCACTTGTTTGCACTGTGGCCACAGTTGAGTTCGTGGGCGAGTTAAGAGAAACATTTTTTCCATGTCTATTACAAACCAACACATGAATTTTTCTTCTGCGTCTGCCAGACGGTCCCAGTGAAGTTTTCAGAGAAATCACAAAATCGTTACGGTTGGACAGGACCTTGAAGATCGTCGAGTCCAAGCACTAAGCTGACCCTGCCAAGCCCATCCCTAAACTAAACCATATCCCTCCGTCCTTCATCTAGATGTCTTTTCAATATCCCTAGGGACGGTGACTGCACCGCTGCTGCCTCCCTGGGCAGCCCGTTCCAATGTTTAACCACCCTCTCAGTGAAAAAGTTCTTCCTAATGTCCAACCTAAAGCCCCCTGCTGCGACCCAAACCCATTGCCTCGTGTTCTTTCACTCACTACCACAGAGAAGAGATCAACCCCCACCTCCCTACAACTCCCCTTTAGCTACTTGTAGAGAGTGGTCGTGTCTCCTCTAGGCTAAACGCCCCCAGCTCCCTCAGCTGCTCTTCACACAACCTGTTCTCCAGACCCTTCCCCAGCGCTGCTGCCCGGCTCTGGACACGCTCCGGCCCCTGCGTTCCTTCTTGCACTGAGGGGCCCAGAACTGGACACAGCACTCGAGGTTGAGCCTCACCAGTGCCCAGTGCAGGGGAACAATCACCTCTCTGGCCCTGCTGGCCACACAGGATGCCCTTGTCCTTCTTGGCCAGCTGGGCACGCTGCTGGCTGATGTTCATCTGGCTGCTGGTTAACACTCCCAGGTCCCTTTCCACGGGAAAGCTTTCCAGCCCCTGCGCCCCAAGCCTTGCTTTTGTGCCTTGCCACAGTGTTTTCCTACGGACCTGGGAGATACAGGCAAGACAACTGTGCTGAGCAGTACTGGGCTTTAAGCAGCCCCTACAGTTTTAAGGTCTTGCACTTCAGCAAGGTATGGAGTGAACAGCACAACTATTTCAACCTGCACTTTGAGAGCACGGCTGTTTGAAGCACAGATGCAGAAATTTCGTGTGGAGAATGTGCCTGCCTTCAAGATCAGAAAAACTCCCTGGCAGACCCCCAGTCATTAGAGAGGGCCAAGAGCCATCAGCTGTACACCAAGTACGCGTTTGTTGTGCTTATCCCCTCCAGCTGTTGAAAGACAAATGGCCAAAGTCTATTGCAGCAGAAAGGATTTAAAGGGACAACCACTATCGGATGCAGGCTGGGAATGCATGCTGATGGACAGAGGTTTGTAGAGAACAGAGTAAAGAGGACAGGCACAGGCGCTCCCCTCAAATACCTTTGCACAAAGACTGAGTTCCTAGCCTTCAAAGCAAACGGCTGACAAAACAGCAGAAGCAGCGGCCAAATCTGAAGGTCTGGCCTTGATCCCTGAAAAGACACTGAGGATACTGGGCCCGATCCTGCCTTATGAAGAAGGTGGTAGAAAATGTATCGGTGATTTGGCAGCAAAGGAACAAAAAGATGGCTGGGCAACAACCCCTCAGAGGCGACTAGGCCTCAAAATAAATCATAAGAAATAGGTCTAATAAGAGAGGACCCCGCCAAGGGGTCCAGCCAGGAGTTGAAAAGTGACCTAACACAGGTGAGAGCATCATCGCAGGGGTGACAAAACCAGGGATGACCTCAGGGTAATACTGGCAAATAGACTTCACCGAGCTGCTGAGAAAGGGAGCCTCTCAGTATCTCCTCGACCTGGTAGACACATGTAATGGATGGCCCTGTGGCACCGATGTGGCACGCGAAGCAGTCAAACAAGTCCTAAATCACAGCATACCCTGCTTTGCTGTACCAGCAGGAATGATTTCAGACAGAGGCCCTTGTTTTGTTGCAGAAGACGTTAAGAAGGTGGGAGCGCATCTGGGAGCCAAGTGGGATTTACATACGCCCAACAGACCTCAAGCTAGTGGAAAAGTAGAAGGCGTGAACCAGACCTTTCAGTTACAGTGGAATCAAATACACCAAGAAACCTCCTTCTCTCGGTTACAAGCTTTACCAAAAGCTTAGCTAAGAATACGAGTACCACCAGGAAGAAATTGTGTAAGCTCGTTTCAATCTGCTGGCTTTGGGCAAGACCTTCCAGGAGCTCCACAACCACGTGACCCCACCTCAACCAAGTGGACTAGGCGTTCCGGCACATCCATTTCAACCAGGAGAGTGGGTTTACGTCAAGACATGGAAGGACAAAGCCCTGAGAGCTAAGTGGCAAGGACCTTTCCGGGTCTTGTTGACTACTTCCACTGCCCTGAGAGTGGCTGAAAAAGGATCTTGGCAACATTATTCTAGAGTTCTGAGAGCTACAGCCCCGTGCACAGTCGAACAAAAATCACCACTTACCCGAAAACTTACTAAACACCCTTGAACAATTACAAGAGAGCTGGAATTCGTAAGATCCCAAAGGATTATGTGGCTGAAAAGGTGCATTTTCCTCCTTGGACTGCTTGCCGGCCTAATGAGCGGAACTGGGAGAACAATCGGCAAGTTACTGGCTTTGCTCCCCCATTACCTCAGGAGGAACAGGGTTTCCCTGGAAAGCTGTGCCTATGGAGTGGGCAGAGTGATGCCAAAACCTGCTTGCTCTGGGAGATGGGAATCAAGCCAGCGGTCGCTTGCGGGACCGTGGCACGAGAACAGTGAGCACGCGCATGAGCTTCGCAGAGTTTACCAAAGACTCCAAGCAAAATGCAGCCAAGCTATGAAAAGCAGGAAATATTGGTCCAACCGAAGCTCCACAAGGTCTGTTGTGCTCCAACCAACAAAAAGGGAATTGGCCCAACCCTCGCTGTGCTGCGAGGAGTACTTGTCAGTACTCTCTGACCCCTGAGAGCAATCTCCCCGTCCTAACACGATGACGGAAGGCTACTCTGTGCAGTATTTTCCCCAATGGGTGGCCTCTCTTCTCTTACGAGGCAAAATGGACTTGTAGCGTTAGAACCTACCTTCTGGATATGTGGCACAAGAGCTCCGGAATGGATTCAGCTGTAGGGGAATTCCGGTGCCGCCACTCAGAGCCCTTGAGGGACTACGTGGAGGAGAACCCCGCAGTGAGAGACGTCTTCAGCTTCCAAAAGAGCTTCCCTTAGTTTCAGGAGGAGAGAGGTTTTGGCTTCTTTTCTGCCCTTGGTGTGCCGCAGGGTCACATGGAACTAAAAGAAAGAAACCAAGCCATTTGTTAGAGTTGGGAGCCACCCATACCATTACAGCGTTGAACAGTGTGTTTTACTCTGTGAAGCATTCGATTGACAGTCCCAATCTTAGAAATTCTTTTGTGATGTTTTTCAGTCCTCGCCCGTCTTCCAGTTCCGGGGGATACTGCTTTATCGTAACAGGTTGTGCTCCTCCTTTGAGTTTAACAACAACCAATTCTGCATTTTTAGCCTTTCCTGGTACTCC
Organism: Colius striatus; assembly: GCF_028858725.1. NCBI lineage: Eukaryota > Metazoa > Chordata > Aves > Coliiformes > Coliidae > Colius > Colius striatus. Next base: position 83,691,315 of record NC_084790.1, read on the forward strand.
TTAGGCCTGTACTGCTGGATATACCTGGTCTCTTAATTGGTGTCTAATTTCTTCTTTCCTAATTTGCAGTTCTACTGAAAAGGTCAATGTGGTTTTCTTCCGGTACTTAAAAATCAATTTCTCCACCTTTCAATTTCATTTCAGCGTTCGATTGTTTGAGTTCATCCCATTCTAAAAGTGCTCGAGGAGCTTCGGGCAGGTAGAGAAATTTATCAATCCCTACGCTCTTCCCACTTTTGCATCTTAGTGGTTTCAAAAAGAAAGTTTTCTCGACCTGTCCGGTTGCTCCCACAATATCGACGTTTTGTGTACTTACGGGCAATAAAGTCCGATTTAGTGCTGAAAATCTGACACCTGTACCTACTAGAAGTTCTATGGGTTCCTCTTCTTTCTCGAGCTGAACTTTTGCCAAGGCTTCTGCCAGGGAAGGTTCCCCTGCTCCCCATCAATAACCCCGTGAAGCAGCAATGTAGCATGTAGCAGCAAGTGGCAAGCATGCCTACTTCCCAGTAGTCAAATAAGCTTCAGATGAATTAGTGAAAGCGTTACCGGTACAGAGGAAAACATATTTACCAGGAACATCCACTCCTCACACATTCATGAGCTGACTGAATGCACAGGACATAATACACAACAAAATACCGACTACAACTAAGCTGCTGATGTATACATTACTTAGTACAAACAGACTAAATCCCTCCTGTCGATATAAGTGCTGCTGTGCTACAAGGGATCTTCTGTGTCATCAAGGGCAATCCCCTGCTGACAGAGACAACACATCACTCGATTCCTTTCAAAAGCCAACCAAGCTCCATCATAGAAAGGGGGGTTTTGATTGCTCAAATTTTCAGGAACCTTCCTCTCGCGTCACCTTTATGTTTGTGGACTGCTTATCTCCATTTATTTCTGTTCCAACACCGGCCTATAGCTTTGTCTCAGCACTGTCTCTTGCCCGAATCACCTTACCACCAGCTCAACCTACTCCTACATAGCCAGTCACGCCACACAAACTTCAGTCCCTTCGCAGAAAACAGGTTCTTCGGGACTCCCATCATCCATCCTCCGTGGCCCTTCTCCGCAACTTTTGTCACCAACTTCATTTTTCACTTGAACAAGGGGTGACTCAGGACTGAAAACAGTATTGCACAGTAGGTTTCATCGCTGCCTTTTAAAATAGCACTGCTGTCCTCTGCTTGAAATAGAGCTCCTGAATCATGTACCATTTGCTCTTCCTGCAGGTGCAGCAATGTGTCCTCCATAAGCCACTGTAGCCAACCATTAGTTCTCTGAGGAATTGAATAAGACAGCGTCGGTGTGGAAGACTTGGAAGAGAAATGAACAAGCGAATTTTTCAAACGCTCATCACGTCACACAAGGAACATCAGAATTCCTGCAACATTGACTTTGCATGTGGTATCTCAAGATTGGGACTAAGCATATGCTGCCTAAGAAGGATGGAAGTCACAGCCTCCAAGAAAAGAAAATCAGCTAACTTTATATTAAAACCAAACAAAAGCTACACCAGGAGTCTGAAGGCGCTAAACCCATAGTATGTTTACACACTTTAAATGCCTTCCGTGCAAGTTGCCTTTTTCCGGACACAGCACTAGAATACCATGCAAGATTTAGACCTCACTTACAACACCCTAACAGGATTAATGAAAAAAACCCCAACACTACAACCCTGTTTTAATGCACAAACTCCTTATTGTCATTTTTAGTTGACAAATATACATTTCATAGCAAAACAACATCAGAGGAACAGCTGGATGGCACTTTTAAGCTCAAATGAACCAGCATCAAGCACTGGCAAGTCATCTCTCTGATTGCTTTTGAATGGCAGCACATGCACATTTGCTCTGTGCCGTAAACTTGCACAATTATTTCTCTGTCGTCACTCAATTCGGACAGTGAGCCCTTGCGCATCTATCCCTCTTGAGCTGAGGAGTCCAGAACTGGGCACAGGACTCCAGATGAGGCCTCACCAGGGCAGAGGAGAGGGGGAGGAGAACCTCCCTTGAGGTTGTCTTGTTGGCTACACTCTTCTTGATGCATCCCAGGATGCCATTGGCCTTCTTGGCCACGAGGGCACCTTGCTGGCTCATGGTTAGTTTATTGTCCACCAGCACTCCCAGGTCTCTCTCTGCAGAGCTGCTCTCCAGCAGCTCAACCCCCAGTCTCTCCAGCTGCATGGGGTTGTTCCTTCCCAGGTGCAGGACTCTGCACTTGGCGGCTGAATGGCAGCACAGCCTCTGGGGAATCAGCCAGTCCTCGCAGTTTGGTGCCATCAGGGAACCTGCTGAGGGTACACTCTGTCCCCAAGTCCACGTGGTTCTATAAAAGCTCTACAAAACTATTAAGTAATGAGCTCAGACTAAGAAATATTATTGCTCTGCACTTAGGCAATTTCTGTTGCTGAAAGCTCTTCAAGTTCAGCCTTTCGTGACGCCGAAACCGCTGCCACAGCACAGGTGACAGGAGAGCAAAGCAGTACAACTTGTGGAAAACTCCAATTTTAACTACCTTTAAGTGGAACAATCCTCTGGGAAAAGGAAAGGAGGTCCCTACAGACTGTTGACGACAACTTCCTGTCGCAGACGATCGAGGAACCAACAAGGAGGGTGTGCTGCTGGACCTGGTACTGACAAATAGAGAGGGCCTGATGGTAGAAGGGCCAGCGAGAGCTGGTCAATCTTCAAGCACCACTTCCTCCAAGCCCAGGATCAGTGTGTCCCAATGCACAAGAAAGGAGGAAAAGGAGGTAGGAGGCCTCCATGGATGAGCAAGGATCTGCTGGGACAACTCAGATTTCACTGTTCAGGTGAGGGAGCCCTGGCACAGGCAGCCCGGAGGGGTTGTGGAGTCTCCTTCCTTGGAGGTCTTCAAGACCCGCCTGGACATGTTCCTATGTGACCTGATCTAGGTGAACCTGCTTCTGCAGGGAGGGTTGGACTAGATGGTCTCTAAAGATCCCTTCCAGCCCCTACCATTCTATGATTCTATGATTCTAATAACAGAGGAATTGTTATTGCTGTGATCAAAGAAAACAACAGGGACGTTTAATTCATCGTGCACAGTGGCTCGGCCGGGATGACAGATGAACTATTGGATCAGCCAAAGAAGATGTCTACGAACGAGAGAGCCGCAACTTCTCAAGAGACCTGAACCAAACCCCTGATGAAGACAAAGAGACCCTCCATCTTTAAAGCCTGAATGCTATATTAAAAGTATCCTGTAGGTAAACTGAAGGCCACCTCTAGCAGAGGCGCGTAGGGAGAGATGGCAGCTCCATGAAACATTAATGAGGAAACCAAGTCTGCCATAGGTTGCCTTTTCCTCTAGAGGGAAGAGATGAAGAGCCACGTGAGTTAGACAAAAGACAGAAGATAAAGCTGAACTAGCTCAGGTGACTCCAATCCTATTAACTATTCCGAAGAATCCCTCACAGTCCCACCCTCAATGTTATGCTTGCCACCAAGCTTAGACACCAGTGAGATGAACTCTCAGCACCTTTTACAAAGGTCTGACTAGTTCCATTCTTACCCAATAAAGACTGTAAATGGTGAAGTATGGTCCTGCCCTGGGCAGTCCAGAATAGCAAACACCTGCCATGCCAGTTGAGGTGTGAGCAATCAGCCTTTCTGGAACTTGCTATTACTCATAGAAGGTCCGTAATATGAATCACACTGGCCATGGGGAAAAAGCCTCTTTTTTCCTCAAATGAGAACGTCCACAATGCTTGTGAGAAATCGCCCACCTTCTAAGGACTTTGCTAGAGACTGCAAGTTACACCCTATAGACTATCCACTCTGTAGAGACTACAAGTTACTGCAGTGGGCTGGGGTTTGCATTGCTATGTTGTGCCACCCAAGTGGTCACAGATCCAGACAGAAAAGCAAAAAGATCCAATTACAAATCAGCAAACACGGGACTTTCAGAGCCAAACCTTTCTTGCCGTGTCTTGCAGGCGCACATCACACCCCCCAGCCCCCCCAGCCAAAAGTTGATATGGCAACTTCACATCTGCACACAGTTAAGATCACGTGGACACTTTTGGCTTTAAAATTCATAGGAAGATGTTCTCGAACTGCAATTTGTAGCAGCGGTACGCAGGGCTCGGGAGAGATGTCTCGCTTTCTGGCCACACAAATGACAGTTCCGTGCCTCAAGCTGCTGAGAGATGGAAGGGCTGATGCTGAGATCCTTTCCACGTGCAAATGCTTTCAGCAGTTCTCGTGATCCTAGTGCCACGGAGAAAGTTTGGGCTGAGAGGCCGTTCTTTCAGGCTCCTGGCCTCGCCGTCAGCGCCCCGGTAGGCAGGCGAGACCGATGGGGGCGTGTGCGCGTCCCCGGCGGGGGGCGTAACCTCTTTTGCCCTTCCTCCCACCCCGCAGCCGCGGCCGCGGCCGCACCCGCGAGGTGCGCTGGGAGAGGTAGTTCTCTGTCCGCTGGCTCGGCCGGCCGGCAGCGGGCGGGACGAGCGAGGCGGCCCGGCGGGAGCGGTAGTTCCGCGGGAGGGCAGGCTCCGGGCCGGCCGGCCCGCGCGGGACTACAGCTCCCAGCATGCCCCGCTCTCCCGCGGGAGCGGCGGGGCGAAGCCGGCGCGAGCAGCCAATGGGCGGCGGGCGCTGGGGGGCCGGCGCGGGGCGCTCTGGGAGTGGCGGTTGTTTCAAGATGGCGGAGGCGGCCGCCGGGCCCGGCCGAGGCGTTCGCTGGAGCCGGGACAGTATCCTTCCGTGCGGCCAGGGCAGCTCGGGCCGGGCCGTTCCAGGCGCGGCCGGGCGGCCGCCTCTCGGCGCGGGGGGTTCCGGGCGAGGGCCGAGGCCAGCGGTGGTGTGGCGGAGAGAGAGGCAGGAGAGCGGTGAGCTGGGGCGGGGGCCGGGAGGCCTGTCAGGAAAGGCGGCGGGGCGGCTGCGTTGGGGTTGTGGTGCGCGGAAGGCTGGAGCTGGTGCGAGGCTGTGGGACGGGTTAGGTTTAGTGGCCGTGGGACGGGAGATTGGAGGGCTCCGTCCTGAGAGCCTTTCGGTGTTGTACCTTTCCTTAGTTTGTGAACGATGCTGATTTTTAACAAAGCGTTTAATATCTAGGCCACTTAAGAAGTTAAGCCACAATCCCCTGAGGCCCGGGCCCGCCCCGGTTCCTGTACGACGCTGCCGGCTGGTGACAGCAAGAACTCGCTAGGCCCTGCCCCAGCCACACCAAAGGGCATGAACAGCACTAGGCTCCCTCTCCACTTGGGGCTTTCCTGCCACGGCACCACGGCCGTCCCAGGCGCCGAGTCCCGCCTCTGGCTGCTGCATCCGACAGCTCCCCCGGTGAAAACGGACGGCAGCCTTGGCTGTGTCGTCATCTCCGCTGCCCCGGCGCTACTGTCAGCACCCGGCACTGCCGCCTGCACCCCGGTATCGCTGCTTGCACCCCGGCTCTGCCACCCGCTGCCTGCCATTGCCACCCACCTCCCGCGTGGCTGCCCATCCCCCGCTACTGCTGGCACCCCCTGACATCGCTGCTTGGCTCAAGGCTGTCCCCACACAGCAGCAGCAGCAGCAGCCATGCTAGCGGCTCTTATAGTACGCACCGCAGCACCCACAGCACATGACATGAGATTGACCCACAGCCTTATTGTGTGGTGCCAGGCGGCGGCTGCTGCAGGCGCAGCCGGGACAGGGCTCACGGCTTGGCACACATATCCTGCCTGACAAAAAGCCTGATGGCAAAACTTATCGATGAGTGCAGGATTTACGGGCAATAAATCAGGTAGTCGAAGACTTATATGTGTACAACTTTCTTGTCTTATGAATGCAGAAGTCTGGAGCCATGCGCTTTTGTCATGTGACAAGTCAAAGTTGTTGGAGTTCATAGCTGGTGCTGTTCAACGCTGTAATGGTATGGGTGGCTTCCAACTCTAACAAATGGCTTGGTTTCTTTCTTTTAGTTCCATGTGACCCTGCGGCACACCAAGGGCAGAAAAGAAGCCAAAACCTCTCTCCTCCTGAAACTAAGGGAAGCTCTTTTGGAAGCTGAAGACGTCTCTCACTGCGGGGTTCTCCTCCACGTAGTCCCTCAAGGACTCTGAGTGGCGGCACCGGAATTCCCCTACAGCTGAATCCATTCCGGAGCTCTTGTGCCACATATCCAGAAGGTAGGTTCTAACGCTACAAGTCCATTTTGCCTCGTAAGAGAAGAGAGGCCACCCATTGGGGAAAATACTGCACAGAGTAGCCTTCCGTCGTCGTGTTAGGACGGGGAGATTGCTCTCAGGGGTCAGAGAGTACTGACAAGTACTCCTCGCAGTACAGCGAGGGTTGGGCCAATTCCCTTTTTGTTGGTTGGAGCACAACAGACCTTGTGGAGCTTCGGTTGGACCAATATTTCCTGCTTTTCATAGCTTGGCTGCATTTTGCTTGGAGTCTTTGGTAAACTCTGCGAAGCTCATGCGCGTGCTCACTGTTCTCGTGCCACGGTCCCGCAAGCGACCGCTGGCTTGATTCCCATCTCCCAGAGCAAGCAGGTTTTGGCATCGCTCTGCCCACTCCATAGGCACAGCTTTCCAGGGAAACCCTGTTCCTCCTGAGGTAATGGGGGAGCAAAGCCAGTAACTTGCCGATTGTTCTCCCAGTTCCGCTCATTAGGCCGGCAAGCAGTCCAAGGAGGAAAATGCACCTTTTCAGCCACATAATCCTTTGGGATCTTACGAATTCCAGCTCTCTTGTAATTGTTCAAGGGTGTTTAGTAAGTTTTCGGGTAAGTGGTGATTTTTGTTCGACTGTGCACGGGGCTGTAGCTCTCTGAACTCTAGAATAATGTTGCCAAGATCCTTTTTCAGCCACTCTCAGGGCAGTGGAAGTAGTCAACAAGACCCGGAAAGGTCCCTGCCACTTAGCTCTCAGGGCTTTGTCCTTCCATGTCTTGACGTAAACCCACTCTCCTGGTTGAAATGGATGTGCCGGAACGCCTAGTCCACTTGGTTGAGGTGGGGTCACGTGGTTGTGGAGCTCCTGGAAGGTCTTGCCCAAAGCCAGCAGATTGAAACGAGCTTACACAATTTCTTCCTGGTTGTACTCGTATTCTTAGCTAAGCTTTTGGTAAAGCTTGTAACCGAGAGAAGGAGGTTTTTTGGTGTATTTGATTCCACTGTAACTGAAAGGTCTGGTTCACGCCTTCTACTTTTCCACTAGCTTGAGGTCTGTTGGGCGTATGTAAATCCCACTTGGCTCCCAGATGCGCTCCCACCTTCTTAACCACTTCTGCAACAAAACAAGGGCCTCTGTCTGAAAACATTCCTGCTGGTACAGCAAAGCAGGGTACGCTGTGATTTAGGACTTGTTTGACTGCTTCCCGTGCCACATCGGTGCCACAGGGCCATCCATTACATGTGTCTACCAGGTCGAGGAGATACTGACAGGCTCCCTTTCTCAGTAGCTCGGTGAAGTCTATTTGCCAGTATTCCCCTGAGGTCATCCCTGGTTTTGTCACCCCTGCGATGATGCTCTCACCTGTGTTAGGTCACTTTTCAACTCCTGGCTGGACCCCTTGGCGGGGTCCTCTCTTATTAGACCTATTTTTTATGATTTATTTTGAGGCCTAGTCGCCTCTGAGGGGTTGTTGCCCAGCCATCTTTTTGTTCCTTTGCTGCCAAATCACCGATACATTTTCTACCACCTTCTTCATAAGGCAGGATCGGGCCCAGTATCCTCAGTGTCTTTTCAGGGATCAAGGCCAGACCTTCAGATTTGGCCGCTGCTTCTGCTGTTTTGTCAGTTCTTTGGTTGGAAGGCTAGGAACTCAGTCTTTGTGCAGAGGTATTGGAGGGGAGCGCCTGTGCCTGTCCTCTTTACTCTGTTCTCTACAAAACTCTGTCCATCAGCATGCATTCCCAGCCTGCATCCAATAGTGGTTGTCCCTTTAAATCCTTTCTGCTGCAATAGACTTTGGCCATTTGTCTTTCAACAGCTGGAGGGGATAAGCACAACAAATGCGTACTTGGTGTACAGCTGATGGCTCTTGGCCCTCTCTAATGACTGGGGGTCTGCCAGGGAGTTTTTCTGATCTTGAAGGCAGGCACGTTCTCCACACGAAATTTCTGCATCTGTGCTTCAAACAGCCGTGCTCTCAAAGTGGAGGTTGAAATAGTTGTGCTGTTCACTCCATACCTTGCTGAAGTGCAAGACCTTAAAACTTTAGGGGCTGCTTAAAGCCCAGTACTGCTCAGCGCAGTTGTCTCGCCTGTATCTCCCAGGTCCGTAGGAAAGCACTGTGGCAAGGCACAAAAGCAAGGCTTGGGGCGCAGGGGCTGGAAAGCTTTCCCGTGGAAAGGGACCTGGGAGTGTTAACCAGCAGCCGGCTGAACATCAGCCAGCAGCGTGCCCAGCTGGCTAAGAAGGCCAAGGGCATCCTGGCCTGTATCAGGAACAGTGTGGTCTGCAGGGCCAGGGAGGTGATTGTTCCCCTGTACTGGGCACTGGTGAGGCTCAACCTTGAGTGCCGTGTCGAGTTCTGGGCCTCTCAGTGCAAGAAGGATCGCAGGGGCCGGAGCGTGTCCAGAGCCGGGCAGCAGCGCTGGGGAAGGGCCTGGAGAACAGGTTGTGTGAATAGCAGCTGAGGGAGCTGGGGGCGTTTAGCCTAGAGGAGACACGACCACCCTCTACATGTAGCTAAAGGGGAGTTGTAGGGAGGAGGGGGTTGATCTTTTCTCTGCGGTAGTGAGTGAAAGAACACGAGGAAATGGGTTTGGGTCGCAGCAGGGGGGCTTTAGGTTGGACATTAGGAAGAACTTTTTCACCAAGAGGGTGGTTAAACATTGTAATGGACTGCCCAGGGAGGCAGCAGCGGTGCAGTCACCGTCCCTAGGGATATTGAAAAGACATCTAGATGAAGGACGGAGGGATATGGTTTAGTTTAGGGATGGGCTTGGCAGTGTCAGCTTAGTGCTTGGACTCGACGATCTTCAAGGTCCTGTCCACCCATAACGATTTTGTGATTTCTCAAAAAATTTCACTGGGACTGTCTGGCACACGCAGAAGAAAAATTCATGTGCTGGTTTGTAATATACATGGAACAAATGTTTCTCTTAACTCGCCCACAAACTCAACTGTGGCCACAGTGCAAACAAGTGACAATGAAAACAAGTGAGAGACCTGGGGATGTTCAGCCTGGAGATGAAGAGGGTGGGGAGAGACACAATCACACTCTGCAACTCCCTGACAGGAGGCTGTAGTGAGGTTAGGGGTGGGAGTCGGCGTCTTCTCCCCAGTCACGAATGACAGGACAAGTGGAAGTGGCCTCGGGTTGCTCCAGGGGAGGCTTAGCTGGGAAATGAGGAAGAACTTTGCCCCCAAGAGGCTTGTTGGACTGGCGTGGGCTGCCCAGGCAGGTGTGGGAGTTCCCATCCCTGGAGGGATGCCAAACCAGTAGAGCTGAGGTGCTGAGGGAAATGGTTCAGTGGCAGGCTTGTCAGTGTGAGGTGAAGGCTTGGACCCGATGAGCTTGAGGGGCTTTTCCAACCAAAATGATTCAATGACTCTGTGAGAGCAGCTGCCGCTGGGACACGGGACACGAAGATGCTGGGAAGGCCAAGACGCTGCACGAGAGGCGGTTCAGCCTTCCCATCCTCTGGCCTCCCCTTGCCTGTGGTGCCCCGAGACGGGCCCCGTGGCACTGCAGAGCCGTGTGCCGGGTCCAAGCACCATGGAGGACCCAGTCCCTTTGTGACATCACCTCGGACCACACCCCACCTGCTGCTGATATCCTGCGCCCAAGGCAGTGGCCTTGCCAGAGGCTCAGGAGCCAGCACCGGGACCGGACATGGAGCCGGGACCCAGCAGGCACCTGCCTCGCAACGAGACATTGATCTTCAACCAGCTTGATCAGCTGGAACGCCAAATACTGGCGCTCTGGGCTGAGAAGCAAGAGCTGGAGTGGGAATTGGAGCGGCAGGACCAACAGCAGCTCCAGCGCAGCTACCAGGGTGCGGCAGATGGCGTGGGGCCCAGCTCAGCACCCCCCTATGTGTCTGTGCCCCACGGAGCCCCGGGACCCTTTCCCTTCCCCAACTCTGGTGAGAGCATGCACGGACCTGCAGTGCCCTTGCCAGAGGCACAGGAGCCAGCACCAGGAGCACCCATGGAGCCAGGTCCCAGCGGGTACTTGCCTGGCATCAGGCCCGGACTCTTCACGGTCCTTCATCAGCTGAGAGCTATGACAAATCTGCTGTGGAACAGGAACCAGGTGCTGAGACGGGAATTGGAGCGGCGGAACCAACAGCCGTTCCAGCACGGCTACCGCGGCACAGGGCCCAGCTCAGCACCCGCCTACGTGTCTGTGCCACACAGAACCCCAGGACCCTTCCCTTTCCCCAGCTCTGCTGAGAGCGTGAACAGACCTGCAGTACCCTTGCAGGAGGCACAGGAGCCAGTGCCAGGAGCACCCATGGAGCCGGGTCCCAGCAGGCGCTGGCCTTGCGTCAGGCCCTGTTTCTACACTTACCTTGAACAACTCAGAGCCATGACCAGGCTGCTGTGGAATAGGAACCGAGAGTTGAGGCGGGAATTGGAGCGGCGGAACCAACAGCCGTTCCAGCACGGCTACCGTGGCGCAAGGCCCAGCTCAGCACCCCCCTATGTGTCTGTGCCACACAGAGCCCCAGGACCCTTCTCTTTCCCCAGCTCTGCTGAGAACGCAGGCAGCTCTGTAGCGGCCTCGGGCCTGTGGGTGCGGCAGCTGCCAACATCCACACCTTGTCCTGTTGCCAGCCCATTGGACTGGGGGCTGACACTGACAGACCAGAGCTGGAACTCCAGAACCCTCTCTAGGGAGCCGAGCTTCAGCCGGCGAGGTGAGTGCCGGGGGGGGGGGGGGGGGGGGGTGGCGGAATCATGGGAGAGAACATCGGGGCGCCCTGTACCAGGGGCACGTGGGAGAGCTTGGGAGCAACCTTTGGAAGCCTGTGCACAGGGAAGGCTGGCACGGCGGCCTCTGGAAGCCCCTGGCAGGTGTCGGGGGAGGAACGGAGGGAAAACACAGGTTTGGGGATGAGTGCCTGACGCTGCTGGTTCCCGCAGAGAGCTGGCAGCCGAGATGGCAGCGGCTGCTGGGCGAGATCGCCTTCCAGCTTGACCGCCGAATCGTCCACAGCGTCTTCCCCAACGCGGATCGCTACCGCGGCTTCAGTGCCGCCACCATCCCCGAGGGAATCGTGGAGGTAGGCTGGTGCTGCGAGCCGGGGAGCCGGGCACAGTGCCCGCAGCCACGGCCCGGTGCGCCCTGGTCCCCCTTGTGCTCGGTCACCCGCGGGTGCCGGTACTGACCGTACCCTCTCTGCCACAGATGGTCGAGGAGACGGAGCGGGGAGCTAGCCGTGATCTGAGCGTGGCCGCAATCTGGAACTATGAGTTTGTGATGAGGTGACTGTGGGCACTGGGCTACGTCCCCGAGGTGCACTTGCCCGCAATCGAGGCCTTCATCAACACCTACGGCCGCCTGGAGCGGTCGTACTGGTTCCCGGCCGAGCCAAACGTGGCCTTCCTGCGCCACGTGGTCAGCCAGGAGGTGCCGCCGGATCTGCGGCCCAACGCCATGGTGCTGCTCGAGTGCCTGCTGCAGCTGGCACAGGAGTACGGGCAGCCCCTCTTCTACTGAGCGGCTGTGCCAAGACATGAGCCCTGTCCCGGCTGCGCCTGCAGCAGCCGCCGCCTGGTGCCACGCAATAAAGCTGTGGGTCTATCTCATGTCGTGTGCTGTGGGCTTCTTCCTAAGCAGCAAAAAGCATAAGGATGGCAATGCACCTGCTGGTTGCACAAGAGAATAGCAATATTGATTAAGAAAGATACGTAACCATCTGCCCTATGGATCCTCCCACAGGGGAGGCCACCAGTGAGTCAGTGCAGGGCGCCCAGCTTTATAGGCAAAACCCCGCGAGTCAGTGGGAGGTGCATTTTCTTCAGGCAGAGACCCCTGGGCTATCTTCCTCCGTGCTGGATTTTGCCTGGGCTGGCCACGAATGGCAGAGGAATCCAAGGGAGCTCTCCAGAAAGCAATCCATTTCTCCACCGCTCTCTATTTCTTAACCCGTCAGTGCCCGCTGATGGCTGCTAAGAAAATGCCGCCATCTTCTTAGAGATGCGGGCGAGGTGTAGGAGAGAGAGAAGAGTAGTAGAGAAGAGAGCGAGCGAGGAGTATCAAACCCCAGACTGCAATGCGTCCAAAAAGGAGGGAGGTGTTTGGGACATTTGATTGGTGAAGGGAAACGGAGAGTTAATCCAGAGAGAATCAAGGCAATTGTGGAATTGCCCCTCCTGCAAACCTGATGAGACCAATCTGCCTGAAAGGGTAGAATGGCCCTCGAAAGGATTTGCCTGGTAAGGGTTAATCTTTTCTAAGGAAGCCTGCCTGAAAGGGTTGGCTCCTTAAACAAAGCCCCTAACTTAAGCAAAAACATCCTGTATACACAACAATGATAAGGACACCAGATGTCTTGTAGCCACGGAATATATATCACAAAAATGTAGTAAACAGTACCATAAATTTTGTAGATAACATTTGATTGATTTGTAGCATATAGAAAATATACGTATTCATATTGTTTGTTAACCTATACTGATGACCTTTGCGATATGTACTGACTATAAAAAGAGCATAAGAAGAAGCAATAAACTGTCACTTGCTCAAAGAGCAGTGGTCCGCCTGTCCTTCATCGTCCTGGAAAGAGCTGGTCTCTGACAAATGGTGCCGAAACCCGGGAAACTCGGTTGCCTTTGACCAGGGTGAGCTGCCTCCGAATCAACAGAACCGCGGTAAGGAAAAGGGGAAATAAAGGGGGGCAGAACTACTAGGAAGGTGTAAAATATAAGAAAGTAGAAATTTATCTCAGTAAAATAAAAACAAAAATCCCTTTTTTGTCTTAGATTTTCCGTTGACCAAGTCTGAGACTAAGTCTGGATCCAGCCGCACCTAAGCCCTTTCTATAAGGTGTCTTAGAAAGCAAGGGGGTCCAGACTGAACCTCGTGACTCAACGGTAGGGCTCCCTCATATTCAGCATTTACAATTTAAAATATGGGACATGTACATAGTACGGAAAGACAGCTGTTTGTAGCTATGGTTAAGACATTGTTAAAAAGTCGAAATATATCTGTAACCACCAAGCAGGTGGGTGGATTTTTAGAATTTATAGACACTGTGTGTCCTTGGTTTCTGAATAAAGGCACTATTAATTTAGAAACATGGAATAGGGTCGGTGAAAACATTAAAGGCTATTATGCTGCTAACGGCCCTGATAAGATCCCTATAGATGCTTTTCCTTTATGGACTTTAATTAAAGAATGTTTACAAGGTGATACTGAATATGATAAATGGCAACGACAAACACGCCCTCGATCTCGTTCAGCGGATTCAGGTTTAAAACCTTCTGCTCTTACTAATCCTGATTCACAACCCTCTGCTCCACCTGAATATCCATCAATAATCAATAATGAACAAAAAGATATTCAGGAATCTAATTTTAAAAATCCCTTTCTTATGTACTCAAATACGGGAGGTAAAAAATGCCGACCGTTAAAACAAAGCAAGAGCGCCTTGAGACCTATAGAATTATCTGAAGAATTATCCTCCGATGAGGAAGCTGAATTAGAAAAAGAAGCTGCTCAGTATCATAATGAAAATGATCAAGTGTTTGTTAATACGCCTTTTAAATTGAAGAAACAGCAAACACTTTTAAAAAAGGAACCTGTTGTTTTACCAGCAATAGAAGCTGGTAGACGTCCGCCCCCTCCTGACATATACCATCAAATATCACCTCACTCACCCTTACAGTTATCATTGCTACAAGCTAAACAACAAGGTGAAGATGTGAGTGGGTTTTCAAAAATATTGCATGCTTATCCTATAACATATGCTCCTCACCCTACTCAAGCCAATGTTAGAATTGCTACTTATACATCCATTCCATTTAAGAATCTTAAAGAATTGAAAACAGCTGCTGCTCAATATGGTGCAACTGCACCATATACTATTGCTATTTTAGAGACAATTGCAGCTGAAGTTCTTCCCCCATGGGACTGGAAAGGCTTAGCTAAAGCTACCTTAACGGGAGGAGAATATTTGTTATGGCTTACAGATTTTATGGATTCCTGTTATGATTATTCTCAAAAACCACACTTTCGCCAGCAAGGAATTACTCATGAAATGTTAGCTGGCACAGGACCGCATGTTGATCTGGCACAACAATTAACTTATCCTGCTGCGACATATGATGCTATTCGAGAAATTGGTTTGAAAGCCTGGAAAGGGCTACCTAGACATGGAACGTCTAGGGAAGAATTAACTAAAGTCCGACAGGGACCAGACGAACCTTATCATGATTTTGTATCTCGTTTGTTACAAACTTCTTCTAGACTCATACAAGACACTGATTCAGCTATGATTTTAGTTAAGGAATTAGCTTTTGAAAATGCTAATAATATCTGTCAATCCATATTAAGACCTTGGAAAAATAAATCAACATTAAATGACTATATCAGATTATGTTCTGATGTTAGCTCTGGGTATATTCAAGGCATAGTCACTGCCGCAGCACAACAGGGCAAACCTGTTGAGCAAGTTTTAGCTGCAATGCAATTTAAGAAAAACAGAAGGGTTGCAGGCCCTCCTGGTAGCTGTTTTCATTGCGGACAAATGGGGCATCAAGTACGTCAATGTCCTAATAAAAAGATTCCTAATTATAATGGAGGAAAAAATCCAGGTTTATGCCCAAAATGTAAAAAAGGTAATCATTGGGCTAATGAATGCCGATCTAAATATGATAAGAATGGCAATTCTTTGATACAGCCGGGAAACTTCTCAATGGGCTTGCCCCGGGCCCACCCAAACAAACAGGGGATGTATCCTGTGCAGGTGCAAACCTCAGAGCACCAGCTAAACAATCCATTTCACAACTCCACCGAGCCACCAGTCATAGTGCCGGACTGGACCTGTGTTCCTCCTCCCACTTCGTATTAACACCTGAAATGGGAGTACAAGCTATCCCAACAGGAATATATGGCCCTTTACCCGTTGGAACATGTGGTTTAGTGTTAGGTCGAAGTAGTTTAAGCATGAAAGGATTGCGAGTTATACCAGGACTAATTGATTGTGATTATGAAGGAGAGTTAAAAGTTCTGTCTTTAATCTACCTGCAGGAACAAAGATTGCACAGTTGCTTTTAATTCCTTATGTTTCATCTATAGGAAAAGCTGATTCCCGCATTCAGGGAACAGGCGGTTTTTAGATCTACTGACGTTTATCTTTTACAGCCCATCAATCATCAGAGACCTGAACTTCAGTTAACAATTGATGGTAGAAATTTTACAGGACTCTTGGACACCGGAGCAGATGTATCGGTAATGACTTTAAAACAATGGCCAAAAGAATGGCCTTTACAGCATGCTTCAGCTGATCTAAAAGGAATTGGAGTTGCAAATTTGCCTCTTCAAAGCTGTAAGTTATTAAATTGGACAGATAAGGAGGGACACTCTGGTACCATTCAACCATATGTACTAGAAAGCTTGCCTCTTAACCTCTGGGGCCGAGATATCTTGACACAAATGGGTGCATACCTCTATACGCCTAGCAGTTAGTCTGATAAATTTATCAGTAACTATGTATGCAGATAAAATCTGTTGGAAATCAGATCAACCTGTTTGAGTTGATCAATGGCCTCTAACTAAAGAAAAATTGCAAGCTGCTCGTCAATTAGTAGCGGAACAATTACAATTAGGTCACATAGAACCTTCCACATCGCCATGGAACTCACCTATTTTTGTTATAAAAAAGAAATCGGGGAAATGGCGACTTCTCCAAGACTTGAGAGAAGTCAATAAAACAATGTGTACCATGGGAGCGTTACAACCTGGTCTACCCAGTCCTATTGCCATTCCCCAAAATTTTGAAAAAATAATTATTGACTTAAAAGATTGTTTTTACACTATCCCCTTACATCCAGATGACAAATGTCGATTTGCTTTTAGCGTACCATCCATAAATTTTAGTGAACCTATGGAACGCTACCAATGGAAAGTATTGCCTCAAGGAATGGCCAATAGTCCTACTCTTTGTCAAAAATTTGTTCATGAAAGTATAAAAGCGACTAGACAACAATTTCCTGATGTTCTTTGTATCCATTATATGGATGATATTCTTTTAGCAGCCTCATCTATCGATAAGTTGCAACATGCTTATGCTCATATTGAACAGATGTTAACTAAACATGGTTTGAAAATAGCACAAGAAAAGGTACAGAAATCATATCCTTTTCAATACTTGGGGTTTCAATTATATCCTAAATCTTTTATGCCACAGAAAATTGCCATACGAACGGATTCTTTAAAAACCTTGAATGATTTTCAGAAGCTTCTGGGAGATATCAATTGGCTCAGATCTTTTCTTAAATTAACAACAGCCGACCTTCATCCTCTTTTTAAAATACTTGAGGGAAACCCTGATCCTACCTCTCCTCGCAAGTTAACAGAAGAGGGAAAACAAGCTCTTCGATTGGTAGAAAAGGCTATAGAAAATGCACAATTACAATATGCAGATATAACAAAGCCTTTTTCTTTATATATCTTGCCTACAGTAATGACTCCTACAGGAGTCCTGTATCAGGACGGAGTTTTGTGTTGGGTACACGGATCTCACTCTGCAAAAGGAGTTCTTGTTTCGTACCCTCAAAAGATAGCAGAACGAATTAAACAGGGACGCAAGTTATGTATTACTCATCTTGGGAAAGAACCGGCAGTAATTGGAATTCCATACACACCTGCTCAAATTACTTGGCTGATGGCCACTGTAGACGATTTTGCTGTAGCCTTAGCTGCTTTTCCTGGAGAAATAACACAAAAGTTCCCTTCTGATAAAATTCTTAGTTTTGCCACCTATCATTCTTTGGTTTTTCCTAAAGTTGTTAAAGGAGCTCCTATAGAAAAGGCATTGACTGTTTTTACAGATGGATCATCTAATGGGCAAGCAGTCCTGTATACTCCTACAGATCAATTTGTTTGGAAGTTAGAAAATGTTTCTGCACAAATGACTGAGTTATATGCTATTTATCAAGCACTTCTAAAATTCCCGGAACCTTTAAACATCTATTCTGACAGTCGTTATATTGTTACTTCATTGCAACTTTTAGAAACAGTTCCAGTCATAGCTTCTAAAGTTTCTTTTATACAACGATACTTTAGTTTGATTCAATCTCTTTTAATGATAAGAGATGCGCCTCTTTTTATAGGACACATTCGTAGTCACTCTAAATTGCCTGGACCTTTGAGTCACGGCAACAATCAGGCTGATTTGTTAACTCGTTTTACTGTTGCTACTGTTGCAGAAGCCCAGCGTTTGCACTCTCTGCATCACTTACCTGCAGCTACTCTACAACGTATGTGCCATATCTCTCGAGAACAAGCTAGAGAAATTGTTCGAACATGTTCTTCGTGTGTTTCTTTTTTACCAATTCCTCATTATGGAGTTAATCCTCGAGGTCTTTTACCTAATGGTCTCTGGCAGATGGATGTTACTCATTATCCTTCTTTTGGCCGCCTCTCTTATATCCATGTAACCCTTGACACTTTTTCTCATTTTGCAGTGGCCACTCCTTTGTCTGGAGAATCAACCGCACAAGTAATTTCACATTTGTTACACTGTTTTTCAGTCTTAGGTATACCGAAGACTATCAAGACAGATAATGGCCCTGCATATACTAGTGCTAAATTTGCAAAATTTTGTGCTCATTTTTCTATAACACATAAAACAGGGATTCCTTATAATCCACAGGGTCAAGGCATGATTGAACGTTTTAATCTTACTCTGAAAACACAATTAAAGAAATTAAAAACGGGGACTTTGTCTTTGTTAAATCATGCTCTTTTTGTTTTAAACTTTTTCACTCTCGATACAGCTGGCCTTTCAGCTGCTGATCGTCATTGGCAATCCCCAACTCAGCAAAAACCTGTAGTATTATGGAAAGATCCTATTGATGGATCCACGAGAGGCCCTGACCCGGTTCTATTATGGGGTAGAGGGTATGTTTGTATTTTCCCAACAGATGAGCCTGTACCTCGGTGGATTCCGGAACGCTGTGTTCGACATGCCAAAAACGAAAATAGGCAAGCTACGAAAGAGGTTTCAACGCCTGATGTTGACACCACAACAACCTCAACGACAACAACATGATTTTGACTATTGGTCATCATTACAGATCTTTGCTTATTGGCTTAGCATAATATGGAATAATGCCAACTCTTCAATTAACTTAAAACAATTGCATGGAGAAATTCTCTCTTTACAAAATATAGAAGAATTGCAGTTACCCCTTACCCAACGTGCTCATGATTTTGTTAACGTCTTAAAGGCTTCTTTTCCGTCACTATCCTCATTTTATAAAGGAATCTATTGCCTTATAGGAGCAACTTTATGCATAATTGTCCTAGTTGTAGTATTACCTTGCATATTTCGTTTAATGTATGATATGATAAAACAAACGAGTATAAAAACTAAAAAATTACAATTAATGGCTGCACAACACGTTCCCGCTACAATACATACTGAATAAAAAAAAAAAAAAAAAAAAAAAAAAGGGGTGAAATGATGAGACCAATCTGCCTGAAAGGGTAGAATGGCCCTCGAAAGGATTTGCCTGGTAAGGGTTAATCTTTTCTAAGGAAGCCTGCCTGAAAGGGTTGGCTCCTTAAACAAAGCCCCTAACTTAAGCAAAAACATCCTGTATACACAACAATGATAAGGACACCAGATGTCTTGTAGCCACGGAATATATATCACAAAAATGTAGTAAACAGTACCATAAATTTTGTAGATAACATTTGATTGATTTGTAGCATATAGAAAATATACGTACTCATATTGTTTGTTAACCTATGCTGATGACCTTTGCGATATGTACTGACTATAAAAAGAGCATAAGAAGAAGCAATAAACTGTCACTTGCTCAAAGAGCAGTGGTCAGCCTGTCCTTCATCATCCTGGAAAGAGCTGGTCTCTGACACAAACCAGAAAGGAATGGAAAGGTTTTGGGGACCAGCCGCCTGTTGCTCACTGGGAGTAGCTTCTTAGGCACAAGAAACAGAAGGGGTATATTCCAAGTTTCTAAATGAAGAAGCAAAGGCGTTAACTTGGGCAGACGGAGAGAAAAAGCTAATCCAGGAATTACAGTGCTGTCACTGCTCTGCGAGGAGCACCTTTTGCTTGCTAAGAGGGGCAGGGGGCTGCAGTGCAGGCCTGGTAAGGAGTTCTCGGACATTGAATCATGGCTCCGGTGTAAGCAGTGCCATAATTGGATAAAGCCTTTGAGCTGTTTGTCACAGTAGAGGAGGGAGCCGCCTCAGGAGCATTGACTCCAGAACGGGGGGACAAACGACAACCAATAGCACACTGATGCAAACTTTTGGACGCGCTTTCAAGGAGGTGGCCCAAACGTATAGAGGCAATAGCTGCCACTGCCCTCTTGATTAAAAAACCAGCAAAGAACATGCAGAAAGCTGACATTCGGAGGACTATTAGTAATAAACGCCTGTGCCACAAGTGAAAACGGCTTTGGCACAGAAGGCTGGCAGATGGCTAACCCATTTTAGAATCTGAAAATGTGAGGCAATGTTAAGAGAAAAAGGGGATTTTGTCTTGGCCTCCGGCTCATGCCTTAATCCAGCCACTTTCCTCTGGAAGGGAGACATGGAATGTGCCGACCTTGAACACAGTTGTTTAGGCAGAGTATCAGACTAAAGTGCGAGAGGATTTCAAAGACACTCCTTCACACGCAGGCCCCCACCTATTTATTGATGGCTCAATAAATGCCACAGAGTCATTACGGTTGGAAAAGACCTTGCAGATCATGGAGTCAAAGCACTAACCTCACCCTGCCAGGCCCACCCTCTCTTCCAAATGAGATTGCGGTGGTCCACGTGAATGGGCATCCAAAAGGGAGATCTTTTATGGCCTAAGCGATGAAATGGCCAAAGAGGCAGCGTTAGGTCATGCAATTGTGAGTGTGTCCAATCTCACCCCGCAAGCACCTTCGCCAAAAGGGACTCCAATATTGACAGAAGACTCAACATGAAGGGAGTTGGGAACCTCTGAGACACAGGGAAACTGGCTTCTCCCAGATGGAAAAGAAACAATAAATAAACAAGCTATGAGGGAAATAGTGGCTATTTTCCATCCAAGAAGACATCGGGGGGACGCAAGCAAGATGGGATTTAGTTTTGAGAAGATAGGGATGTGTAGGAATAGACCCAGTGGCCAAAGAAATTTGCCAACGATGTGTGACTGACCTATAAAAAGATGGAGAAAAAGGTCCTGAAGAAACAGCCGCCAGGAGGAAGAAAACCTAGTCTAAGGCCCTTTAAAGCACAGGCCTTTTTTTAAGAATTAGGTCCCGAGCTTGTCTTCTTTTTGTCTTTTCTCAAGAATAAAGAGCTGGAGCATGGCCATGGAGGGCTATGGATTGTTCAGGAGAGACAGGCTGACAAGGCGAGGGAGTGGAGTTGCTCTCTATGTGAGGGAGCAATTAACGTGCATTGAGCTCTGCCTGAGTGGGGAGGAGGGGCAGGTTGAGTGCTTGGGGGTGAAAATTAAGGGGCAGGGTAAGGTAGGTGATACTGCCGTAGGAGTTTGCTACAGGCCACCTGATCAGGAGGAGGAAGTGGATGAGGCCTTCTACAAACAGCTGGGAGCTGCCTCACAGTCACAATCCCTGGTCCTCATGGGAGACTTCGACCTCCCTGATATTTGCTGGCAAAGCCACTCAGCCAAGCGCACACGGTCCAGGAGGTTCCTAGAGCATGTTGATGACAACTTCCTGACACAGGTGATTGAGGAACCAACGAGGAGGGGTGTGCTGCTGGAGCTGGTGCTGACAAATAAGGAGGGTCGGGTTGGAGATGTGGAGGTTGGAGGCAACCTTGGCTGCGGGGATCACGAGATGGTAGATTTCAAGATTTCTTGAGGAAAGAACCAAGTGATTCACCCTCAATCCATCACCCTATTAAAATGTAAAGCCTGACAACCGTGGCACCACGTATGCTGCTGTAAATTCCTCCAGCAATCTGTATCTCATTAAAAGAACGGAAGAACGTAACAAGACGGCCAATGGAAACTTGAAAGCAAAAATGGTGTGTTTTCTACGGAGGAAGAGATATTTCCAACTTACAGATAACGCTCACAGATAAGCATGCTAAAGAAGTTGAAGAAAAGTCCGCACCTACATTCGGGAACCAGAAACGTCCGTGGAAGTACAGTGAACTCATCCCTTCTCGCCAGTATGCGTCCCTCCTAGCAACATATATCAGATTATGTTTACTTTGAGTCTATGGATTTTTGTGTTCTGTTGTTCGGCGATGTAGCTGTTCTTGACCTTTTGTTGTAAAGTCATGGCCACGGGTAAAGATGTTTATGTTTTCTTCATGTGCCTTTAATTTTGAAATGTGTTGCCGAAGGCTGGCTGGTCCAAAAAGAAAAGGAGGGGAAACTGTAGGCACAAATATGACTTGGACCAGCCAGCTTGAATAAAGATGGTAGGGACAAGTTAATGCAGCTGGCAAGCTGCTTCCAAGTATCAGAAACAGGTGCTGTGAGTTAATCAGGTGGGCCCTGGGTGATCCCACGGGTGAAAGCAGCATAGAAGGAAGTAGCTAGCAAAGGCAGTGTGGCTTTGAGTCAGCTCTGTTAGTTGTACTACGTTGCCCGTGTATGTCTCTGCACATGCATTACCTAGCCTCTCTAAACCTTTGAATGAGCATAGCTGTAGCCTGCACCACTACAACAGTTACCGATACCTTTTTCTTTCTAGCAGACGACTGTGAGATGATTAAAAGCTACACAGGGAGACCCTGTGACAAGGTGGAAGGCAAAGCAGTAGTTGAATTCAAGGCGAAATCAAGGGGAAATGTGTCCAGGGTGGCAAAAGGCACTGAACAGCATCAGGCAAGGCTCAAAATTTCAAATAGCAGCAACAAGAGTTGTAAAGGACTGTGGAACTTCAGCAGAACTAAGCCTCTCCAAACCTTTGAATGAATACAGCTTGCACCACTACAACACTCGAGTGCCTTTAATCATAAATACCTTTATTAGGGTTGGTGTAAGATTCTCTCGCCTCGCACTTCAAGGTAGAGCTGACAAACAATTCAGGGCACAGACTCAAGGAGTGGTGGCGCCTTGGAGGCAGGTAGCCTTTGGGATGGAGCTGTGCTTCGGTATTCAAATGACATCAAAACGAGCAAAGTTCGCGCAAAGGATAGCAATTCATCAAGATTTCACAGACCTTTGCTCAAGGGGCTAGATGTGCCGCTTACCACCTCTAGAGGACCAGCTCATGCCCATGGATCAACTCGGAGCCTGGCCGCCAAGTCTCCACGCCGCTCCACCCTCCATGGGCGTTGCAGGGGATCGCTGTGCAGCAGATTCCTCACATACCTGCGACAGCTGCACCCCATGCTGAGAGCCTTTCGGTGTTGTACCTTTCCTTAGATTGTGAACAATGCTGATTTTTAACAAAGGGTTTAATATCTAGGCCACTTAAAGAAATTAAGCCACAATACCCCGAGCCCCCGGCCCGCCCCGGTGCTGTGTGATGCTACCGGCTGGTGATGGCAAGAACCCGCTAGGCCCTGCCCCAGCCACACCAAAGGGCATAAATGGCACTGCGCACCCTCTCCACTTGGGGCTTTCCTGCCACGGCACCACGGCCGTCCCAGGCGCCGAGTCCCGCCTCTGACTGCTGCATCCAACCGCTCCCCCAGTGAAAACGGACGGCAGCCTTGGCTGTGCCGTCATCTCCACTGCCCCAGCGCTGCTGTCAGCAACCGGCACTGCAGCCTGCACCCCAGTATCGCTGCTTGCACCCTGGCTCTGCCACCCGCTGCCCATCCCCCAGTACTGCTCGCACCCCCAGACATCGCTGCTTGGCTCAGGGCTGTCCCCGTACAGCAGCAGCAGCAGCAGCCATGCCAGCGACTCTTGTGGGGCCCACCACAGCACCCACAGCACACGACATGAGATTGAACCACAGCTTTATTGCGTGGCGCCAGGCGGCGGCTGCTGCAGACGCAGCCGGGACAGGGCTCACGGCTTGGCACAGCCGCTCAGTAGCAGAAGAGGGGCTGCCCATCTTCCTGTGCCAGCTGCAGCAGGCACTCGAGCAGCACCATGGCGTTGGGCCGCAGATCCGGCGGCACCTCCTGGCTGACCACGTGGCGCAGGAAGGCCACGTTTGGCTCGGCCGGGAACCAGTACGACCGCTCCAGGCAGCCGTAGGTGTTGATGAAGGCCTCGATTGCGGGCAAGTGCACCTCGGGGACGTAGCCCAGTGCCCACAGTCGCCTCATCAGAAACTCATAGTTCCGGAATGCAGCCCTGCACAGATGTCTATCTCCCCGCTCCGTTCTGAGGATCATCTGTGGCAGAAAGGGTACGGTCAGCACTGGCACCCGCAGGTGACTGAGCACAAGGGGGACCAGGGCGCACCGGGCCGTGGCTGTGGGCACTGTGCCCGGCTCCCCGGCTCGCAGCACCAGCCTACCTCCACGATTCCCTCGGGGATGGTGGCGGCACTGACGCCGCGGTAGCGATCCGCGTTGGGGAAGACGCTGTGGACGATTCGGCGGTCAAGCTGGAAGGCGATCTCGCCCAGCAGCTGCTGCCATCTCGGCTGCCAGCTCTCTGCGGGAACCAGCAGCGTCAGGCACTCATCCCCAAACCTGTGTTTTCCCTCCGTTCCTCCCCCGACACCTGCCAGGGGCTTCCAGAGGCCGCCGTGCCAGCCTTGCCTGTGCACAGGCTACCAAAGGTTGCTCCCCAGCTCTCCCGTGTGCCCCTGGCACAGGGCACCCCGCTGTTATCTCCCATGATTCCACCACCCCCCGACACTCACCTCGCCGGCTGAAGCTCGGCTCCCAAGAGGCGGTTCCGGAGGTCCAGCTCTGCTCTGTCACTGTCAGCCCCGAGTCCGAAGGGCGGGCAACAGGACGAGGTGTGGATGTTGGCAGCTGCGGCACCCACAGGCCCGAGGCCGCTACAGAGCTGCCTGCGCTCTCACCTGAGCTGGGGAAGGATCGCGGGGCTCCGTGGGGCACAGACACATAGGTGGGTGCTGAGCTGGGCCCTGCGCCGCGACTGCCGTGCTGGAACCGCTGTTGGTTCCGTCGCTCCAGTTCCCACTCCAGCTCTTGATTCTCAGCCCTGATCGCCAGTAATTGGCGTTCCACATGATCTATCTGGTTGACAATCAAGGTCCTGTTGTGAGGCATGTACCCGCTGGGTCCCGGCTCCATGGCCGCTCCCGGTGCTGGCTCCTGAGCCTCTGGCAAGGCCACTGCCTTGGGCGCAGGATATCAGCAGCAGGTGGGGTGTGGTCCGAGGTGATGTCACAAAGGGACTGGGTCCTCCATGGTGCTTGGACCCGGCACACGCCCCGCAGTGCCACGGGGCCCGTCTCGGGGGCACCAACCCAGCGCCGCCTGCTTTCACAGAGTCATGGAATCATTTTGGTCGGAAGAGCCCCTCAAGCTCATCGAGTCCAAGCCCTCACCTCACACTGACAAGCCTGCCACTGAGCCATTTCCCCCAGCACCTCAGCTCTATTGCTTTGGCATCCCTCCAGGGATGGGGACTCCCCCACCTGCCTGGGCAGCCCACGCCAGTCCAACAAGCCTCTCAGGGGCAAAGTTCTTCCTCATTTCCCAGCTAAGCCTCCCCTGAAGCAACCCAAGGCTCTTCTTCTCCAGGCTGAACATCCCCAGGTCTCTCACTTGTTTTGACTGTCACTTGTTTGCACTGTGGCCACAGTTGAGTTCGTGGGCGAGTTAAGAGAAACATTTGTTCCATGTCTATTACAAACCAACACATGAATTTTTCTTCTGCGTCTGCCAGACGGTCCCAGTGAAGTTTTCAGAGAAATCACAAAATCGTTACGGTTGGACAGGACCTTGAAGATCGTCGAGTCCAAGCACTAAGCTGACCCTGCCAAGCCCATCCCTAAACTAAACCATATCCCTCCGTCCTTCATCTAGATGTCTTTTCAATATCCCTAGGGACGGTGACTGCACCGCTGCTGCCTCCCTGGGCAGCCCGTTCCAATGTTTAACCACCCTCTCAGTGAAAAAGTTCTTCCTAATGTCCAACCTAAAGCCCCCTGCTGCGACCCAAACCCATTGCCTCGTGTTCTTTCACTCACTACCGCAGAGAAGAGATCAACGCCCACCTCCCCACAACTCCCTTTTAGCTACTTGTAGAGAGTGGTCGTGTCTCCTCTAGGCTAAACGCCCCCAGCTCCCTCAGCTGCTCTTCACACAACCTGTTCTCCAGACCCTTCCCCAGCGCTGCTGCCCGGCTCTGGACACGCTCCGGCCCCTGCGTTCCTTCTTGCACTGAGGGGCCCAGAACTGGACACAGCACTCGAGGTTGAGCCTCACCAGTGCCCAGTGCAGGGGAACAATCACCTCCCTGGCCCTGCTGGCCACACTGTTCCTGATACAGACCAGGATGCCCTTGTCCTTCTTGGCCAGCTGGGCACGCTGCTGGCTGATGTTCAGCCGGCTGCTGGTTAACACTCCCAGGTCCCTTTCCACGGGAAAGCTTTCCAGCCCCTGCGCCCCAAGCCTTGCTTTTGTGCCTTGCCACAGTGCTTTCCTACGGACCTGGGAGATACAGGCGAGACAACTGCGCTGAGCAGTACCGGGCTTTAAGCAGCCCCTAAAGTTTTAAGGTCTTGCACTTCAGCGAGGTATGGAGTGAACAGCACAGCTATTTCAACCTCCACTTTGAGAGCACGGCTGTTTGAAGCACAGATGCAGAAATTCCGTGTGGAGAACGTGCCTGCCTTCAAGATCAGAAAAATTCCCTGGCAGACCCCCAGTCATTAGAGAGGGCCAAGAGCCATCAGCTGTACACCAAGTACGCATTTGTTGTGCTTATCCCCTCCAGCTGTTGAAAGACAAATGGCCAAAGTCTATTCCAGCAGAAAGGATTTAAAGGGACAACCACTATCGGATGCAGGCTGGGAATGCATGCTGATGGACAGAGTTTTGTAGAGAACAGAGTAAAGAAGACAGGCACAGGCACTCCCCTCAAATACCTCTGCACAAAGACTGAGTTCCTAGCCTTCAAAGCAAACGGCTGACAAAACAGCAGAAGCAGCGGCCAAATCTGAAAGTCTGGCCTTGATCCCTGGAAAGACACCGAGGATACTGGGCCCGATCCTGCCTTATGAAGAAGGTGGTAGAAAATGTATCGGTGATTTGGCAGCAAAGGAACAAAAAGACAGGTGAGAGCATCATCGCAGGGGTGACAAAACCAGGGATGACCTCAGGGGAATACTGGCAAATAGACTTCATCGAGCTACTGAGAAAGGGAGCCTCTCAGTATCTCCTCGACCTGGTAGACACATGTAATGGATGGCCCTGTGGCACCGATGTGGCACGGGAAGCAGTCAAACAAGTCCTAAATCACAGCGTACCCTGCTTTGCTGTACCAGCAGGAATGTTTTCAGACAGAGGCCCTTGTTTTGTTGCAGAAGTGGTTAAGAAGGTGGGAGCGCATCTGGGAGCCAAGTGGGATTTACATACGCCCAACAGACCTTAAGCTAGTGGAAAAGTAGAAGGCGTGAACCAGAGCCTTAAGTTACAGTGGAATCAAATACACCAAGAAACCTCCTTCTCTCGGTTACAAGCTTTACCAAAAGCTTTGCTAAGAGTACCAGTACAACCAGGAAGAAATTGTGTAAGCTCGTTTCAATCTGCTGGCTTTGGGCAAGACCTTCCAGGAGCTCCACAACCACGTGACCCCACCTCAACCAAGTGGACTAGGCGTTCCGGCACATCCATTTCAACCAGGAGAGTGGGTTTACGTCAAGACATGGAAGGACAAAGCCCTGAGAGCTAAGTGGCAGGGACCTTTCCGGGTCTTGTTGACTACTTCCACTGCCCTGAGAGTGGCTGAAAAAGGATCTTGGCAACATTATTCTAGAGTTCAGAGAGCTACAGCCCCGTGCACAGTCGAACAAAAATCACCACTTACCCGAAAACTTACTAAACACCCTTGAACAATTACAAGAGAGCTGGAATTCGTAAGATCCCAAAGGATTATGTGGCTGAAAAGGTGCATTTTCCTCCTTGGACTGCTTGCCGGCCTAATGAGCGGAACTGGGAGAACAATCGGCAAGTTACTGGCTTTGCTCCCCCATTACCTCAGGAGGAACAGGGTTTCCCTGGAAAGCTGTGCCTATGGAGTGGGCAGAGCGATGCCAAAACCTGCTTGCTCTGGGAGATGGGAATCAAGCTAGCGGTCGCTTGCGGGACCGTGGCACGAGAACAGTGAGCACGCGCATGAGCTTCGCAGAGTTTACCAAAGACTCCAAGCAAAATGCAGCCAAGCTATGAAAAGCAGGACCTATTGGCCCAACCGAAGCTCCACAAGGTCTGTTGTGCTCCAACCAACAAAAAGGGAATTGGCCCAACCCTCGCTGTGCTGCGAAGAGTACTTGTCAGTACTCTCTGACCCGAGAGCAATCTCCCCATCCTAACACGACGACGGAAGG
Organism: Colius striatus; assembly: GCF_028858725.1. NCBI lineage: Eukaryota > Metazoa > Chordata > Aves > Coliiformes > Coliidae > Colius > Colius striatus. Next base: position 83,718,881 of record NC_084790.1, read on the forward strand.
CTACTCTGTGCAGTGTTTTCCCCAATGGGTGGCCTCTCTTCTCTTACGAGGCAAAATGGACTTGTAGCGTTAGAACCTACCTTCTGGATATGTGGCACAAGAGCTCCGGAATGGATTCAGCTGTAGGGGAATTCCGGTGCCGCCACTCAGAGCTCTTGAGGGACTACGTGGAGGAGAACCCCGCAGTGAGAGACGTCTTCAGCTTCCAAAAGAGCTTCCCTTAGTTTCAGGAGGAGAGAGGTTTTGGCTTCTTTTCTGCCCTTGGTGTGCCGCAGGGTCACATGGAACTAAAAGAAAGAAACCAAGCCATTTGTTAGAGTTGGGAGCCACCCATACCATTACAGTGTTGAACAGCACCAGCTATGAACTCCAACAACTTTGACTTGTCACATGACAGAAGCGCATGGCTCCAGACTTCTGCATTCATAAGACAAGAAAGTTGTACACATATAAGTCTTCGACTACCTGATTTATTGCCCGTAAATCCTGCACTCATCGATAAGTTTTGCCATCAGGCTTTTTGTCAGGCAGGATATGTGTGCCAAGCCGTGAGCCCTGTCCCGGCTGCGCCTGCAGCAGCCGCCGCCTGGCACCACACAATAAGGCTGTGGGTCAATCTCATGTCGTGTGCTGTGGGTGCTGCGGTGCGTACTATAAGAGCCGCTAGCATGGCTGCTGCTGCTGCTGCTGTGTGGGGACAGCCTTGAGCCAAGCAGCGATGTCAGGGGGTGCCAGCAGTAGCGGGGGATGGGCAGCCACGCGGGAGGTGGGTGGCAATGGCAGGCAGCGGGTGGCAGAGCCGGGGTGCAAGCAGCGATACCGGGGTGCAGGCGGCAGTGCTGGGTGCTGACAGTAGCGCCGGGGCAGCGGAGATGACGACACAGCCAAGGCTGCCGTCCGTTTTCACCGGGGGAGCGGTCGGATGCAGCAGCCAGAGGCGGGACTCGGCGCCTGGGACGGCCGTGGTGCCGTGGCAGGAAAGCCCCAAGTGGAGAGGGAGTGCCGTCACCAGCCGGCAGCGTCGTACAGGAACCGGGGCGGGCCCGGGCCTCAGGGGATTGTGGCTTAACTTCTTAAGTGGCCTAGATATTAAACGCTTTGTTAAAAATCAGCATCGTTCACAAACTAAGGAAAGGTACAACACCGAAAGGCTCTCAGGACGGAGCCCTCCAATCTCCCGTCCCACGGCCACTAAACCTAACCCGTCCCACAGCCTCGCACCAGCTCCAGCCTTCCGCGCACCACAACCCCAACGCAGCCGCCCCGCCGCCTTTCCTGACAGGCCTCCCGGCCCCCGCCCCAGCTCACCGCTCTCCTGCCTCTCTCTCCGCCACACCACCGCTGGCCTCGGCCCTCGCCCGGAACCCCCCGCGCCGAGAGGCGGCCGCCCGGCCGCGCCTGGAACGGCCCGGCCCGAGCTGCCCTGGCCGCACGGAAGGATACTGTCCCGGCTCCAGCGAACGCCTCGGCCGGGCCCGGCGGCCGCCTCCGCCATCTTGAAACAACCGCCACTCCCAGAGCGCCCCGCGCCGGCCCCCCAGCGCCCGCCGCCCATTGGCTGCTCGCGCCGGCTTCGCCCCGCCGCTCCCGCGGGAGAGCGGGGCATGCTGGGAGCTGTAGTCCCGCGCGGGCCGGCCGGCCCGGAGCCTGCCCTCCCGCGGAACTACCGCTCCCGCCGGGCCGCCTCGCTCGTCCCGCCCGCTGCCGGCCGGCCGAGCCAGCGGACAGAGAACTACCTCTCCCAGCGCACCTCGCGGGTGCGGCCGCGGCCGCGGCTGCGGGGTGGGAGGAAGGGCAAAAGAGGTTACGCCCCCCGCCGGGGACGCGCACACGCCCCCATCGGTCTCGCCTGCCTACCGGGGCGCTGACGGCGAGGCCAGGAGCCTGAAAGAACGGCCTCTCAGCCCAAACTTTCTCCGTGGCACTAGGATCACGAGAACTGCTGAAAGCATTTGCACGTGGAAAGGATCTCAGCATCAGCCCTTCCATCTCTCAGCAGCTTGAGGCACGGAACTGTCATTTGTGTGGCCAGAAAGCGAGACATCTCTCCCGAGCCCTGCGTACCGCTGCTACAAATTGCAGTTCGAGAACATCTTCCTATGAATTTTAAAGCCAAAAGTGTCCACGTGATCTTAACTGTGTGCAGATGTGAAGTTGCCATATCAACTTTTGGCTGGGGGGGCTGGGGGGTGTGATGTGCGCCTGCAAGACACGGCAAGAAAGGTTTGGCTCTGAAAGTCCCGTGTTTGCTGATTTGTAATTGGATCTTTTTGCTTTTCTGTCTGGATCTGTGACCACTTGTGTGGCACAACATAGCAATGCAAACCCCAGCCCACTGCAGTAACTTGTAGTCTCTACAGAGTGGATAGTCTATAGGGTGTAACTTGCAGTCTCTAGCAAAGTCCTTAGAAGGTGGGCGATTTCTCACAAGCATTGTGGACGTTCTCATTTGAGGAAAAAAGAGGCTTTTTCCCCATGGCCAGTGTGATTCATATTACGGACCTTCTATGAGTAATAGCAAGTTCCAGAAAGGCTGATTGCTCACACCTCAACTGGCATGGCAGGTGTTTGCTATTCTGGACTGCCCAGGGCAGGACCATACTTCACCATTTACAGTCTTTATTGGGTAAGAATGGAACTAGTCAGACCTTTGTAAAAGGTGCTGAGAGTTCATCTCACTGGTGTCTAAGCTTGGTGGCAAGCATAACATTGAGGGTGGGACTGTGAGGGATTCTTCGGAATAGTTAATAGGATTGGAGTCACCTGAGCTAGTTCAGCTTTATCTTCTGTCTTTTGTCTAACTCACGTGGCTCTTCATCTCTTCCCTCTAGAGGAAAAGGCAACCTATGGCAGACTTGGTTTCCTCATTAATGTTTCATGGAGCTGCCATCTCTCCCTACGCGCCTCTGCTAGAGGTGGCCTTCAGTTTACCTACAGGATACTTTTAATATAGCATTCAGGCTTTAAAGATGGAGGGTCTCTTTGTCTTCATCAGGGGTTTGGTTCAGGTCTCTTGAGAAGTTGCGGCTCTCTCGTTCGTAGACATCTTCTTTGGCTGATCCAATAGTTCATCTGTCATCCCGGCCGAGCCACTGTGCACGATGAATTAAACGTCCCTGTTGTTTTCTTTGATCACAGCAATAACAATTCCTCTGTTATTAGAATCATAGAATCATAGAATGGTAGGGGCTGGAAGGGATCTTTAGAGACCATCTAGTCCAACCCTCCCTGCAGAAGCAGGTTCACCTAGATCAGGTCACATAGGAACATGTCCAGGCGGGTCTTGAAGACCTCCAAGGAAGGAGACTCCACAACCCCTCCGGGCTGCCTGTGCCAGGGCTCCCTCACCTGAACAGTGAAATCTGAGTTGTCCCAGCAGATCCTTGCTCATCCATGGAGGCCTCCTACCTCCTTTTCCTCCTTTCTTGTGCATTGGGACACACTGATCCTGGGCTTGGAGGAAGTGGTGCTTGAAGATTGACCAGCTCTCGCTGGCCCTTCTACCATCAGGCCCTCTCTATTTGTCAGTACCAGGTCCAGCAGCACACCCTCCTTGTTGGTTCCTCGATCGTCTGCGACAGGAAGTTGTCGTCAACAGTCTGTAGGGACCTCCTTTCCTTTTCCCAGAGGATTGTTCCACTTAAAGGTAGTTAAAATTGGAGTTTTCCACAAGTTGTACTGCTTTGCTCTCCTGTCACCTGTGCTGTGGCAGCGGTTTCGGCGTCACGAAAGGCTGAACTTGAAGAGCTTTCAGCAACAGAAATTGCCTAAGTGCAGAGCAATAATATTTCTTAGTCTGAGCTCATTACTTAATAGTTTTGTAGAGCTTTTATAGAACCACGTGGACTTGGGGACAGAGTGTACCCTCAGCAGGTTCCCTGATGGCACCAAACTGCGAGGACTGGCTGATTCCCCAGAGGCTGTGCTGCCATTCAGCCGCCAAGTGCAGAGTCCTGCACCTGGGAAGGAACAACCCCATGCAGCTGGAGAGACTGGGGGTTGAGCTGCTGGAGAGCAGCTCTGCAGAGAGAGACCTGGGAGTGCTGGTGGACAATAAACTAACCATGAGCCAGCAAGGTGCCCTCGTGGCCAAGAAGGCCAATGGCATCCTGGGATGCATCAAGAAGAGTGTAGCCAACAAGACAACCTCAAGGGAGGTTCTCCTCCCCCTCTCCTCTGCCCTGGTGAGGCCTCATCTGGAGTCCTGTGCCCAGTTCTGGACTCCTCAGCTCAAGAGGGATAGATGCGCAAGGGCTCACTGTCCGAATTGAGTGACGACAGAGAAATAATTGTGCAAGTTTACGGCACAGAGCAAATGTGCATGTGCTGCCATTCAAAAGCAATCAGAGAGATGACTTGCCAGTGCTTGATGCTGGTTCATTTGAGCTTAAAAGTGCCATCCAGCTGTTCCTCTGATGTTGTTTTGCTATGAAATGTATATTTGTCAACTAAAAATGACAATAAGGAGTTTGTGCATTAAAACAGGGTTGTAGTGTTGGGGTTTTTTTCATTAATCCTGTTAGGGTGTTGTAAGTGAGGTCTAAATCTTGCATGGTATTCTAGTGCTGTGTCCGGAAAAAGGCAACTTGCACGGAAGGCATTTAAAGTGTGTAAACATACTATGGGTTTAGCGCCTTCAGACTCCTGGTGTAGCTTTTGTTTGGTTTTAATATAAAGTTAGCTGATTTTCTTTTCTTGGAGGCTGTGACTTCCATCCTTCTTAGGCAGCATATGCTTAGTCCCAATCTTGAGATATCACATGCAAAGTCAATGTTGCAGGAATTCTGATGTTCCTTGTGTGACGTGATGAGCGTTTGAAAAATTCGCTTGTTCATTTCTCTTCCAAGTCTTCCACACCGACGCTGTCTTATTCAATTCCTCAGAGAACTAATGGTTGGCTACAGTGGCTTATGGAGGACACATTGCTGCACCTGCAGGAAGAGCAAATGGTACATGATTCAGGAGCTCTATTTCAAGCAGAGGACAGCAGTGCTATTTTAAAAGGCAGCGATGAAACCTACTGTGCAATACTGTTTTCAGTCCTGAGTCACCCCTTGTTCAAGTGAAAAATGAAGTTGGTGACAAAAGTTGCGGAGAAGGGCCACGGAGGATGGATGATGGGAGTCCCGAAGAACCTGTTTTCTGCGAAGGGACTGAAGTTTGTGTGGCGTGACTGGCTGTGTAGGAGTAGGTTGAGCTGGTGGTAAGGTGATTCGGGCAAGAGACAGTGCTGAGACAAAGCTATAGGCCGGTGTTGGAACAGAAATAAATGGAGATAAGCAGTCCACAAACATAAAGGTGACGCGAGAGGAAGGTTCCTGAAAATTTGAGCAATCAAAACCCCCGTTTCTATGATGGAGCTTGGTTGGCTTTTGAAAGGAATCGAGTGATGTGTTGTCTCTGTCAGCAGGGGATTGCCCTTGATGACACAGAAGATCCCTTGTAGCACAGCAGCACTTATATCGACAGGAGGGATTTAGTCTGTTTGTACTAAGTAAGCTTAGTAACTTAGTAACTTAGCAACTAAGCTAACTAAGCAGCTTAGTTGTAGTCGGTATTTTGTTGTGTATTATGTCCTGTGCATTCAGTCAGCTCATGAATGTGTGAGGAGTGGATGTTCCTGGTAAATATGTTTTCCTCTGTACCGGTAACGCTTTCACTAATTCATCTGAAGCTTATTTGACTACTGGGAAGTAGGCATGCTTGCCACTTGCTGCTACATGCTACATTGCTGCTTCACGGGGTTATTGATGGGGAGCAGGGGAACCTTCCCTGGCAGAAGCCTTGGCAAAAGTTCAGCTCGAGAAAGAAGAGGAACCCATAGAACTTCTAGTAGGTACAGGTGTCAGATTTTCAGCACTAAATCGGACTTTATTGCCCGTAAGTACACAAAACGTCGATATTGTGGGAGCAACCGGACAGGTCGAGAAAACTTTCTTTTTGAAACCACTAAGATGCAAAAGTGGGAAGAGCGTAGGGATTGATAAATTTCTCTACCTGCCCGAAGCTCCTCGAGCACTTTTAGAATGGGATGAACTCAAACAATCGAACGCTGAAATGAAATTGAAAGGTGGAGAAATTGATTTTTAAGTACCGGAAGAAAACCACATTGACCTTTTCAGTAGAACTGCAAATTAGGAAAGAAGAAATTAGACACCAATTAAGAGACCAGGTATATCCAGCAGTACAGGCCTAAGGAGTACCAGGAAAGGCTAAAAATGCAGAATTGGTTGTTGTTAAACTCAAAGGAGGAGCACAACCTGTTACGATAAAGCAGTATCCCCCGGAACTGGAAGACGGGCGAGGACTGAAAAACATCACAAAAGAATTTCTAAGATTGGGACTGTCAATCGAATGCTTCACAGAGTAAAACACACTGTTCAACGCTGTAATGGTATGGGTGGCTCCCAACTCTAACAAATGGCTTGGTTTCTTTCTTTTAGTTCCATGTGACCCTGCGGCACACCAAGGGCAGAAAAGAAGCCAAAACCTCTCTCCTCCTGAAACTAAGGGAAGCTCTTTTGGAAGCTGAAGACGTCTCTCACTGCGGGGTTCTCCTCCACGTAGTCCCTCAAGGTCTCTGAGTGGCGGCACCGGAATTCCCCTACAGCTGAATCCATTCCGGAGCTCTTGTGCCACATATCCAGAAGGTAGGTTCTAACGCTACAAGTCCATTTTGCCTCGTAAGAGAAGAGAGGCCACCCATTGGGGAAAACACTGCACAGAGTAGCCTTCCGTCGTCGTGTTAGGATGGGGAGATTGCTCTCGGGTCAGAGAGTACTGACAAGTACTCCTCGCAGCACAGCGAGGGTTGGGCCAATTCCCTTTTTGTTGGTTGGAGCACAACAGACCTTGTGGAGCTTCGGTTGGGCCAATAGGTCCTGCTTTTCATAGCTTGGCTGCATTTTGCTTGGAGTCTTTGGTAAACTCTGCGAAGCTCATGCGCGTGCTCACTGTTCTCGTGCCACGGTCCCGCAAGCGACCGCTAGCTTGATTCCCATCTCCCAGAGCAAGCAGGTTTTGGCATCGCTCTGCCCACTCCATAGGCACAGCTTTCCAGGGAAACCCTGTTCCTCCTGAGGTAATGGGGGAGCAAAGCCAGTAACTTGCCGATTGTTCTCCCAGTTCCGCTCATTAGGCCGGCAAGCAGTCCAAGGAGGAAAATGCACCTTTTCAGCCACATAATCCTTTGGGATCTTACGAATTCCAGCTCTCTTGTAATTGTTCAAGGGTGTTTAGTAAGTTTTCGGGTAAGTGGTGATTTTTGTTCGACTGTGCACGGGGCTGTAGCTCTCTGAACTCTAGAATAATGTTGCCAAGATCCTTTTTCAGCCACTCTCAGGGCAGTGGAAGTAGTCAACAAGACCCGGAAAGGTCCCTGCCACTTAGCTCTCAGGGCTTTGTCCTTCCATGTCTTGACGTAAACCCACTCTCCTGGTTGAAATGGATGTGCCGGAACGCCTAGTCCACTTGGTTGAGGTGGGGTCACGTGGTTGTGGAGCTCCTGGAAGGTCTTGCCCAAAGCCAGCAGATTGAAACGAGCTTACACAATTTCTTCCTGGTTGTACTCGTATTCTTAGCTAAGCTTTTGGTAAAGCTTGTAACCGAGAGAAGGAGGTTTTTTGGTGTATTTGATTCCACTGTAACTGAAAGGTCTGTTTCACGCCTTCTACTTTTCCACTAGCTTGAGGTCTGTTGGGCGTATGTAAATCCCACTTGGCTCCCAGATGCCCTCCCACCTTCTTAACCACTTCTGCAACAAAACAAGGGCCTCTGTCTGAAAACATTCCTGCTGGTACAGCAAAGCAGGGTACGCTGTGATTTAGGACTTGTTTGACTGCTTCCCGTGCCACATCGGTGCCACAGGGCCATCCATTACATGTGTCTACCAGGTCGAGGAGATACTGACAGGCTCCCTTTCTCAGTAGCTCGGTGAAGTCTATTTGCCAGTATTCCCCTGAGGTCATCCCTGGTTTTGTCACCCCTGCGATGATGCTCTCACCTGTGTTAGGTCACTTTTCAACTCCTGGCTGGACCCCTTGGCGGGGTCCTCTCTTATTAGACCTATTTTTTATGATTTATTTTGAGGCCTAGTCGCCTCTGAGGGGTTGTTGCCCAGCCATCTTTTTGTTCCTTTGCTGCCAAATCACCGATACATTTTCTACCACCTTCTTCATAAGGCAGGATCGGGCCCAGTATCCTCAGTGTCTTTTCAGGGATCAAGGCCAGACCTTCAGATTTGGCCGCTGCTTCTGCTGTTTTGTCAGTTCTTTGGTTGGAAGGCTAGGAACTCAGTCTTTGTGCAGAGGTATTGGAGGGGAGCGCCTGTGCCTGTCCTCTTTACTCTGTTCTCTACAAAACTCTGTCCATCAGCATGCATTCCCAGCCTGCATCCAATAGTGGTTGTCCCTTTAAATCCTTTCTGCTGGAATAGACTTTGGCCATTTGTCTTTCAACAGCTGGAGGGGATAAGCACAACAAACGTGTACTTGGTGTACAGCTGATGGCTCTTGGCCCTCTCTAATGACTGGGGGTCTGCCAGGGAGTTTTTCTGATCTTGAAGGCAGGCACATTCTCCACACGAAATTTCTGCATCTGTGCTTCAAACAGCCGTGCTCTCAAAGTGGAGGTTGAAATAGTTGTGTTGTTCACTCCATACCTTGCTGAAGTGCAAGACCTTAAAACTGTAGGGGCTGCTTAAAGCCCAGTACTGCTCAGCGCAGTTGTCTTGCCTGTATCTCCCAGGTCCGTAGGAAAGCACTGTGGCAAGGCACAAAAGCAAGGCTTGGGGCGCAGGGGCTGGAAAGCTTTCCCGTGGAAAGGGACCTGGGAGTGTTAACCAGCAGCCAGATGAACATCAGCCAGCAGCGTGCCCAGCTGGCTAAGAAGGCCAAGGGCATCCTGGCCTGTATCAGGAACAGTGTGGTCTGCAGGGCCAGAGAGGTGATTGTTCCCCTGCACTGGGCACTGGTGAGGCTCAACCTTGAGTGCCGTGTCGAGTTCTGGGCCTCTCAGTGCAAGAAGGAACGCAGGGGCCGGAGCGTGTCCAGAGCCGGGCAGCAGCGCTGGGGAAGGGCCTGGAGAACAGGTTGTGTGAATAGCAGCTGAGGGAGCTGGGGGCGTTTAGCCTAGAGGAGACACGACCACCCTCTACATGTAGCTAAAGGGGAGTTGTAGGGAGGAGGGGGTTGATCTTTTCTCTGCGGTAGTGAGTGAAAGAACACGAGGAAATGGGTTTGGGTCGCAGCAGGGGGGCTTTAGGTTGGACATTAGGAAGAACTTTTTCACCAAGAGGGTGGTTAAACATTGTAATGGACTGCCCAGGGAGGCAGCAGCGGTGCAGTCACCGTCCCTAGGGATATTGAAAAGACATCTAGATGAAGGACGGAGGGATATGGTTTAGTTTAGGGATGGGCTTGGCAGTGTCAGCTTAGTGCTTGGACTCGACGATCTTCAAGGTCCTGTCCACCCGTAACGATTTTGTGATTTCTCAAAAAATTTCACTGGGACTGTCTGGCACACGCAGAAGAAAAATTCATGTGCTGGTTTGTAATATACATGGAACAAATGTTTCTCTTAACTCGCCCACAAACTCAACTGTGGCCACAGTGCAAACAAGTGACAATGAAAACAAGTGAGAGACCTGGGGATGTTCAGCCTGGAGATGAAGAGGGTGGGGAGAGACACAATCACGCTCTGCAACTCCCTGACAGGAGGCTGTAGTGAGGTTAGGGGTGGGAGTCGGCGTCTTCTCCCCAGTCACGAATGACAGGACAAGAGGAAGTGGCCTCGGGTTGCTCCAGGGGAGGCTTAGCTGGGAAATGAGGAAGAACTTTGCCCCCAAGAGGCTTGTTGGACTGGCGTGGGCTGCCCAGGCAGGTGTGGGAGTTCCCATCCCTGGAGGGATGCCAAACCAGTAGAGCTGAGGTGCTGAGGGAAATGGTTCAGCGGCAGGCTTGTCAGTGTGAGGTGAAGGCTTGGACCCGATGAGCTTGAGGGGCTTTTCCAACCAAAATGATTCAATGACTCTGTGAGAGCAGCTGCCGCTGGGACACAGGACACGAAGATGCTGGGAAGGCCAAGACGCTGCACGAGAGGCGGTTCAGCCTTCCCATCCTCTGGCCTCCCCTTGCCTGTGGTGCCCCGAGACAGGCCCCGTGGCACTGCAGAGCCGTGTGCCGGGTCCGAGCACCATGGAGGACCCAGTCCCTTTGTGACATCACCTCGGACCACACCCCACCTGCTGCTGATATCCTGCGCCCAAGGCAGTGGCCTTGCCAGAGGCTCAGGAGCCAGCACCGGGACCGGACATGGAGCCGGGACCCAGCAGGCACCTGCCTCGCAACGAGACATTGATCTTCAACCAGCTTGATCAGCTGGAACGCCAAATACTGGCGCTCTGGGCTGAGAAGCAAGAGCTGGAGTGGGAATTGGAGCGGCAGGACCAACAGCAGCTCCAGCGCAGCTACCAGGGTGCGGCAGATGGCGTGGGGCCCAGCTCAGCACCCCCCTATGTGTCTGTGCCACACAGAACCCCAGGACCCTTCCCTTTCCCCAGCTCTGCTGAGAGCGTGAACAGACCTGCAGTACCCTTGCAGGAGGCACAGGAGCCAGTGCCAGGAGCACCCATGGAGCCGGGTCCCAGCAGGCGCTGGCCTTGCGTCAGGCCCTGTTTCTACACTTACCTTGAACAACTCAGAGCCATGACCAGGCTGCTGTGGAATAGGAACCGAGAGTTGAGGCGGGAATTGGAGCGGTGGAACCAACAGCCGTTCCAGCACGGCTACCGTGGCGCAAGGCCCAGCTCAGCACCCCCCTATGTGTCTGTGCCACACAGAGCCCCAGGACCCTTCTCTTTCCCCAGCTCTGCTGAGAACGCAGGCAGCTCTGTAGCGGCCTCGGGCCTGTGGGTGCGGCAGCTGCCAACATCCACACCTTGTCCTGTTGCCAGCCCATTGGACTGGGGGCTGACACTGACAGACCAGAGCTGGAACTCCAGAACCCTCTCTAGGGAGCCGAGCTTCAGCCGGCGAGGTGAGTGCCGGGGGGGGGGGGTGGCGGAATCATAGGAGAGAACATCGGGGCGCCCTGTACCAGGGGCACGTGGGAGAGCTTGGGAGCAACCTTTGGAAGCCTGTGCACAGGGAAGGCTGGCACGGCGGCCTCTGGAAGCCCCTGGCAGGTGTCGGGGGAGGAACGGAGGGAAAACACAGGTTTGGGGATGAGTGCCTGACGCTGCTGGTTCCCGCAGAGAGCTGGCAGCCGAGATGGCAGCGGCTGCTGGGCGAGATCGCCTTCCAGCTTGACCGCCGAATCGTCCACAGCGTCTTCCCCAACGCGAATCGCTACCGCGGCTTCAGTGCCGCCACCATCCCCGAGGGAATCGTGGAGGTAGGCTGGTGCTGCGAGCCGGGGAGCCGGGCACAGTGCCCGCAGCCACGGCCCGGTGCGCCCTGGTCCCCCTTGTGCTCGGTCACCCGCGGGTGCCGGTACTGACCGTACCCTCTCTGCCACAGATGGTCGAGGAGACGGAGCGGGGAGCTAGCCGTGATCTGAGCGTGGCCGCAATCTGGAACTATGAGTTTGTGATGAGGCGACTGTGGGCACTGGGCTACGTCCCCGAGGTGCACTTGCCCGCAATCGAGGCCTTCATCAAAACCTACGGCCGCCTGGAGCGGTCGTACTGGTTCCTGGCCGAGCCAAACGTGGCCTTCCTGCGCCACGTGGTCAGCCAGGAGGTGCCGCCGGATCTGCGGCCCAACGCCATGGTGCTGCTCGAGTGCCTGCTGCAGCTGGCACAGGAGTACGGGCAGCCCCTCTTCTACTGAGCGGCTGTGCCAAGCCGTGAGCCCTGTCCCGGCTGCGCCTGCAGCAGCCGCCGCCTGGTGCCACGCAATAAAGCTGTGGGTCAATCTCATGTCGTGTGCTGTGGGCTTCTTCCTAAGCAGCAAAAAGCATAAGGATGGCAATGCACCTGCTGGTTGCACAAGAGAATAGCAATATTGATTAAGAAAGATACGTAACCATCTGCCCTATGGATCCTCCCACAGGGGAGGCCACCAGTGAGTCAGTGCAGGGCGCCCAGCTTTATAGGCAAAACCCCGCGAGTCAGTGGGAGGTGCATTTTCTTCAGGCAGAGACCCCTGGGCTATCTTCCTCCGTGCTGGATTTTGCCTGGGCTGGCCACGAATGGCAGAGGAATCCAAGGGAGCTCTCCAGAAAGCAGTCCATTTCTCCACCGCTCTCTATTTCTTAACCCGTCAGTGCCCGCTGATGGCTGCTAAGAAAATGCCGCCGTCTTCTTAGAGATGCGGGCGAGGTGTAGAAGAGAGAGAAGAGTAGTAGAGAAGAGAGCGAGCGAGGAGTATCAAACCCCAGACTGCAATGCGTCCAAAAAGGAGGGAGGTGTTTGGGACATTTGATTGGTGAAGGGAAACGGAGAGTTAATCCAGAGAGAATCAAGGCAATTGTGGAATTGCCCCTCCTGCAAACCAGAAAGGAATGGAAAGGTTTTGTGGACCAGCCGCCTGTTGCTCACTGGGAGTAGCTTCTTAGGCACAAGAACAGAAGGGGTATATTCCAAGTTTCTAAATGAAGAAGCAAAGGCGTTAACTTGGGCAGACGGAGAGAAAAAGCTAATCCAGAATTACAGTGCTGTCACTGCTCTGCGAGGAGCACCTTTTGCTTGCTAAGAGGGGCAGGGGGCTGCAGTGCAGGCCTGGTAAGGAGTTCTCGGACATTGAATCATGGCTCCGGTGTAAGCAGTGCCATAATTGGATAAAGCCTTTGAGCTGTTTGTCACAGTAGAGGAGGGAGCCGCCTCAGGAGCATTGACTCCAGAACGGGGGGACAAACGACAACCAATAGCACACTGATGCAAACTTTTGGACGCGCTTTCAAGGAGGTGGCCCAAACGTATAGAGGCAATAGCTGCCACTGCCCTCTTGATTAAAAAACCAGCAAAGAACATGCAGAAAGCTGACATTCGGAGGACTATTAGTAATAAACGCCTGTGCCACAAGTGAAAACGGCTTTGGCACAGAAGGCTGGCAGATGGCTAACCCATTTTAGAATCTGAAAATGTGAGGCAATGTTAAGAGAAAAAGGGGATTTTGTCTTGGCCTCCGGCTCATGCCTTAATCCAGCCACTTTCCTCTGGAAGGGAGACATGGAATGTGCCGACCTTGAACACAGTTGTTTAGGCAGAGTATCAGACTAAAGTGCGAGAGGATTTCAAAGACACTCCTTCACACGCAGGCCCCCACCTATTTATTGATGGCTCAATAAATGCCACAGAGTCATTACGGTTGGAAAAGACCTTGCAGATCATGGAGTCAAAGCACTAACCTCACCCTGCCAGGCCCACCCTCTCTTCCAAATGAGATTGCGGTGGTCCACGTGAATGGGCATCCAAAAGGGAGATCTTTTATGGCCTAAGCGATGAAATGGCCAAAAGAGGCAGCGTTAGGTCATGCAATTGTGAGTGTGTCCAATCTCACCCGCAAGCACCTTCGCCAAAAGGGACTCCAATATTGACAGAAGACTCAACATGAGGGAGTTGGGAACCTCTGAGACACAGGGAAACTGGCTTCTCCCAGATGGAAAAGAAACAATAAATAAACAAGCTATGAGGGAAATAGTGGCTATTTTCCATCCAAGAAGACATCGGGGGGACGCAAGCAAGATGGGATTTAGTTTTGAGAAGATAGGGATGTGTAGGAATAGACCCAGTGGCCAAAGAAATTTGCCAACGATGTGTGACTGACCTATAAAAAGATGGAGAAAAAGGTCCTGAAGAAACAGCCGCCAGGAGGAAGAAAACCTAGTCTAAGGCCCTTTAAAGCACAGACCTTTTTTTAAGAATTAGGTCCCGAGCTTGTCTTCTTTTTGTCTTTTCTCAAGAATAAAGAGCTGGAGCATGGCCATGGAGGGCTATGGATTGTTCAGGAGAGACAGGCTGACAAGGCGAGGGAGTGGAGTTGCTCTCTATGTGAGGGAGCAATTAACGTGCATTGAGCTCTGCCTGAGTGGGGAGGAGGGGCAGGTTGAGTGCTTGGGGGTGAAAATTAAGGGGCAGGGTAAGGTAGGTGATACTGCTGTAGGAGTTTGCTACAGGCCACCTGATCAGGAGGAGGAAGTGGATGAGGCCTTCTACAAACAGCTGGGAGCTGCCTCACAGTCACAATCCCTGGTCCTCATGGGAGACTTCGACCTCCCTGATATTTGCTGGCAAAGCCACTCAGCCAAGCGCACACGGTCCAGGAGGTTCCTAGAGCATGTTGATGACAACTTCCTGACACAGGTGATTGAGGAACCAACGAGGAGGGGTGTGCTGCTGGAGCTGGTGCTGACAAATAAGGAGGGTCGGGTTGGAGATGTGGAGGTTGGAGGCAACCTTGGCTGCGGGGATCACGAGATGGTAGATTTCAAGATTTCTTGAGGAAAGAACCAAGTGATTCACCCTCAATCCATCACCCTATTAAAATGTAAAGCCTGACAACCGTGGCACCACGTATGCTGCTGTAAATTCCTCCAGCAATCTGTATCTCATTAAAAGAACGGAAGAACGTAACAAGACGGCCAATGGAAACTTGAAAGCAAAAATGGTGTGTTTTCTACGGAGGAAGAGATATTTCCAACTTACAGATAACGCTCACAGATAAGCATGCTAAAGAAGTTGAAGAAAAGTCCGCACCTACATTCGGGAACCAGAAACGTCCGTGGAAGTACAGTGAACTCATCCCTTCTCGCCAGTATGCGTCCCTCCTAGCAACATATATCAGATTATGTTTACTTTGAGTCTATGGATTTTTGTGTTCTGTTGTTCGGCGATGTAGCTGTTCTTGACCTTTTGTTGTAAAGTCATGGCCACGGGTAAAGATGTTTATGTTTTCTTCATGTGCCTTTAATTTTGAAATGTGTTGCCGAAGGCTGGCTGGTCCAAAAAGAAAAGGAGGGGAAACTGTAGGCACAAATATGACTTGGACCAGCCAGCTTGAATAAAGATGGTAGGGACAAGTTAATGCAGCTGGCAAGCTGCTTCCAAGTATCAGAAACAGGTGCTGTGAGTTAATCAGGTGGGCCCTGGGTGATCCCACGGGTGAAAGCAGCATAGAAGGAAGTAGCTAGCAAAGGCAGTGTGGCTTTGAGTCAGCTCTGTTGGTTGTACTACGTTGCCCGTGTATGTCTCTGCACATGCATTACCTAGCCTCTCTAAACCTTTGAATGAGCATAGCTGTAGCCTGCACCACTACAACAGTTACCGATACCTTTTTCTTTCTAGCAGACGACTGTGAGATGATTAAAAGCTACACAGGGAGACCCTGTGACAAGGTGGAAGGCAAAGCAGTAGTTGAATTCAAGGCGAAATCAAGGGGAAATGTGTCCAGGGTGGCAAAAGGCACTGAACAGCATCAGGCAAGGCTCAAAATTTCAAATAGCAGCAACAAGAGTTGTAAAGGACTGTGGAACTTCAGCAGAACTAAGCCTCTCCAAACCTTTGAATGAATACAGCTTGCACCACTACAACACTCGAGTGCCTTTAATCATAAATACCTTTATTAGGGTTGGTGTAAGATTCTCTCGCCTCGCACTTCAAGGTAGAGCTGACAAACAATTCAGGGCACAGACTCAAGGAGTGGTGGCGCCTTGGAGGCAGGTAGCCTTTGGGATGGAGCTGTGCTTCGGTATTCAAATGACATCAAAACGAGCAAAGTTCGCGCAAAGGATAGCAATTCATCAAGATTTCACAGACCTTTGCTCAAGGGGCTAGATGTGCCGCTTACCACCTCTAGAGGACCAGCTCATGCCCATGGATCAACTCGGAGCCTGGCCGCCAAGTCTCCACGCCGCTCCACCCTCCATGGGCGTTGCAGGGGATCGCTGTGCAGCAGATTCCTCACATACCTGCGACAGCTGCACCCCATGCTGAGAGCCTTTCGGTGTTGTACCTTTCCTTAGATTGTGAACAATGCTGATTTTTAACAAAGGGTTTAATATCTAGGCCACTTAAAGAAATTAAGCCACGATACCCCGAGCCCCCGGCCCGCCCCGGTGCTGTGTGATGCTACCGGCTGGTGATGGCAAGAACCCGCTAGGCCCTGCCCCAGCCACACCAAAGGGCATAAATGGCACTGCGCACCCTCTCCACTTGGGGCTTTCCTGCCACGGCACCACGGCCGTCCCAGGCGCCGAGTCCCGCCTCTGACTGCTGCATCCAACCGCTCCCCCAGTGAAAACGGACGGCAGCCTTGGCTGTGCCGTCATCTCCACTGCCCCAGCGCTGCTGTCAGCAACCGGCACTGCGGCCTGCACCCCAGTATCGCTGCTTGCACCCTGGCTCTGCCACCCGCTGCCCATCCCCCGGTACTGCTCGCACCCCCAGACATCGCTGCTTGGCTCAGGGCAGTCCCCGTACAGCAGCAGCAGCCATGCCAGCGACTCTTGTGGGGCCCACCACAGCACCCACAGCACACGACATGAGATTGAACCACAGCTTTATTGCGTGGCGCCAGGCGGCGGCTGCTGCAGACGCAGCCGGGACAGGGCTCACGGCTTGGCACAGCCGCTCAGTAGCAGAAGAGGGGCTGCCCATCTTCCTGTGCCAGCTGCAGCAGGCACTCGAGCAGCACCATGGCGTTGGGCCGCAGATCCGGCGGCACCTCCTGGCTGACCACGTGGCGCAGGAAGGCCACGTTTGGCTCGGCCGGGAACCAGTACGACCGCTCCAGGCGGCCGTAGGTGTTGATGAAGGCCTCGATTGCGGGCAAGTGCACCTCGGGGACGTAGCCCAGTGCCCACAGTCGCCTCATCAGAAACTCATAGTTCCGGAATGCAGCCCTGCACAGATGTCTATCTCCCCGCTCCGTTCTGAGGATCATCTGTGGCAGAAAGGGTACGGTCAGCACTGGCACCCGCAGGTGACTGAGCACAAGGGGGACCAGGGCGCACCGGGCCGTGGCTGTGGGCACTGTGCCCGGCTCCCCGGCTCGCAGCACCAGCCTACCTCCACGATTCCCTCGGGGATGGTGGCGGCACTGAAGCCGCGGTAGCGATCCGCGTTGGGGAAGACGCTGTGGACGATTCGGCGGTCAAGCTGGAAGGCGATCTCGCCCAGCAGCTGCTGCCATCTCGGCTGCCAGCTCTCTGCGGGAACCAGCAGCGTCAGGCACTCATCCCCAAACCAGTGTTTTCCCTCCGTTCCTCCCCCGACACCTGCCAGGGGCTTCCAGAGGCCGCCGTGCCAGCCTTGCCTGTGCACAGGCTACCAAAGGTTGCTCCCCAGCTCTCCCGCGTGCCCCTGGCACAGGGCACCCCGCTGTTATCTCCCATGATTCCACCACCCCCCGACACTCACCTCGCCGGCTGAAGCTCGGCTCCCAAGAGGCGGTTCCGGAGGTCCAGCTCTGCTCTGTCACTGTCAGCCCCGAGTCCGAAGGGCGGGCAACAGGACGAGGTGTGGATGTTGGCAGCTGCGGCACCCACAGGCCCGAGGCCGCTACAGAGCTGCCTGCGCTCTCACCTGAGCTGGGGAAGGATCGCGGGGCTCCGTGGGGCACAGACACATAGGTGGGTGCTGAGCTGGGCCCTGCGCCGCGACTGCCGTGCTGGAACCGCTGTTGGTTCCGTCGCTCCAGTTCCCACTCCAGCTCTTGATTCTCAGCCCTGATCGCCAGTAATTGGCGTTCCACATGATCTATCTGGTTGACAATCAAGGTCCTGTTGTGAGGCATGTACCCGCTGGGTCCCGGCTCCATGGCCGCTCCCGGTGCTGGCTCCTGAGCCTCTGGCAAGGCCACTGCCTTGGGCGCAGGATATCAGCAGCAGGTGGGGTGTGGTCCGAGGTGATGTCACAAAGGGACTGGGTCCTCCATGGTGCTTGGACCCGGCACACGCCCCGCAGTGCCACGGGGCCCGTCTCGGGGGCACCAACCCAGCGCCGCCTGCTTTCACAGAGTCATGGAATCATTTTGGTCGGAAGAGCCCCTCAAGCTCATCGAGTCCAAGCCCTCACCTCACACTGACAAGCCTGCCACTGAGCCATTTCCCCCAGCACCTCAGCTCTATTGCTTTGGCATCCCTCCAGGGATGGGGACTCCCACACCTGCCTGGGCAGCCCACGCCAGTCCAACAAGCCTCTCAGGGGCAAAGTTCTTCCTCATTTCCCAGCTAAGGCTCCCCTGGAACAACCCGAGGCCGCTTCCTCTTGTCCTGTCATTCATGACTGGGGAGGAGACACCGACTCCCACCCCTAACCTCACTACAGCCTCCTGTCAGGGAGTTGCAGGGCGTGATTGTGTCTCTCCCCAGCCTCTTCTTCTCCAGGCTGAACATCCCCAGGTCTCTCACTTGTTTTGACTGTCACTTGTTTGCACTGTAGCCACAGCTGAGTTCGTGGGCGAGTTAAGAGAAACATTTTTTTCCGTGTATATTACAAACCAACACATGAATTTTTCTTCTGCGTGTGCCAGACGGTCCCAGTGAAGTTTTCAGAGAAATCACAAAATCGTTACGGTTGGACAGGACCTTGAAGATCGTTGAGTCCAAGCACTAAGCTGACCCTGCCAAGCCCATCCCTAAACTGGCAGCCCGTTCCAATGTTTAACCACCCTCTCAGTGAAAAAGTGGCGGCATTTTCTTAGCAGCCATCAGCGGGCACTGACGGGTTAAGAAATAGAGAGCGGTGGAGAAATGGATTGCTTTCTGGAGAGCTCCCTTGGATTCCTCTGCCATTCGTGGCCAGCCCAGGCAAAATCCAGCACGGAGGAAGATAGCCCAGGGGTCTCTGCCTGAAGAAAATGCACCTCCCACTGACTCGCGGGGTTTTGCCTATAAAGCTGGGCGCCCTGCACTGACTCACTGGTGGCCTCCCCTGTGGGAGGATCCATAGGGCAGATGGTTACGTATCTTTCTTAATCAATATTGCTATTCTCTTGTGCAACCAGCAGGTGCATTGCCATCCTTATGCTTTTTGCTGCTTAGGAAGAAGCCCACAGCACACGACATGAGATTGACCCACAGCTTTATTGCGTGGCACCAGGCGGCGGCTGCTGCAGGCGCAGCCGGGACAGGGCTCACGGCTCGGCACAGCCGCTCAGTAGCAGAAGAGGGGCTGCCCATCTTCCTGTGCCAGCTGCAGCAGGCACTCGAGCAGCACCATGGCGTTGGGCCGCAGATCCGGCGGCACCTCCTGGCTGACCACGTGGCGCAGGAAGGCCACGTTTGGCTCGGCCGGGAACCAGTACGACCGCTCCAGGCGGCCGTAGGTGTTGATGAAGGCCTCGATTGCGGGCAAGTGCACCTCGGGGACGTAGCCCAGTGCCCACAGTCGCCTCATCACAAACTCATAGTTCCAGATTGCGGCCACGCTCAGATCACGGCTAGCTCCCCGCTCCGTCTCCTCGACCATCTGTGGCAGAGAGGGTACGGTCAGTACCGGCACCCGCGGGTGACCGAGCACAAGGGGGACCAGGGCACACCGGGCCGTGGCTGCGGGCACTGTGCCCGGCTCCCCGGCTCGCAGCACCAGCCTACCTCCATGATTCCCTCGGGGATGGTGGCGGCACTGAAGCCGCGGTAGCGATCGGCGTTGGGGAAGACTCTGTGGACGATTCGGCGGTCAAGCT